>NC_092872.1:597147399-597451834 GCF_028372415.1 Notamacropus eugenii | reverse complement strand
ATGTTCAGAGAATGAGATATAATCTACAAATGACAGTTACCTGGAATAATACTGTACCCATGGTAGAGGACAAACCCAGTGGAGTTTGCTCTGGAGCAAGTGGAATAAGACATTACTAACCAAACCCTGTAATCAGACTCATTCATACTAAATTGTTCAAAAATGGGGGTCAGAAGAATTGTTGTTCCCACAAGGACAGTCTTCCTTGATTCTACAATAGTAACTCAGAGATAATCTCGAAACTCTCTCAGGTAAACTATGAGACAATGTGTGCCTCTCATGCCACAGCTAGCTCTTTCCTCTAAGTGAAAAGAGCATGACTTGTTTTCTTTTCTGATTAACATTGTGCTTTCACAACCACAGCAGGACTAAACTATGCAGCCAGGTTGGGTATCCATTTCTTTCTTTGGACAGGTTGTTTTCCTAGCAGCAGAACCAACAGGACATTCCAAACCTCTGGAGCATCTCAGCACTGACTCAGTTCACTTAACAAGGAAGAAATGGTGTCTTTGGGTGTTCTTATGAACCTTCTCAAAGGTGGAGAGCTGCTAGGGTATAGAGGATAACAACAGTTAGGGCACTAAACTATTGTGATTCCCCAGGGTCCAACTGTCTGTTTTCTCCTTAATTTCTAATGTTGGTTCCATTTTAGGAGCCATGAAAAGGACAGGACACTGAGTGGGAGATCTAATCTCTGCATTTGCAGGGAAGAACTTTTGTATCTGGCTGTTCCGGACAGATGGCATGGTGTAGCTGGTCTCAAAACCAGGAGGATCTGGGATCAAGTTCTCCCTCTGACTGGCTAGAGATCTGGGACAAATCATTTAACTCTAAGCAATTTTCTAGGGGTCTAAATCTTAGAGAGAAATTTTCTTTACCAATGAAATCCCAAGTCCAATTCTCTATCCTTGGTACTTATTTCTCTTTCTTTTGATCAAATAAGAGCCTATGGATCATTTCCTTACCTCAGTTTCCATTAATACCTGGAGGTGGGAAGGGAAAATGGAAAAGTTATAGATAATCCTAGAATCATGAAAAAGTTTCTTAGTCAAGAACCAATAAATTTTCTTCTCCATGATCAAAGTCTTATTTCTCAGAATCCTGATATATTGGGGGTAACCAACAACTCCCCCTCTTACCACTACCCCCACTACGACACTTTCTAGAGCACACTCCATTGGAACATATAGGGAACTGAACTCAACTCCCTTGGCTGCTTCTGGGAATGCATTGAAGGACTGTGAGCTTTGGGGTGACAAAGAAATCTCCTATTGGTCCCCTAGGTTATCCTTACTGCATTTATGGAGTCTGATAGAGCAATAGGAAATTGTTTCATTTCCCACCTGACTTCTGTTCTGGACTTCTCCATCCTGTTCTCAGTGCTGTACTTCCCACCCCCCATTGCCTCCCTTTTCAGTTTTTCCTGTGTGTTGTCTTCCCCCATCAGCTAAGCTCCTTGAAGAGGAGGACCTTCTTTACTGATTACTCTATTCCCAGAGCCTGGCACTTGATAATTCTCTGTCTGCCTATCTTCTGTAAATGCAAAGACAAAAATGAAAGAGTTCCTGCCCTCAAAGGAATTAAATTCTAGCAGGGGAAGCAAAATAGGATCATGGATTTGGTACTACAAAGTGCTAGTCATCTAATCCACCCCACCTCCTTTTACAGATGAAGAACTAAAGCCCAGAGAAGTTAAGAAACTTGCCCATGGTCACACAGGTAATAAACAGAGTAGCTGGGATATAAAGCTAGACCCTCTCATTCCATACTTTTCACCACAACATGCTTACACATATAAGGTAGACCAGAAAGAAGGTGGGTAAGTTAGAATGAGCATCAAGTAAGAGGTATCACTTCAACTGAGCTTTCAAGGGATCTAGGAATTATAAGGAGGAAGGAAAAGAGGGCAGAGGTGAGAAGGAAGCACTCTAGGCATGTAGAAGAGTCAGTGAAAAGACCTGACTAGAAGAGATGGAATGTTGTGTGTATGGAGAATAAACAGGCTAATTCATCCAGAAAGCAGAGGACATGAGAAATAGTAAGATATAATTATCCTAGGAAGATAGATAGACTGGAACCAGATTTCAAAAGACTGAATGTCAAGTAGAAGAGTTTGGATTTTCTCCTAGAGGCAATAGGATTGATTTTTTTGAGCAGGAAATTGACATGATGAGACTTTTGTTTTAGAAACATCACTTTGATAGCTATGTAGAGGGTAGACTGGAAAGAAGAGAGTCTTGAGGAAGGGAGACCTTTTAAGTAAGCTATTGCAATAGTCCATATGAGAGATGAGGAGGACCTTCATTAGAATGGTTGTATGAATCAAGAGAAAAGGATGAATGTGAGAGATGCTGTGGAAAGAGAATTGACAAAACTTGGCAATTAATTGGGAGGTGAAGGATAATTTAAATTTATAGATGACTCCAAGGCTGCAAACCTGGGTTACCAGAAGGAGGATAGTGCCCTCTAAGTAGGGGCATACTAAAGCAGCTTTCAAGAGACAACTGTTAAATTAAGCATTCACACCTCAGAAATCAACAAGTGCTACAAACCAAGGCCTAATTTATTGTTGACTTTTGTTCTCTATCTTTGATTGGATTTGTTCTATGAAGTTTGGATTCAATCAAAGGGCCACACTTGAGGACCTAGAGGGCCATATGTTGCCTCAAGGCCACTGGTTGGTTCCCCATCCCTTCTAGACTTAAGAAAGTGAAGATAAAATGTTAATAGTTCAAGTTAAACTTAAAAGTGTGTTTTTTGGAGATACAATCATTAAATGTTTATTAGCACACCTACCCCTTCCATTTTATAGATGAGGAAGCCAAGGCCTAGAAAAGGAAAGAGATTTCCTAGCTATTCATAAGTAATGAAAACCAGATCTCCTGACTCAGTCCAATGTTCTTTGCCTTACACCATGCTGTCACAGTATTCAGGAATTCAGTAAATGCTTGTTCATTGATTAATGAACCTACATAACTTGGCTTTTTGTATTTATTTACATTTCTCTCTGGGGTTACCTGCCAGGAATATTTTCTGGACAGATAGATGTGTGATAATGCTGGGTGCTAAGTGACTGAAAGAGACTATATGAGCAAAGGTAACACATAACAGTAAGAACTCTGACTATGCAGTCAGACCTGAATTCAGATTCACCTTTGCCATTACCTATGTGGTGTTACACCTACTAACACTGAGATACAACCGAGTATAAATTAGTTCTCTACTGCTTATGATAATTTTGGCCTGACTATTAACACCAAGAAAATGGAGGTACTCTGCCTACCAGCTGTAGCACCCATGCAATATTCACGGTGCCCATAGCAGTCATGAATATGACAGCACAGTTCTGAATCATGAAATACAACAGACTCTCCACATGGAAGACAGAACCAAAACGTGTATTCAGACACCAGAAAGCCAAATCCATCATAGTAACAAAAATCTATATATAATAACAATGCAGGGGGCAACACCATCCCTAACCTTCCCTCTGTTAGGCTTCTCACAAACCAACTCCCTTAAGCACAATCACAAACAAACTTTCTCATTCATGCTAGCCAGCTGCCTGCTTTTTTCTCTCTCTCTCAGTTCTGACTGCTCTGACCAATTTCCTCTCAGCTCTGTTCTCGCCCTACCTCTTCCTGTTCTATCCTTCCTGCTCTACCCCTTCCTGTTTCATGTAACTTAGACTCATGTGATTCAGGCTTCAATGTGATGTAAATAGGTCACATGGGCCTATTAATGGATAGGAAAGATCTTCCCATTAAGAAGTAAAATTAGATTAACAATAAGCAAAAATGCATTATCATTACATCAGCACTGCACCATCCATATGTGGAACTATCAGTTACAGCAAATGGAGAAATTTTGAATGCTGTGGATAAGTTCATTTACCTTGGCAGTCAGTATATTTTCCAGGGATGTACACAGAGATGATGAAGTTGACACACACATTTCTAGGGCTAGCTTAGTGTTTGGAAGTCTCCAAAGGAAAGTGTGAGATAGAAGAAGTATTAGGCTGACTACCAAACTGAAGATCTACAGAGTTGTGCTGACCTCATTGTTATATGCCTATGAAACCTGGACAGCATACCAGTGCCATGCCAAGAAACTGAATCGCTTCCATTTGAATTGTTTTAGGAAGGTACTGAAGATCATCTGGTAAGATAAAGTTTCAGACACTGAGGTCCTTTCTCAAGCTGAACTGCCAAACATTCAAACTCTACCACAGAGAATACAACTTTGATGGGCTGGCCATTGTTAACATTTGTTTGTCTAAAAGACTATTTTATAGAGAACTCACCCAAAGCAAGCACTCGCACAGAGGTCAGAAAAAAGTGATATAAGGACACTCTCAAAGTCTCTCTGAAGAACTTTGAAATCAATTGTGAGAAATGGGAAACAGTGGCACAGAACCACCCAGCATAGTATGACTGCATCAAGGAAGGCATTGTGCTCTATGAGCAAAGCAGAATTGCAATAGCTCAAAAGCAAGATGAGATGTGCAGATTTAGAGCTATCTCAACTCCAAATGTTCATGTGGAGTTCTTTGTGTCCAATTTGTGGTAGAGCGTTTGGAGCTCATATTGATCGGATCAGTCACAATCAGACACACTGTACCTTGACCCCAACAGCGTAATCAATTTGGTCTTCTTCCAGCACAATGGATGAAAACTGATTTTGGATAAATCACTTAATCTTTCTGTGCCTTAGTTTCCTCATTTGTAAAATGAGGGACTTAGACCAGATAGTCTCTGAGATCCTTTTCAGCTCTGGATCTTTGATTCCATGAAAGCTTGTTCGAAAGTTATGCAAGTATTCTAATGACTAGATCATCTGATACTTATGATACTTTCCAGCTCTAAGATTCTATGCTCCTAAGCCTCCAATTCTTATTCTAAAACAGTTTAAACCTTCCAGTTTATACCACACCCACTACTTCATCTTTGCAGATTGGAACCAAACGAAATCAAAATTAAAACCAAAATCCCAGCTATTGGGACAAGTTCAACATTGACCAGAAGATGGCACTCTTTCCTTAAGTCTGCACAGCTGCTCTCCAATTTCTGACTGCTTTCTGAAATACAGGATTCTCCTGACTGAGGCTATTTCCTGAAAAGAATTCTTCCATAAAGAGCCCATTGATAAAGGAGAGAGAAGAAAGACCATTTGGGAGAAAAGGAAATCAGAAAAAAAAAATCCATTAGCTGACCATCTCCAGATCACAAAACCCTGTGCCCGGTAGCCCAGGTTGGAAGACTATTTTCTGTTTGCAGTCTGGGGGTAGAATTAGAATTTCTCTGAGTCCCTATGATGTTTGAATCTATCCAGTTCCATGTGTACATATCCCTGAAAGAGGAATACGGATGTCAATAAACAAGCTACATAAGCCTCATTCTGTCAGCACATTTTGTTGAGAAAACAAGACAGCTTTAGTACTCAACAAGGTAGGAAAGCTACATGACTTAAAATCTATGTGAGGATACATAAGAAATTATTTGTAGCAGGATCTACTTTTACACACATCAACAAAGGAAGACATTCACCATTTTCTGCCTTCATAGGGCCCCAAAGTACAACACTTTCCTGTTCTCCTGGTAAGGAAAAAAGCAGCAGCTGACACTGCTCTTTATCAGCTCCTCTTTCTCAATATTTACCAACCAATAAATCTTTTTTCCCCCCAAGACAACAGACATTCGAATCTCGTTCATTTGGAGGCTTGTTACCCAAATAATATTAAATGAACTGGTTCATTATACATTGAAAAGTAACAAGATGCCATTTTCTTAATAGGTCAATATTTAGGAAGAGAGAGTGGACTGTTTCTACACCAGGGATAGGACAGCTGCCCCTGTTCTTCTAGACTTTATATCTCAGTCTAAGAACTTGCCTGCCAGGCTACTGGGGGAAAAAAACTATTAATCTCATAGTGGAGTAGACAGCCCTGAACTAAGAGTCTGGAAAATCTGGGTTCGAATCTTACCTCAGACACTTATTACCTGTGCCTCACTTCCTTCCTCTGTAAAATGAATGGGGATCAATTGGATAGCCTCCAAAGTCCCTTCCAGCTAAAAATATAGGATCATCTGTAATCCTGTTCTCTGGCCTTTGGTTCACATTCAGAAAAATGTAGGGAGCCTTCCTCATTTTGTTCAAAAGACTGGATTTAGTTTCTGCCCTATAGCATCTTCTAAGAGAGTTAGGCACTGAGAGAGACAAGACTGGCAGTGCAAAGATCATGAAATGTTTTCAGCTCAGTTGATGGGAAAGGAAATGAGAAGAAATGAAATCCAAATGGGACATATAAAAGTTATCACCTATTTCCCAGTAAGGAAAAGGTCAACATTTTTATAAAATTCCCAATTCTGCCTCTCTTTTTTTCACACCAATCCAATATGACAGGACAAACTAAGGTAGTGTACGTGTGAGTGGAAAGAAGAAAATGGCTGAGAGAGACACTGTTGCAAGCAGAATTGACAAGGCTTGGCGATTGATTGGATATGGAGACCTAGATGAAGAAAAATGAAGAATCACAGGTGATTCCTATGTACTTACTGTTCTCAGAACTCTGAACTAGATGTTAGAGAGGGACAACGTTTAGTTATGGCACAGTCTCTGCCCTCAAGGAACTTGCAATCCAGTGTCGTCTAACTCTTCTTCCTTCTAGTCTTTCTTCTTTCATCAAAAGCATGTATAGAGGACCTAAAATCAATGCGGGGAACATTGGCAATGAGAAGGAATACCTTGGCCATCACGGGATCAAACATTGTATTGGTTTCTGAGCGATACTGAAGAGTCTCTGTTCATAGAGCTCTTCAGGAAGTGAATAGAAAAGTAATAGTCCTGAATAGCTGAGGTCCTATAGTCATCAATAGATGACCTTTGCTCCTGTTTTTCTGTAGCTTGATCTGAATTGTGCTCCAAGTGAGAGGGCAAGACACAAGGTAAGACAGTTAGTTACCTTTACCTGTTCCTTCCTTTCTTTCCTCATGTAGCCAGCTCCTAGATCCTAAATCCTATTTTAGAACCAAAGAATCATAGAATTTTCGAGTTGTAAGAGGCATGAGTTGTTATCCAGTTCAATTCATTATAGAAGAGTATCCCCACTATAATGAACTCAAATGGTCATCCAAACTGTTCTCATAGACCTCCAAGGAGGGAAAATACACCACTGAGTTCTTAGGTTCAGAACTGAAGCCAACATTCCCCTAGAAGAATGCTATATTGTGAGGACATTGGCCACATGTCTGGGACCACCAAAGTTTAGAGACCCCACTTTTTCTGAATGGGTGGTTAGAAATAGGGCACAATAACCTCCCAAAATACCATCCTCTTCCATGCTACCAGATACCCATACCCAGAAATATTATCACTTATATGCACAATATGTCAGACTTATACTCTGCTGGTTCCCCGACAAACCTTTTGAAGAAGACAGAGTTAATCTCAGAGATTCCCTTTCCCTTTCTGACACCTTTCCACTCCTAAACAGTGCTCCCTCACTTCCCTTCAGGCAACTCAAAACCATCAAACTTTCTCCTTTCTTCCCTCCTAATAAGATTGGGAAGGGTACTGACTTTGGCATCAAAAGATAGGAGACTAAGTCCTGGCTCTGTTATTTACCAGCCTCCTGACCTGTCAAGTCATTTCCCTTATGTTAGCCTTTGTTTCCCCCTCTTTAGAATGAGAGCATGAGATTCCACATTAGATTCCACATTAGATCTCCTTAGAGATCGAAGGTGCCTGCCCTCTGGCTCTAAGACTTCTAACAATAGGAAATATGTTGTCAGAAAGAGTTCTACTTTCCATTATTTATCTCTTGATACAATTTAAGTCAGTCATCTTTTTTCAGGAATCATTGCATCTAGACATTTAAATATGATTGTGGCATAAAAGATTCTGTCCCCTAATGAAAACATTTCAGGCGTAAGTCAATGGGTTGGGAAGGTATTTGGGGAACTGGGAGGGCTTCACTGAAACCTTAACATTCAGGCAACTGCCTGTTCTACCAATTTGTAAGGCTGATGCCGACCAGCAGTACTCATTAGGAGGATTCAAATATTAATGCCAGGCAGGACATGGATGATCACTTCTAATTCATAGTCTATGAAGAGGTGGCAGCTGTGCACCAAGGGAAAGAGGGTGCACAGCTGCCCATGGTAGTGAATTACTCACCAGGCTATCAGAGAACATCAGGAAATGCTCCTAATTCTGGTAGCTGATGCTGTAGAGGTGGTTTAAAGCTGGCTCTGGGATGTGATCAAATATGATGAAAGTGAAATCCCTAGTACTCAGAGAACAGAGTGGAGACAGAGTGCTATGTTTAGGCTATGTTCACGTATGATTTAGGAGCGAGAGTAGTTAGTCTTTTGACTCTGTGTTAGTTGAGGAAGTGGTAATTGGGGTGCAAGTGGAGTCTGTGTTTGGGTGCACATCTTCAATCACTCTGAGAGTGGTTTTCAACATAGATTTTTGTGTAGAATTCTCCAGAGAGTTTGGGAGGGCGGAATGGGGGCTATGTGTAGACTGACCACTGGTGTTTCAGGTCCTGTAACTGAGCATGACTTGGGTCCTAAGGGCTGATAACCATAAAGGTCTTCTTTGAGTTATAGGTAGTTAACTGAAGTGGTTAGCATCAGACCTAGAGTCATGGAATACCTCAGTTCAAATCCAGCCTCAGATACTTAGCAGCTATGGGACTGAGAAAATCCTTTCTTTTTTTTTTAATACTATTTTATTTTTTCTATTTACATGTAAAGACAATTTTTAACATTCATTTTTTATGAAATTTGAAATTCCCTCCTTACTCTCCCCTCTCCCTAAGACAGTAAGCAATTTGATATAGGTTATACATGTGCAGTTATGCAAAACCTACGTCCATATTTCACTAAAGCTTTCTTAGCCTCAGTTTCCTCGTGTGTCAAAGGGGGATAAATATGATAGGTCCTACTATAAACTGTTTTGAAAATCTCAAAGGGCTATGTAAATGCTAGCTATTGTTGTTATTTGGTCAAAGCATAGACAATAAACATTCTTATTGAGTATCTCAGACTGGAGCCATTTCAAAAGCCTTCTGTTTTTTCTGTTAAAGTGGTTCCTCTTAGAGACCTACCTGGGCAGGCATTTTGATGCATAGACTCTGTTCTCTTTTGTGTTCTTGTTTTCAACATAAAAAATGGAAGAGGAAAGAATTTTCAGTGCTTTTGTTTTGACTTTAGTTCCCTGCCCATATCCTCATAGACATGCTTTAAAGTAGCTAATGTCACATTGCCCCCCAGCTGGGGTCCTTCTACCCCTGAGCTCTTGTGACTTAAGTATAAAACTAGTATTCAGAAATACCCTTAAGGGAACAACAGATAAAGGAAAGGGGCTCTTAACTTTTGAATTGAGCTCAGAACCTTCCACCAACAAGGGATGGGTAGGAGAGGAGAGAAATCTTGTGAACAAATTCTGACTCTAGAAGATAACTCAAAAATTATAAAGAGCACCTCCTATATTCACTTCACTTCCAATGAGTAAACGTTAAGTGCTAACTAAGTTCAAGGCCCTGTGGATACAAAGAGATGAAACAATAGTCTCTACTCTCAAAAAGCTTACAGCCTCATAGGGAGAAAGAACATGCTCTGTGTCTTATACAAAGAAGACGCTGCTGTTCTCCTATCAGCAGGTCATGGGTTTTGGGTAGTTAGTCCTGTCATAGTAATGCGTGTGCATGCTCCCCCTCCTCTGTCTCTCATTTGGTTCTCCTTGTGACCTTCTCAGTGCATTTCTGGAGACAAGTACAATCTGTTGTCATGGAACAGGATGCAGCTCCTTGTTGGGATGAAACTGACCAGTGACTTCAAGCTCATTAGCACCATCCTCTAATCAACTGGGCTAACCCACCCATTTACTTCAGTATTTCAACAATCTTTCCCTGATCTCATCAATGTGCAATTCCTTCCAACGGTGCAATTTATAACCAAGTACACCTTGTTCACCATGTACCACATATCATGCTGTAAATTCTGCAAGTCCTCCACAGTGCAATCCACCCAATGTGGATCAGGGATGCCCTCTTTATCTCCTGGTATTACATGAGTATTCATGCAATACGTGAGCTATACATCTTATTATTTGTATATTACGGCATGTGGGGATTAGTGAGGCAAGCTCATGAATTTCAAAGAATAAGAGCTAATAATATTAGCTGTTTTGTATAGTGCCTACTATACATAAGACACTGTACTGAACTCTTTACAAATATTATCTCATTTGATCCTCACAACAACCTTATAAGGTAGGTGCTATTGTTATTATTCCCATTTGATAAATGAAGAAACTGAGACAAAGGGAGTTTTAAGTGACTTGCCCAGAGTCAGACAACTAGTAAGAGTCTGAGGCTAAATTTGAACTCAGATCTCTCTGACCCAAGTGTTCCATCCACTGTATCATCTAGCTGCCATTTGCCAGCAAGGTGACCTAAGTAGGGTGAGAGAAGGAAGGGGGTAAGGGGTGCGAAGACTGTGGCTGTCTAAATTAGGCTTATAAAATGAGAACTGTGCAATGTTCACACTCTTCAAAGACCTCATTTGAGAGTTATCTCTGTAGGGAGGGGATGAATGTGCATCCTGATTTACATAAGGATCAGCATGTGTGGCCACTCAGTTGGGATTTACTAGCATCAACCGTGCCTAGTCAGTTCTATTGTTTGTAGCATGGTGCTAATGAAGCCAGGGTCATAGGTTTAGCTCTCTCATGGGCCACTTAGCTTCACTCTACTCTCTGTCCACAGTCTTCACCCCTGACCCCAGCCAGTCATCACACATCTTGGTCATCAGGGTGAGCAAACATGGATGGTTCAATGCAAATAAATCACCATTATCAGAAAACAACTCAGTATGATGGTAGATCAGTTACATTATATCTATGTATACAACAGACTGTCCATTTATATATTGTTAATATTCTAATAGCCAACGTTTAGAGATTTTCAAAGCACCCCACTAAAGTCTGATGTACCATTAAGGCAAGGAGGACTGGGCTAGCAAAGTTCAAGCTCTGGAAATAATTCAAGCATGAGTAATAGAGCATATGTCTGCATGTAGGTTCAATGGATAGCAAGCTGTACCTGCAGTCAGAAAGACCTGAGTTTGAATTCTGCCTCAGACACTTACCAGCTTTGTGACCCTGGGCACATCATTTGACCTCTCTCAGCTTCAGTTTCCTCCTCTGTAAAAGGGAGATAATCATAATACCACCTACCACTCAAGGTTTTTGTGAAGATAAAATGAGATAATATGGAAAGAGCTTTGCAAACCTTAGGGTATTATATAAATGCTAGCTATGGCTATTTCTCTCAGAGGACCAACTTAGCTAAGTTTGAAAAACTCTTAAACAGATTGGCTAGGGTAAGGAATTCTTTAGCCACTGTAACTCTCAAAGACCAACTACTAAGTTGTAAAATAACTGTAATCAGCATGAGTGGAGGGAGTACCCACATCAATGAGATTACCATTTTAGTAACAGTAGTAGTAGTAACAGCAACTCACATTTATATAGTGAGATCCTTGAAGTACTAAAGCAAGAATTGAAGTCTTAACTTATGTTATTTCATTTAATTAATTGGAAGGAATATTTGGAGTCAAAAGACCTGAGATCAAATCCTGTCTCTACCACTTTCAGACCTATGTGAATGGTCAAGCTATGTAACCTCTGGGACTTGGTTCTTCATCTGTTAAATGGGGAGATTGATCTAGATGATCTCTAGGGTTCCTTCTAGCTGTAACATCATTCTAGAATCATGGGTTCTTATGGAAGGTCCATAAATTTGAATAGTCTTTTGTTTGTTTTTCTAAATGTGGTCAGCAGCATCTCTCAAAATCTGTAGGGATGGGATTATGAGAACAGCATTGTAAATCAATGAAATTCACTCCGAGAGCCACCTTTGATACCTATGACCTAAGTTATCAACACTCATTTTACATTCCCAAACCTCAATGAAATGACCTCTGTGATGGTTGGAGGCAGGGAGAATTCTTTTCCATAGGGAGCCATTATATAAATACAATCTCTATTATTGTTAATAATACATAGTTATTAATAATTGATATTAAACTAAAAACAAACTAATATAATAGTTATTATTGTTATTAAGTCCTTTGTTTTGGTTCTTTTCTTCTAGATATTGTTTGTCATATACAGTTCATTGAGCCAAAAGAAGGAGGTCTCCCAAGATCTCTAAAATATGTAATTAAAGTAAGGAAGCAAAGATTCATAGGACCATTGATTTATATCCAGGAGAGTTCTTAAAGGCTATCAAGTCTAGCTCCCTCACTTTATGGATGAAGAAACTGAGGCAAAGAGAAGTTAAATGGTTTTCCCAGTATCACACAGGTATATAAGGACACAAAATTTATTTGTAGCAGGACCTACTTTTACAAATGTCAATAGACATTCATCTTTTTTTTACCTTCATGGGTCCCCAAACTACATTTTTATTTGCTTCTGGTAAGGGAAGAAGTAGATAACATACCTATATTCATGTACATGTGAGTGTGTGAGTGTGTGTGTGTGTGTGTGTGTGTGTGTGTGTGTGTGATGCATAGTGCATAGTCTCTGGGCTCACTTTCCCAACTCATACTCAGATTAACAGGTCAGGTTCCCAGAGCAACTCTACCTACTTCCCCTGCAACCTCCAGATTTTAGAGGTAAACCTGAAGGACTTCAAACTGTTTTCTAGTATTATACACAAACCTCCATCCAATGGGTTCCCCTCAATATTAATCTCCAGCTGACATCTACCCAATATCAATTGATCATTTAATTTCTCCTTAATATAAATTAATCAGTTAATACAAATTAGCTTTTACAAAGGTATATTTACTGAAAAAAATATAAGATGGGCAAAAATATAAAACTATCCTTTTAAACTGCAGAATGTACTCTCCCCTCTATATACCTACTTGGTCCTTAGGGAGAGTGGACTCAGAGTGAAGATTGCCAAACATTCCTACCACCATGTTCTCTTCTGGGTTTTGTAAACTGATGGACTAGATGCTCCCTTGCTTGTAGGACATAGTGTCTCTAGTGCTGGCTCAATTCGTTGCTAGGTTGGGTCAAGCAGGTCACTTCTCAGGACTAACTCCTCACCAGCCTGGCCACTGTGGCTCCTGGAAAACTCTAATAAGGACCCAAGTCTGGATCTCTGGTGATTCTTCCAACCCTTTGAAGGTCCCAAGAGCATAACCTGTTTGTCTCCAATATTCATTCGCCTAAGATCAGGAAAGAATAAACCCAGTAAGTCAAAAGAAAGAGCAGCTCCCCAGCTGCATCATGGTTGGGGGAGAGATAAGGCAGTGAGGTACAGGCTTCAGGCCATCACCCTTTCACTGCTTTCACCCACCTTTCACCCACCCTGTGGTCTAAAGACATTTTTGTCCTGTTCAACATTCACCGAGAAAGAAAATTTTCATCTTTTCAAGCTTTTTGTACATACACTCATTTCTGGCTTAGCAGCCCATTAAAATGTCTGTCAGCACACAGTAGGCTGACTGGAAACAGAGAATATCTGCACATGCTTTAAATTAGGAAAAATCCAGTAGTCAATACACAGAAATCAATCTCATCTATGTGAGTTGGTACCAGCCAAAGCATATTGCCATAATCTAAGGACTGGGCCCTAATTGGCCAGTGTCTCCATAACATGTGTATGAATGTATGGCATGATAACCAGTCCCAGAACAATGAATTTGGAATCATGGGATGTTGAGTTCAAATCCCAGTTCTATCACTTACTACCTTGGCGATTCTTAGACAATGAATGAATACGACATTTATTAAGGGCTTACTTTGTGTCAGACACTGTGCTATGCATTGACTATACAAATATAGGCAGTGAAGCAGATCTTGACCTTTAAAGAGCTTACACTGTAATAGGGGAAAACCAAACATATAGGAGAGTAATAGCTAAGCAGAATTGTTTCTTTATGGGGAGTCACAAGGGTAGTGCCAATGGGCAGTCAAATGACATGCCCTTTCTGGAAGTGATGGCACTATTAATTTGATTATCATGCCAGGCAGATGGCAAGATGGTCTGGCTAGATGTGATGTAAAGGTGAGGCAGCTAGGTATAGTAGACTAGGTAAGTGTGCATTAGGCAAATCTCTTAACTCCTCTGAGCCTCAATTTATTCCTCCGTAAAATTACACAAACTTTGAAGTCTCTTCCTACTATAATAGAATGATCCTAATATCTCTATAAAGGTAGGTGGAAGAGATTGAGATGAGAGATGGAAATAGACTTCACATGTTTGTGTCTATATCCATATAGACACACATGTAGTTTTTAAGCTTTCTGTCTTTTGTTTACTATTCCTTAGAGTATCATCGGAAGAGGTAAAACATCCTTCCTCTCCAAGATGTGGATCCAGTGATAGAGGTCAAGTGAGTTGCTCCAGTCCCCACAGCAAGTCTGTGGCAGAGCTATGAGCTTCTGACTGCCAGGCTTCTGGTCCCTCCCCGAGGCCAGGCTGCCTCTCTGTTGCTTGTTGGCATTTCGCCCAGGTTTTTCCTGCTCTGCTTTGAGAGCTCCCATTGTGGGTGTTAAGTGGCTGTGTGCCATTGCCTGAGATCCTGCAGGTGACAGATCTGTTCTGAGATGCAGAAGTGGCTTAGACTCAGTGAGGAAAAAAGGCTCCTCTTACTCTATGTGGTTAAAGGGCTGGAAATGAGACATGTCAAAGGGAAGAGGAAAGGGTGGGGGCAAGGAGAGGGGACCATAGCTAATGAGGAATAATGGAGATTTTGAGAAGGAAAGAGAGAGATATAATGATGGCATAGAGAGAGAACAGCAGGGAAAGAAAAGAAACAGAGTGGAAAAGGAAAACAAAGAGAGTGAGAACATGTCGGGTCCAGGTAACTTCTGTCACAGAATCAAAGAATCTCAGAAATAGGATGAATCATAGCCAAGGAGCTGAGCATCACTGGAAATCTATCAGGGACTCTTCAAAGGGCATAAGTAGAGGGGAAAGGAGGTTGAACTAGAGGACTTCCAAGGTCACTTTCTACTCTAATATTATAGGAGTCAATGATTTGTTGCCTGATAGAGTGTCAACTCTCCTTCTGCCTAGCCTGTATTTTTTTTCCAATTTGAGGTGGGATGTGGGGAGCAAAAATAAAGTTGGTGGTGAGGAGGGGAAAATTATCTCCAGAAAGCCCCTATTAAAATACACGTGGGACATAAATGCTCTCACAGTCTTTATCCCAACTCCCTTTTGCAATGCCAGTTTGATTCTCCAGAGAGTAGTTACATTGTATCTCCTTTCAGGGTACTAGGGATAATGCTATGTTGTTATGAGGTCTTTGTAATGTCATCAACTTGAACCCTCGTTCCAATGTGCCCCCACCAATGGTAATCTCCAGTTATAATTAATGTCTCCTTTATATCATTGATTGACCCAGTGATTAGCATTCCAATATCAATTATCCAATTAACATCAATAAGCTTTTACAAAGACATATTTGCTGAGAAGATATACCAAAAACAGACATATAAATTCAGCACTTCCAGGGAGAGGGGGACTCACACTCTTTCCTAACACCTTAGTTCCTGGGGAGAGTGAGCTCAAACTTAAAGTGGCCACTATGAACATTTGCCCACCAACCTCATTTTCAGGTATGGGCATAGCTACTAAGTGAGTCAGTCATTCCCTTGATTGAAGGACATATGTAAGGATACTCTAGAACCTCCCTTGACTTAGCTGCCAGCTAACTCTGGTATAGATTACTGTCCCTGGACTTCTGGTATTCTTCTGACTTTTTAACTCCCACTAAGTAACAACTTCATTCATTCTGGCTTCAACACTCATTCCCCTAAGATCAGAAAAGGCACAACAGAGGCAGAAAAATAGCACACTATGTGCTCATGACTTCATATCAATCCAGGTTGGTAGAGGAGGCTACTGGTGCTTCCCATATCCCCACCCAGGCTTATCACAGTTTTTACCTTAATAGCCTCTAAGGAAATAGATCAATTTTTTCATTTAATATACTTTATATGTAACCTCAGTTTTGACTGAGCAGGCCTTTTCTTCAATACTTCGTAAAAGGGCAGAAGACAGTCCCAAGAATGTGGAGTAGAAAGCCAGGCTTTTCAATTCCACCTCATTAGACATTTTCAGCAGCAGGTTCACCAAACATGTATGCTCCCTCATTGTTCCCCATTTCACAGGCATCTGTTTCCAAAAAGTAAGAAAAACCATGAGGCTCCTCCTTTAGTTTTCTCCTAATAATATAATATAATCTCCAGATTATTTTATCAGATTAGATAATTTCCACAAGCTTGGAGCAACAGTGATGAATTATAGAAGGGATTGAGTTTCAGTGAAGGAGATAGGCACAGTATAGTAGTGACAAACACTAGGTTGACCAGGACACAATAGGAAAAAAGTGAGACCCTGGGGACAGCAAATGAAAACCGCAAGGGAGAAATATGCGACTGGACAGGATCACAAAACCCCAGAATCTAAGAGTTGGAAAGGGCTTCATAGGCTATCAAATGCAACCACGACCTGAAAAATAAGCTCCTCTAACCATGACCTACAAATGGTCTTCCAGTCATCCAGTCATCCAGTCTTTACACCAACCCCTCCAGTTGCCCATTCTACTAAACTCTAATTGTCAGGAAGTTTTTCTTTACATCAAGTCTAAATCTGTCTCTCTACAACTTCCACCATTTTTAAGTGCTTTCTCCTACAGCCACCAAGAACCAGTCTATTCTCTTTTCCATATGACATCCAGTCAAATATTTGAACTGAGATAATGAGTTTTCTTCAGGCTAATCATCAACAGCTGTTACATCCGCTCCTCAAATAGCATGATACTGAGGACCTTCCCTAATCCGGTTGCCTTCCTATGTATGATCTCCAGCTTATAGCACAGCACTCCATCAGTGGTATCCTATGTCCTATCATCTAGCTACAGTGTCCATATCCTATACTTGTATGGTTGATTATTTGAAATGAAATGTAGAACTTCACTTTTATCCCTAATAAATTTCTTCCTCCTACACAGAGTTCTTGTTTCATGGATTTCCATGGCCAAAGAATTCATCACCAAGTAGTCAACCTTTTGGTAATGAACCTCTCCAAATTTAGCTAGACTTGCCCTCAGAAAGTAGACAATATCTGTTCCCAGAACTATGTTCAAACTATTTACAAAGTGGTAAAATTTACTAAAGTTTGTGTTCCACTGCCATACTGCTCAAGAACTCATGCCAAGATGAGGCATAAAAGTGGAATTTTGTGGAGAAGTAATATAAATAATATCATCAGGGGGATGAATGAACAGAAAAGTAGGTGAACAAGTCACAAAATAAGGTTGATAAGTGAGCTATGTATAGACAGCCTGTATACTTCATTGATATACATACAATATCAAGAGACTTAGAGGCAAGCCTCTAGCAGGTTAGATGTCCCTCTCTGCCACTCCTCTGTCCCATGAATAATTTATGGGACACATGCTCTAAAGTCACACAGGTTAGGAAGGTATAGATGAGTTGTAATGTGTATCAATAGTTAGGGCATAAGATATAGTTCATTATTCTAGCTTATTCAAAACTTTTTAGAACCTGATTCTGTCATTTAGAATCTTGTCATCTTGTTTTCAGTGGACCTATACCTCACCTAATAATTACTACTTCCATTTCTAAGTTCACAAACTATCCACTTAATTATAGTTAATGAAGTAAAATGTTGCCAGGGATTAACATAAAACTAACCAGCCAATAGTTTTTGCAAAGTCCACATATATATACACATATATATATGCATATATATTTTTCCCACAACTATTAAAGAGAATTGCCAAAAAAATTAATAATTGTTCATCTAATTTAAGCATTTGAATCCAAGGAACTGAACTGTCTTGCAAGAGATGCTCTGTAAGAGACAGTCACACCAGAGAAGCCCAATGGAGAGAAATTGCATGGACAGGGAAATTGAAGAGTGCTCTGTCTAGTGGGTAGTAAACCCTCCTTCTCTCTCTTGAATGACCAAGGATCAAAGCCTGGAGCCAATTGGATGCCTAAGACATCAGCAAGACTTGCCAGAGCCCAGGCAGAAGTATTGAGGGGAAATGAAGTACTCATGTTTAACCAGGGTGAACCAATGATATGAAGCAGATTTGAGTGTCTTTCTCATTTCTGCTCTTGAAGGAGCTTAGGATCTGGATGAAGAGCAGATTCTTCATAAAAGTGGCCAGTTGTCCCAAATTAGATAGAAAGTGAGCCAGTAGTGGAACCTAATTCTGTCCAGATATGGCCCCACAAATATCCTTGTTTGATTAGAAATGTAATGTCTAGGGGTAGGGGAGGAAGAAGGGGAAAATTAAAGCATTTTATCCCAGGCTTAATTTTGTTTTGTTCAGATAAAAAATTGCATCTATCAATTTTTCATTAGGATTTCAAATAGACTACTCAAGATGAAGTACTCATGTTTGCCATGAAGTCTTAAAATTTTTAAATGATTTCTAATTGTCAGAAAAAAAGCTTTAAGTGTTTCCTATGTGCCAGGAACATGGGGTGTGAGCCTGTGTATATGTGTATTCCAAATGTTCTGGTTTACTCAAGCAAGAACAGTTTTAGATGCTCCCCTCATTCTTACTTTGGAGGAGTTTTAGTATTTCATTTACCCTAAGTGCCTTTGACTGGGCTCTGACAGGTCTTGCTGATATCTTAGGCACACATTTGGCTCCAGGCTCTGATCTTTGGCCACTCAACAGAGGGAGAGTTTTGATGATAGTCTTAAAGTTGAGTGACAAATTCCTAGGACAGATAGAAAAATATGTGTGTGTGTGTGTGTGTGTGCGCGCATATGCACATGCGAGGAGGGGGCAACATTAGTGACATGGAAATAATCTTCAATCTAAAGTCATTAAGATCCAAGTTCCTGTCCTGACTCACACCTACTAGTTATGTGACCATGAACTTTTCCTCACTGAACCCCAGGCAAATCTCTAAGACTATAAATTATAAATTAGTTGGGAGATTTGCAGTGATCATGGGAATTCTCACACAGAAAGGTACCTCAGGATAAAATTATAACCTCCTTTCCCAGAATCAGAGATCCTTAATATTCAGTTTTGATGGTGAAAATGCCTTGTTCCACAATGAGATCATACCCAACGATGCCCAGGGCTCTCTTCTCTGATTGTATCTTCTGAGGATTCTTACTCTCTCCAATAAGGAAACATTAAAGAGGAAGGATTGGCCACTACATACTTAGTAGCTAAGCCTTCTTATTTGTTGTTGGTCTGTCATTCGGTCCTGTCCAACTTATCATGACCCCATGGACCATAATGTCTGTTTTTCTTGGAAAAGATACCAAATTGGTTTCCTTCTCCAGGGGATTAAGGCAAACAGAGGTTAAGTGACTTGACTATGATCACACAGCTAGTAAGTGTCTGAGACCAGATTTTTAACTCAGGTCTCCCTGATTCCAAGCCTAGTTCTCTATCCAGTGAGTCACTTGGCTGCCTCCTAGGTCTTCTTATAATTAAAGATTATATTCAAAGATGTGTCTGGATTTCACCTACAGCAACTGACCTTGCTAAGAAGGAACTGTACAAGGACAACAATAAGAACTTCATTATATTGGTGCTTCCAATTTCTAAACCTAAAGTAACCTCTCAGCAGAAAACAAAATAAAATTTAATAGATAAAGCACTATGGGAACTAGGAAAAGAAGTTCCTAGAAGGTACTTTTATAGACTCTCTTATGAATCAGGAAGCTTGGTCCTAGAGTCCTTCTTGTTCTCCATCTCTGCCACTCTGGTATTTCCAGAAGGAGTCCACATACAACCCAGGAACTTCTGGAGATGGCAATATTGCTTCCATCTGCTGCTTCTCCTGGAGCCATTTGCTCTTCTAGAGAGGAAGCAAAGTCTATGTGTCCAAATGGTTTCTCTCTGAACACCTCAGTCCTAGTTTTCTCCATCTGTCTGCAGTTCTCTTTTTCAAGGACCAAATCCAATAACAGAGTTCAAGTCCATGACGATCTAGGATTCCCATGGCTTAAATTATCATTTTATTACAGATAATTCCCAAATCTATACATCTGGTCCTAATTTCACTCACAATCTCTTGCCCTCACAACACCAAGTACTATTTGGTGGCTGTTGTTGTTGTTGTTGAGTTCGTCCTTCATTTTCTAAAAAGACCATGACATCTGAGAAAAGACAACATGACTTGTTCTGGACTTTGTTGTGAATGAGGGAGGGCTGTGCAAGGGCACCAGCCTCATCTAATTAAGCATCCTATAGGCATCTCAAACTCAACATGTCCAAAGCAAATTTCATTGTCTTCCTGCCTAATTGTGTCTCTTCTACAAGTTTCCCCCTTTCTGTGGAGGAGACTGCCATCCTTCCAGTCACCAACATGTATAATTTCAACCATGTTTAACTCTAGTGAAATGTAACCTCCCTCACTGCAAAGACTAGTCTCACTTTTGCATTGTTTCCCCACAGCCTTGCATAGTGCCTGACATATGGTAGATGCTTAATAAATTCTTGATGATTGATTCACTGATTTATTGCTATGCAAATATGTACTCATTCATTTCTTGGAACATATATACATGTATATGTATATGTACTCACATGTGTATATGTGTATGTACTCATATATGTATATGTACTCCATATAAATATTTAAGTGGAAATTCATAAGAAAGAGTACACTTCTCATCAGCTGTGATAGGTTCTCTAAATACTCTCAGAAGCCTCCTTTATGTCTGGAGTCTGTGGACTTATGAATAATTTCTCAATAAGAATTTACTACCTGACCACCTATTACTATGAGTTACCCCTTCAGGCTTTCCAGAACACCCATGTTGTGCTGTTCCCACATCATTTGTGTTGGCTTAATTGCCTTGGCTTTATAATGTATCCTGATTCTTCTTTCAATAGGAAATTATGATATCCACTCCATCATTTGCTGTATTCTAGTGGCTTCATCAGCTGCCTAATTTTCTCTAATTCTCACTGAATCAGAGAGCCATACAAAGCTTGTATTGTTCCCATGATTGCCTTGATGTATAACATCTCATAACAAAGATGAATATTTACCAGGTTTGTTTTCACTGGATAATGGAAATCTTCCAGATGATGTGATAACTTATCCTGAAAAAAATATACAAAATGAAGCTTTAAAATATGATGGAATTTGAAGATTACACTTCAGCCATGTAGGCTTAGGCTATTGAGATAATACAGACCTTATTATGACAAACAGATAATGGCTTGCCATCCTATTAGCCTTGATGATGTTTTTTGGCCTTAGAAAACCCATATGCCCTATGGAAATTTGTGCTGATAGTTTCCTTGAATGGAGTGTGAAATAATGGATAGAGTGTGAGATAATGCAAAGAGAGTACCCGGAGAAATAGCAGTGTGATTCTAAGGCCAGTACCAAACAGGAAATTTGGGGCACTGCTCCTTTGGGGCATACCTGAGACCTAGTTGGAAGTCACCCCCTTGTGAACAAATGACCCTTTCCTTCCTTTGAATTGCATATGACTATAACTGGACATGTAATGAATATGAGATACTTTGAATTAAAAGGTTCTTTGGATAAATACTTCTAGGAGAAGAGGGACATGTGAGTCACAGGACAGTAGGAGAAGCTTTAAAAATATGACCAACTAATCACATCTATAAGGTGGACCCCAGAAACTGGCAGGAGAATCTAGAAAGCATACCATTTTTGCACTAGAAGGAAAATCAGGAGTGAGGTTTAAACCCCCTAACTAAGAAGAGATCCTTGCTTTATAAAGCATCTTACTTTACAGTCAGCATTGCCAAAAAGTAGAGCAACACCCAGATGCTGTAGGAATATGAAAGTGAGACCAAGGACTTTGTGCCAGATTCCATGGTTAGATTAGGGACACCTTCCATTTATATTCTGTAGCTTTATAACTCTCTATTCTATTAATAATTCTCTATCCTAGAGTCTATTTCCCTAAGCCCTTTCCAAGCCCTTTTGAAAAACCCAATTCCTGTGCACATGGAAGGGTAGAAAAGGGATCATTCGCATTTTGTTCAGGAGGGACTAGGTTATATACACGGAAGCCAGATAAGGATCTGTCTCAGTGGTAAAGAAGCTACTGACGAAATACACTCATCCCTCTTGCTGCTTCCTATCAAAACCTGCTATCAGCCTTTCCCCAATAAATGAGTGGTCAAAGGACAAGGATATGAACAGTGTTGTACACTATAAATTACCCCAAGAAAACACATTCCAAATCATTAGAAATAAGGAAAAATGCAAATAAAATAAATGAGATTTTACCTCATAATCTGAAAATTGGCAAAAATGACAAGTCACTGTTGGAGGGGCTATGTAAAGATAAGTATATTAGTGCACCATTGATAAATCTATAAACTGGTCCAAGAGTGCAGGATAATTATTTGGAATTATGAAAGAAAAGTGACCAAACTGTTCAGGTCTTTTGGTCCAACTATGCCACTATTGGACATATTCTCCAAAGAGGTTAAAGACAGAAGCATGCCCTTAATAAATGCCAAAATATTTATGGCAACATTTGGGTACATGAGAGAGAAAATAATTGGGCACAAAACAGGCATCTATCAACTGAAAAATGATTGAACAAACCTTGGCGTATGAATATCAAGTATAAAGGAAAGTTGACTGAAGAATTCAGAGACACAGGAGGATTTGTATGAACTGATGTGAATTAAAATAGGAAAAAAGAAAAGAAAAATGTAAATGAAGACTGCAACAATATAAATGAAGAGATCATAAAAGAAAGTCAAACTCTGATATGCATTTAATTGAGGAAAGTCATATTTGAAGGAAAACTACGTGAGTAGAGTACTAGTAGTAGAGTAGTGAGTAGAGTACTAGTCCTACAAATAGTCCTGCCCATCACTAGGAAAAAGGCAGATCAGCGGTTCTGTTTCTTATACATCTCTACTCATTACAAAACCTTACAAAGGAAAGTTTGGGGAATCTGACACTGACTTAGAGATGCTGTAAGTATACCCAGTCATACCCTAGGTTGAGTTGGATGAATGAAAAGGGGACTCATCAAATTTCCGTCATGCCAGGTCATTAGAGAGATCTTAATGACATAGTTGATCTTACTGGCATAATGCTCCATTTTCTATTCTCCCCTCCAGCATCTGCCTTGGAAAAGTGCAGACATTCATGTTACATGTTTCAAAAGTTAAATGTCCCACTCTTCTCTGGATAACCTCACACTGAACCTAGGTTTGAGGGGCTGGGATATTTTCAGGATTGGTTCTGAGTCCTAAGTTTAAGGTAATTCCACCTTAAATCAACTCCTAGACATACCACAGAATTAAAATCTTAGACATAGATGACTGAACAGGCATCACTTTCTGGGAATGAGTCAAGTTTGGGCTGTTACAGCTCCTTCCTCCTAACCACCACCACCCTTAATGAACATATTTATCTTGGACCTTTCTGGTCACCCTTCCCAGTACTGGCTGTACTTTTACACTGGTCAAGGTGGGGAATATTCCTTGCTCCCCATCACCATTTTTCAAAATACATATAAAAATTACTCTAACCCTCTCCTCCTTTCATATTCCCTCAATCTATATCTACCACCCACTAAGAATTCTGGTAGCTATTGTCAGCTGACCTCCAGGACACTCTCATTCTTTCCTCAAAATGCACAACTGGGGGGAGGTGTAGCCAAGATGGCAGAGTAGAGAAGCACTCAACTGAGCTCTCCCAAATTCCCCTCGAAGCAACTCTAAAATAATGCCTCAAACTGAATTTTGAAGTGGCAGAACCAACAAAAAGTGAAATGAAACAATTTTCCACCCCAAGACAAGTTAGGTAATCAGCAGGAAAGGTCTTTCTCACCAGAGGCAGGAGGAGAACCCTGAGAACACAGTGCAGGCAGTACAGACAGCACCTTTGTGGTGGTTACATTGGCTGGACCATCAGCTTTGGGAACTCTCAGTCCACAGAAGGTGGGGGGATTAGACAACTGGTTGGAAGATTTCAGGGACTCTTTTGCTGGCTGACTGGATTCAGAACCCTGTTGCATTGCCCATTTACAGTTCCCAGTTCCATTCACTTATGGTACTGGGGAGCAGGGGCCTAAGTCACAGTGCCACAGTGAAAAAGAGTGTTTGTAGTGACTGACAGGGAGTAGGGGACCCTGGTCTCAATTCAGAGACAGAAATGAGCACTAGCAATTGTGGCTACAGGAGAGCAGGGGACATAGCTACAATCCTAGAGCCAGGAGGAGTGCTAACATTGGTGGCTACAGGGAAACAAGGTCCCTTTTTTGCGTTAAGGCCAAAGTACAGGTCAGGATAGTAGCAATCACACATCTTGGAAGCACTGAAAACCTACAGACCCCTAGAGCTACCTCTGAAAACAATAGCAAGAAAGGTCTGAAGCTTGATTGACCCTAGCAACAGAGCCAGTTGAACATAAAGTTAAAATTCAAGAAATAGGCTAGAAAAATGGACAAACAACAAAAAAGGAATCTGAATATAACATGTTACTGTGGCAACAGAGAAGATCAGGACACAAACCTAGAAAACAATATACAAAAGAAGCTACAAACAAAGCCTCAGTGAAAAACATGAATTGGATATAAACCCAACAAAATTCCTGGAAGAACTCAGAAATGATTTTAAAAATTAAATGAGAGGTAGAGGAAAAATTAGGGAAAAAAAATAAGAGTAACGCAAGAAAATTATGAAAAGATATTTAACAGCTTGGTACAAGTGGCACAAAAATCCAATGAAGAGAATGCCTTAAAAAGTAGAATTGACCACATGGAACAAGAGATACAAAAGCTCATTGAAGAAAATAATTCCATAAAATTAGAATTGGCCAAGTGGAAGTTAATGACTGCATAAGATGTCAAGAATCACTTCAACAAAATCAAAAGAATGAAAAAATAGAAGAAAATATGAAATATTTATTGAAAAACAAATGAAACAAATGACTTGAAAAACAGATCAAGGAGAGACAATTTAGGATTAGACTACCTGAAAATCATGACCAAAAAAAAAGAGCATAGACATCATATTTCAAGAAACTATTGGGGAGGCAGTGAGCCAAGATGGTGGGCCCAAAGCCCCTCAAAATACCTGTAAAAATGACTCTAAACAAATTCTAGAGCTACAGAACCCACAAAATGACAGAGTGAAATAAATCCCCAGCCCAAGACAACCTAGAAAGTCAACAGGAAGGGTCTTTCACACCAGGCAGGGATGCACTGGTGCAGATGGGCCAGAGCAGGTATCAGAGAACTGAATCACTGGCAGTTATGGCAGCTTCCAGACTTCTCAACCCAAAAACACCAAAAAGGTCAGTGGAAAAGCTCTGTGCGACCTGGGTGAAAGAGGAGCACGTAGTCTGGTTGGGTCCAGCCCCAGCTCCAGGGTGGTGGGAGTGGTAGTGGTGGTGGCAGCAGCAGCAGCAACAGAGGCTGCTTCTGGAACTCTGGACCCACAGACAGTATGGGATTGAGCAGCTGATCCAAAATCCCTGAAGCCTGGAACAGTATACCAATGCCTACCCCCACTGGAAGCAGAGTTCTACCTTGAAAAGGAGTTAAAAAGTCAAGTGCTTGGCTAGGAAGATGGGTAAACATTGCAAAAAAAAAAAAACTCAGACTATAGAATCTTACTTTGGTGACAAGGAAGATTAGGACATACAACCAGAGGAGCACAGCAGAGTCAAAGCTCCTACATTAAAAACCTCCAACAGGAGTATGAATTGGTCATAGGCAATGGAGGAACTCAGAAAGGATTTTGAAAACCAAGTAAGAGAAGTAGAGGAAAAATTGGGAAAAGAAATGAAAGCAATGCAAAAAAAATCATGAATATTGAGGCAACAACTTGCTAAAGGAGACCCCAAAAATAGTCCAGAAAATGACACCTTAAAAATAGATTAACCCAAATGGCAAAAGAAGTCCCAAAAGCCAATGATGAGAAGAATGTCTTAAAAAGCAGAAAGCTCACTGAAGAAAATAATTCCTTCAAAATTAGAATGAAGCAAATGGAAGCTAATGACTTTATGAGAAGTCAAGAAATTATAAAACAGAACCAAAAGAATGAAAAACAATAGAAGACAATGTGAAATATCTCATTGGAAAAATCACTGATCTGGAGAATGGTCTCCCACTAGCATAGTTTTACTATTTCCTTGTGTACCTCATTTAACATTTTCTTTAACAATTTGGATGCTCTGCCATTTTTTGGTGCATATATATTTAGTATTGATGCTACTTCATTGTCCATGATCCCTTTTGGCAAAATGTAGTTTCCTTGCTTGTCTCTTTTAACTGCTTTGCCTGAGATCATGATTGCTACTCCTGCTTTTTCATTTACCTCAAATGAAGCATAATCAATTCTGTGCTGGCCCCTTATATTTTACTCTCTGTGTGTCTCTATTTCAAGTGTATTTCTTGTAAACAACATATTGTTGGATTTTGTTTTTTAATCCATTCTACTATCCACTTCTGTGTTACGAGTAGTATCTATATAAAACCATCAGGTGGTATCTATATAAAAGCATTATCTGAAATCCCAAAGATCTAAGATTTTTGGGACAAGAAATCACTATTTGACAAAAATTGCTGGGAAATCTGGAAAGCAGTTTTGGAAAACTAGGTATGAATTAACATCTCATCCCATATACTGATATAAGGTCAAAATGGTCACATGATTTGGACATAGAGGGTAATGTTATAAGCAAATTAGGAAAGCATGGAATATTTTACCAGTCAGATTTATTGGTAAGGGAAGAATTTGTCACCAAACAAGAGATAGAGAGCATTATAAGATGTAAGATGGATAAT
The DNA here is from genome assembly GCF_028372415.1 of Notamacropus eugenii. NCBI lineage: Eukaryota > Metazoa > Chordata > Mammalia > Diprotodontia > Macropodidae > Notamacropus > Notamacropus eugenii. The sequence continues at coordinate 597,424,983 of NC_092872.1, read as the reverse complement.
TCTGATTATGTCATATTCAAAAAGTTTTGCACAAATAAAATCGATGCAGCCAAGATTAGAAGATCAAGAAACTAAGAAAATATTTTAACAGCAAGTTTTTCTGATAAAGGCCTCATTTCTCAAATATATAGAGAACTGAGTCAAATTTGTAAGAATACAAGCCATTCCCCAACTGATAAACAATCCAAGGATATGAAATAGCAGTTTTCAGAAGAAAGCAAAGCTGTCTGTAGTCCTATAAAAATGTTCTAAATCATTATTGATTAGAGAAATGCAAATTAAAACAACTCTGAGGTATCAATTCACACCTATCCAATGGGCTATTCTGACAGACAAGGAAAATGACAAATACTAGAAGGGATATAAAAAAAAATTGGGGCACTAAGCAGTTTGGTGAAGTTGTGAACTAGTCCAATCATTAAGGAGAGCAATTTGGAACTATACCCAAAGGGCTATAAAATTGTGCATACCCTTTGACCCAATAATACCACTACTAGGTCTATATCCCAAAGAGATTAAAGGCAAAGGAAAAGGACCTATATATACAAAAGTATTCAAATAGCTTGTTGTGGTGGCAAAGAATTGAAAATTAAGGAGATGTCCATTGATTGGGAAATGACTCAACAAGGTGTGGTATATGATTGTGATAGAATACTATTGTGCTATAAGAAAGGACAAGCAAGAGGCATTCAGAAAAATCTAGGAAGACATACATGATTTGATTCAAAGTGAAACGAGCAAAACCAGGAAAACATTGTACATAGCAACAGCAATATTATATAATGATCAACTGTGAATGACTTGGCTATTTTTAGCAATACAGTGATCCAAAATAATTCTAAATATGCTATCCACCTCCAGAGCAAGAACTGATGGCATATGAAGGCAGATGGAGACATACTTATATTGTCTTATTATTGTTTTGTTGGAGGGTATTTTGGGTCTGTGGGGTTTTTTGTAATGTGGCTAATATGGAAATGTTTTTCATGAATACACATTTATAATCTATATCAAATTGTTTACCTTCTCAAGGAAGGGGGAATGGGAAAAGGAGAATTTAGAACTCAATATTTTTAAAAATGAATGTTAAAAATTTTTGTTTATATAAAATTGGGAAAAAATATGAAAAAAGTGTATTTCTTAAAAAAAATAGTGCAGTGCTTGGCTCACAGTCTCTTACTCCTCCCTCATACCTGCCCTTAACATGCTTTTTAACATGTATATTCCCTCAAACACATAACCTTACAGTTCCTCAACTTACTCATTTCCCATGACCTACTTCTCCACCTCATCTCAGCCACACACAAAGAGTCCTACCATTGTTCTTACTATCACTCACAAATGCTCCAATTCTATGTTTATGAACTCTGAAATTACCTTATTTGATCACAATCTTGTCATTTCACTTCTTCTCTCCCTTGCTACCCCAAACCCTGTTCTTTATCCACATCATAACCTCCAATCCCTTGATCCTTTGGTTCTCTTCTAGGATGCTGAAGTCTTCTCTCAGACTGAACTGGCCAAGCATTCAGATTCTACTGCAGAGTGCTGCTCTGATGAACTGGCCACATAGTCCAAATGCCAAACATATCTTTAACTAAAAGACTAAAATGACAGAGAATTAGCAAAGGCAAGCACTCATGTGGAGGTCAGAAGAAGTGCCATACCAACTCTCTCACTATCTCTCTGAATAATTTTTGCACTGATTGTGAGACATGGGATCCACCTGCACAGGACCACCTAGCATGATGTGCCTGCATCACAGAAGATGTTATGTTCTATAAGCAAAGCTGTATAACAGTAGCACAAAGGAATAGTGAGATGCACACATCTAGAGACATCTCCATCCTGGGCATTCAAATGCATTATTTGTGTGTGACCTGTGGTAGAGCCTTCTGATCTCATATTTGACTGATCAGCTACAGTTGAACATATTGTCCTTTGACCCCAACATCATGATGTTACTGGTGTTCTTCAAGTCCAAAGAAGAAACAGCATCATCTGCTCCTATAAATTCAATTATCATCTCCATGCATCCAGCTTTAACCCCCCTTCTGACCTCCAGGCTCACATCTTCAATTGCTATTTGGATACCTCAAACCAGATGTCCTATAAACATCTTAAATTCAACATGTTCAAAACTGAGTTCATTTTCTCTTTTCCCATACCCTCTCTCCTTCCAAACTGCCCTATTATAGGACAAGCTAGGTGGCACAATGAATAGAGCACTGGCCCTGAAGTCAGGGGGACCTAAATTCAAATCCAGCCTCAGATACTTGACATTTAGTAGCTGTGTGACTTTGGGCAAGTCACTTAACCCCAATTGCTTACCTTCCCTCCCTCAAACTCTCCCCCCAAAAAACCCTGCCTATTACTATCAAGGATACCACTATCCTCCCAGCTATTCAGGTTCCCAAACTAAATGTAATGCCTCTCAATCTTCCTCTTTCCCTATATCCAATTTACCGCTAAGTCTTATTGATTTTTACCTTTGTAACATCTATCACATACACCCTTTTCTCTTCTCTGACACCATCACCACCCTGGTACAGACCCTCATCACCTCAGTCCTGGACTGTTCCAAAGCCTATTCGTTCATCTCTCATCTTGAATCTCTTATCACCTCTGAGATCAAATGTAAAACCTCTGATTTAGCATTCAGATTTCTTCACAACCTATCTCCTTCCCCCACCTTTCCAATCTTCTTCCATCTTATTCACCACCTCCACCCCCTCTGCCACTTATAATCCAGTACACTGCCTCACACACAACATCCTCTCTCCTGACTCCAGGCATTTTTACTGGCTGTCTCCAGGTGCTTGAGATTGTCTCATCTCTGCCTCCTAGCTTCCCTGGCTTCCTTCTAATCCAAACGAAAATCCCACCTTTTATAGGAAGGCTTCCTTTAGTCCTTAATTCCAGGGCCTGCCTTCTGTTGGTTATTATCTAGTATGTAGCTTGTTGGTACATATGTATTTGCATATTATCTTACCTATTAGATTGTGAGCTCCCTGAGATCAAGGAATTTTACCTTTCTTCAGATCCCCAGTGTTCATCCCAGTGCCTGGCACATAATACACACTTAACAAATATTTATCGACTGACTGTTCTAGAGCAAATTTTCAGATTTGGAGAAGGAAACCAGATTATCCAGAGCCTTCGTAATAACAGTGATAGCTATGGTTATACAGCCCTTTAAGGTTTATAAAAGATTATAAGTTTATAAAATATAACCGTATTAATATACATGTATATATTGATATGTAAATGAATATATAATCTCCTTGACCCTCACAATAACCCTGTGAAATAAGTGCTATTATTATCTTCATTTTACATCTAAGGAAACTGAGGCTGAGAAAGGTTAAGTGACTTGTCCAGGGTTACACAGTTAGTAAGTACCTGAGGCAAAATTCAAGCTCAGATTTTTCTGAGGCCAACACTCTAGTCATTGTACTATCATGGGATTTGACTGATCCTTTATATTTGGTGCAGAGATCACAAAACCCTTTGTAGGTATCAAACCACTTGCCCTTCTGTTACTCAGTCATGTAGGTTGTTTACTACACTTTATAGATAGTCTGAGGCACAAAGATGCCTGAGGATACACAGAATACTGTAGCAAAGCCAAGAATGAAATAAATTTGGCTTCTAACTCCAAAGATCAGGTTCAACATGGTGCCAGGAAGTTCCCTTCCAAATGCCAGTACACATAGAATCCAGCAGACATACCTTACCCGTGATTCTTCAGGTATTCATTATTACAATGAAAGAGCCCTAGAATGGAAATCCAGAGACCTGAGTTCTAGTCCCAGGTCTACCATTAACTGTGTGACCTTGGGCAAGTATTATAACCTACGTGGGTCTCAGTTTCCTCAAATGTAAAACTATTGGATGTGATATAGCGGGGTGGGGGGAGATTGGGAATCCCATTGGGATTCTGTTTGTTGTGTTTGTCCTTTCTTCTCTAAGAGGACCATGACATGAAGATGATGACATGACTTGCAGATGACTTTGATTTGAGTAAGGAAGGGCTGTGCAAGGTCACCAACCTCACTTTCTCCTCCTGAGTCATCTCTAGGTTCTGATAACCAGGATTTGAATCTCAGCTTTATTTCTTATATGCTGTGGAAACTAAATTAATCATTTAACCTCCAAAATCCAGTTATCCAATTGTAAAATGAAACAAGATGTTCTCTTCTAGCTCTAGTATTCTCTGATTCTATAAATTCGAATCCTTCACACTCTGAGACTAGAAGAAATGAAATCTTTTTTTTTCTAGAAATACTACAAGAATAACTCACTTGCAAAGGTTATCTACTCAAGATACCAAAAACCAATACAGTCAGCACTCAAAATTATCCATGCTGATGCAAGAAAGAAGTAATACAGATAATCCAAAAGCCATTTTTCTACACAGCTCTTTTTCTTCCTAGTTCTCTTTGGCTTTGCTGGTATCCCATAAGTGTGAAAATCTGGGCAGTAGGGTAAAGTAGCCCAGAGTATGTTGGGCCACAGAAGGAAGTTAGCCCAAAGTTAAATTTGATGGAGCTAATAATAACCCACCTGATACGTACTGTAAGTTTTTCCTCCTAAGTAAAAATGTCATTTTGCATTTTCCCAAAGCAATGGTGGGGAGGGGCATGGTTGCAAACAGAAAACAAGGGAGATGGGTCCAGCTTAAGGAACAAATCAGTGGCTCTGTGACATCAACAGTGTTACCAATGACTGTGGTCATGGGTGGTTAATGTGTCTCATTAAAGAGGGCAATGGTCCTTAACCACACATGCAATAATCTTGCAGTCTGTGCTTATTACAAATACAGACTGTTTGTTTCCTCAATAAGATGTCCCTACTTGGTTTTTCTATTATACTTATCACAAGGGATCAAAACAGACAGACGCATTTACTGTTTTCCCTCCAAAGATAATGAAAAGAAACAGTTTATAAAATCAGATTATGTGGAAAAATTGCCTAATGATTATAATTTATAAACTCATTGCTGAATAATGATGTATTCAAGAGTTGTCATTGTATGATGAAAGGCAACTAATATGGAGGATTTTCTGTATGAAGAATGACTACAGATGAATTGCACCAAGATACAATCCTCTGATAAAGAACAATAAGAGCCTCTAGAACACTTAATAATGGACTACTCAGGGTGAATTGAGTATTGCAATAAAAGCTCATAAATTAAAAAGTTTCCCAATGATTTCTGATAAAAGACATGCCAAGGTGAAATAAAGAATCCTTGAAATCAACTGATAGCCTGGCTATAATTCCACAGGTAATGGAGGGGAATTTCAACAAAAGCACAGAAAGCGTCATTTCTAAACCTAGAGTTTGAAAAGCCTAGGTTTTGCTTCTTCTATTTGGAAAGCTTTCAACTGTGTTTTTTTTTTAGTTTCCATAAAACATTTTTTTAAAAAGAGGCTTATGAAAGTATTTTTAAAGCACAGAAGAGAATAGAAGGAAAAAGAAACTGACCAACAGGGCAGCTTTGAAAGCTACTTACTGAATTTATTTTTTTCTGAATTTATTTTACACTTAAAAAGCAAACTGTACATAGATTTACAGTGTCAGGTCCAATCAGTCAGTGAATAAACATTTATTAAGAATCTGCTATGAGCTAAGCACTGTGCTAAACACAAAGAATACAAAAAGAGGCAAAAAAAACCAGTCCCTGCCCTCATGAAGCTCACAATTCTCCTTTTTTGTTCTACTTTAAATATGGAAATACTCTTTTTATTTATTATTTGTTAGAGTTCAGAATTTTTTAAAAGATTACATTAACCCACCTTCCTCCTCCCTCCTTACAAAACAATAAGAATAATAATAGTTTCAAAGAACTCCCATTATCTCTTTCCAGATGTTGAATCCTAAGGAAAATACAACAGCTGGGTCCCACAATCAAGAAGCATGAATTCATTCGCTCTGATCTCAGGAAGATTCATCTGAGTTCAAATCTGACTTCAGACATTTCCTAACTATGGGACCCTGGGCAAGCCACTTAGCCCTGTTTGTCTCAGTTTCTCCATGTATAAAATAAGCTGAAGAAGGAAATAGCAAACTAATATCTTTGCCAAGAAAACTCCAAACCAGGTGATGAAGAATCTGAAATGACTGAACAACAATACTGTTTTTTCTCATCTGTGAGATTCTTGTCCATGAAGAGTACTAAAAGTCAAATAAATGGATTTAACAACTCTACTCCTTTCCTAGGGTAGTTAGTATTTTTTAGCTCTTTCACAGGTTGCCTAAGGGTCTACGACCCTGAGCTCAACCTTCCTGAAATGAGTACCTCCATGCTTAGCTAGGTCAGTCCTCAGCCATCAGGCTAAGTCTTTTGCCTAGAACATAGCTGAAGCCTTTCCAGCTAGGCAGGAGCTGCCAAAACTTCTGTTCCACCAGCAGGGATTTTTAAGAGCCCAGGTTCAACTCAGGGCATGATGAAGCATCCAAGAGAGAATTTTGTGTTATTTCACAACTGGTAGGCTGAAATATGGTGAGAGTTTTTAAATGAAAAACTGACAGACGTACACTTCTGGAAAATATCAGCTACTAAAAAATTAGTAATCTGTATTCATTAGAAAAAAAATGAGTTGCCAACAGCATTTATTAAGTGCTTACTATGTCCCAGGCATTGTGCAAAGCATTAGAGGTACAAAGAAAGGCAAAAACATGGTCCATTCTTTGAAGGAATCTATGTTCTAATGGAGTTCAACATGCAAATGAGGTACCTAAAAGACATAGAATGTAAATGGGAGGTAAGGTACTAGCAGTGGGGTGTGGGGGGTGTGAACTATAAAGGTCTCCTACAGAAAGTGGGATTTAAGTTAAGAGCAAAATCTCTAGAGGTACAGCTAGATGACTCAGTGGACAGAACGTTGCTTCTGGAATCAGAAAGTTGTTGTTCAGTCATGTCCAACTCTTTGAGACCCCCATTTGGGGTTTTCTTGGCAACGTTGGTGGTACAGTGGATAGAATACTGGGCCTGGAGGCCAGAAGATTCATCTTCCTGAGTTCAAACATGGCCTCAGTGGCTTCCTAGCTATGTGACCCTGGACAAGTCACTTAACCCTGTTTGCCTCAGTTTTCTAATCTGTAAAATGAGTTGGAGAGGAAATGGCAAAGCATTTCAATACCTTTGCCAAGAAAACTACAAAAAGAGTCACCAAGAGTCAGGTACAATAGAAACAACTGAACAACAACTGGCAAAGATATTAGACTAGTTTGCCATTTCCTTCTCCAGCTCAGAAAGACCTGAGTTCAAATCTGCTCACCGAGGCACAGGTGTTAATGGAGACCCAGAAGGTCCTCTATCAGGGAACACATTACTTCGCATTACTTGATATACTTATAAATAACAGCATTTTCATAGAAATATTCAATAATTCAGGCAATTGAGACTAACTTGTTTCTTGGTTCAAGCTTGTGCCATTGTTGTTTAGTCTTCATGACCCTATGGATCATACTCTCCACTGGGATTATTTGGCAAAGATTCTGGAGTAGTTTGCCATTTCCTTCTCCAGTGGACTAAGGGAAACAGAGGTTAAGTGACCTGCCAAGGGTTGCACAGCTAGTGTCTGAGGAAGGATTTGAACTCAGGTCTTCCTGACTCCAGACCCAGCACTCTATCAACTGAGTCACCTACCTGCTTCCCAGGCAAATAAGGGTTAAGTGACTTGCCCAAGGTCACTCAGCTAGCAAGCATCTGAGACCAGATTTGAACAAGAATTCCTAGTTACAACTCTGTTCCAAGGTGGCAAAATGCTTTACAACACCTAAGAAGAGTGTTGTGTGCTGCTTTCTAGGAGCAATCAGAGGGAGAAAAGAAAAGCCTACATATTTTGTTATAGGCCAAAGTGGCTGGTAAAGGAACCCAAATCCAAGAAGCAGAATTGCAGCATTAAGAAACCAATCAGGGAAGAGCAATGACTCTGAAGTCAGAGGACCTGCAGCTGATACTTACAGCCTGAGTGGCCTGGGACAAGCCACAGCTTCTATGGGTCTTGGTTTCCTCATCTGTAAAAGGAGGAATTTGGACTAAATGGGACTAAAATACCTTCTAGCCCTATGATCCTGTGAACCCAAGAATCAATGAGCTGACTAATTGGGGAAAAGGTAGATTACAGGGTAAAATAGGCCTAGGAAACAGCAATTATTTTATTTGTTGCACTATGTTCTGGCTGTGTTATCATCATACATTCCAAGTATAAATGCTGGGAGCTCCTATCTGTGGTGAGAGCCCATAGTGATCAGCCTTTGAGTATCCCTTGTAGAAACCCCACCTCTTAAAACTCCGAACTCAGGGATCTCCAGAAGATGCAGCAATCAATAAACATTTATTAAGCACCTACTATGTGCCAGGCACTGGAAACTATGAATTATATAAAATAAAGTCAATGGCAACAATAGCAACTCAACAAGTAGTTTATGGTCATGAGAAAGGATGTTTACAATCACTGAAAGGACAAATTCCCCTGAAATAGTTTTCTGCCTTGAACTGAAGGTTAGGGACTTTTCTTTTTCCCTTAAAAATGGGAAGAGGGCATGAGCGATGATGTATAGTCAACATAGAACCACATTCTACTAAATGAGAAAATTCAAATCCAAGAAGTCCCATAGTGATGTCAAGGAAACTGACTAGCAAGTCTTTTGGCACCCAGGAGAGGGCACTGTTTGTCTTCACATATCCATCACCATGACTAGACTTATAGAATCATGGATCATTAAAGCTAGAAGGGATTTGAGTGTTTCCATCTGACAGGGATGCTCTGTTTACAAGGCAGTCCTCTGATGAGGAATGTTGCTTTGTGATTGACCAGACCTAAGCTCTGTGACTTCCCATATCTAAATATGATATCAGTTCTGGTCATTCACAGTCTAATGTCAGGTTGTTGGACAATTTATCAACCACCCAGGGCTAAAGCATAGAGGTGGCCCAGGAATAAGCACCCTTCAGCCACTGGACTCCATACTTCCTTGCGGCATGGGGAAAGGTATAACTAAAGGGACCCCCTAAGAGGGTCAGTAGTTCTATTTATCCTAAAAGCTGTAGAGAGAAGAGAGCAAGCATCTTTTATTTTCCTAGCCTACTTCTTGCTCTCATCTCCCTGTCCCACATAGACCCTTGAAAATCTGTCCCACATAGACCCTTGAAAATATCAATCCTGGCTCCAAACACAAAAGGAGGAAATAAACCACATTCCTTCAGTAAAGAAGTAGGGAGTAAAGAGGTGAGATGTTATATGGACTGACAAAAGTGGTCACTTTTTCAGCTGGGTTTTGCTCAAATTTTCCTTTGTTACAAGGTAATTTCAGTGGGGTGGGCATATTGGCAAATACTTATGATTTTTTTAAAAGTAAGGTCTAAATTAGAGTAGTAAATTGGAGAGAGCCACAAAATGCCCAAAAGAAATGAAATAATAATCAATTATTGAGATAATAGCAATCAATAAATGAACAAGGATTTATCAAGCACCCACCTATCAAAGGCACAGTGCTAGGAGCATATATAAGGCCAGAGAAGAAGCAGTCACTGACTTCAAAGATTCTATATTCTATTGGGGAGATAATATCTCTCCATGTACAAAATAAATGAATAAGGCAACTTTTGGAGGACAGGGAGACCTTAGTAGCTGGGGGAATTGAGAAAGTCCTCAGAAGATGGTGTTTGAGTTGAGCTTTAAAGGAAACAGGAATTCTCTGTCGCTGAAGTGAGGACAGAAGGTATTCCAGGCATGAGGGACAGACAGGTTATGCAAAAATGCGGTACATCATACACGAGGCAGCTAGGTGGCACCATAGTGCAGAGAGTGCTGGGTCTGGAATCAGGAAGACACCTTCCTGAGTTCAAATCCAGCCTCAGACACTTCCTAGCTGAGTCACCCTCGGCAAGTCACTTCACCCTGTTTTCCCTAGTTTCCTCATCTGTAAAATGAGTTAGAGAAGAAAATAACAGATCACTCTAGTGTCTTTGCCAAGAAAACCCCAAGTGAGATCGCAGAGTCAGACACACCTGAACCAACTGAACAACAACATATGGCAACAGCCAAGTGATCAGTTTTGGCTGAACTGAAGTCATAGAGTATGTGAAGGGGAATACTGTATAGGTGGAGACCAGGTTAAGAAGAACTCTAAAAACCAAACAGAAGAATGTATATTTTATCCAAAAGACCATAGGGAGCCACTGGAGTTTGTTGAGTCAGGGAGTGATACAACCAGAACTATGCTTAAGGAAAATGGAATCATTGTGGAGGATAAGTTGAAGTGGGGGAGATGAGTCAAGGAGACCAATGAGGAAACCATCCCAGTAGTCCAGGCAGGAGCTGATGAGGCCTTAAAGTAAGGTGATGGGTGTGTGAGTAGTGAGGAAAGAAAGGTGTAAGACATGCTACGAAGGTGGAAACAGTAAGACTGGGTAAGTGATGGATATTAGAGTTACAGCAAGCTGTTGGAAAAAAGTTAGGAGACTGAGGAGAGATCAGATAGTTTCTCCTGCTAGTTCTACTAATAAGGGTTGCTAGCATTTGTATGATGTCTTAAGTTTAGCAAAGTACTTTGCATATGTTATATCATTTGATCCCCACAACAACCCTGTGAGATGGGTGCTGTAATGGAAAATGATCCTCATTTACAGATAAGGAAACTGAGGTTCAATGAGGTTAAGTAACTTATTCAAGGTCACTTAGCTAGTAAGTGTCAGAATCAGGATTTGAACTCAGGTCTTCCTAACTCTTTCCACTGTGTCACCTAGAAAATCAAGGTGGATCAAAAGAGGTTATCATAAAAATTCAGACTACAGAGAATGTATAGTAGAAAGGAATGGTCAACAAAAAAGATATTTTAAAAACAGAAAAATTTAAACAAAATCTCAGAAACAATTGTTGTTGTTTGATCATTTGAGTCATGTCCAACTCTTTGTGACCCCATTTGGGGTTTTCTGGGTACAGATACTGGAGGAGTTTGCCATTTTTTCTTCCAGTTCATTTTACAGATGAAGAAGTAAGTCATACAGGGTTAAGTAACTTGCCCAGGGTCACACATTCGGGAAATACTTGAGGCTGGATTTGAACTCAGATAGATGAGTCTTCCTGGCCAGGTCCAACACTCTATCATTATGTTACCTAGCTGCCCCCAGAAACAATTAAAAAAGTAAAATAGATGACATCTAGGTACAAATCGAAGAAAGACTGATACAATAAAGAAATGTTTCTACACAAGAGAATTAAGAGACAAATACTATAGGAATAAATATATCATCACTTAAGTGTTTTACTTACTTAAGTGTTTTACTTACTTTACTTAAGTGTAAACTTAAGCATTTATCTCCCCCTCTAGAATAGATGTAATTATTGGTACCTTGTTTGACAAACAAAGAAACTCCTGATCATTTTTTTTTGGTGACTAAGGTTACCTTCAAGATGGCTGACTGACTGTGACTCAGAACGATGGACCCTTATCAGAGAATCTGCCTCTTGGTACAGAGCTAAAAAAAGAGAACAAGAGACTATATTCAGTTCTTTTGCCAATTTTCTTTTCCCCTGTTCACAGAATAAATCAGATTAAAAGATAGAAGCTGCATTCAGGGACTATAAGGACAGGGAAGGGAAAAACACATGGGAGTGTGCATATACTTGTTCATTGCTTTCTGAGCACATCAAAGATTAGTATTCCTGAAGAGTGAACTTTCCCAACCCAAAAGATGGAAGCAGACAGAGCATTGATAGAGTAATAGACATGTTCTCCCATAGCCCAGGAGGGTGATTCATGGACCATGGTCATTGTACCAACTTCCCATCTATAGGAGGTAGGGAATTTTGGCTCCCTACCCAGCATGATCAGAGAATCTAACCTTCTAACCAGAGAAGACAGAATTACTTGGTCCCGCAGTCCTTGGGAATTGCTTCAAAAGCAATCTCAAATTCAAGGCTTTGGGCATCAGAACTTCTAGGAGAGGAAAATTGCCCATCCAGTTCCTGAATCATTTCTAGTCATGGGGAAAGAAAAGAATCATACTCACAAGGTCCAAGTCACTGGAGGACCAAAGCCACATCATGAGAGGGAGATATATGATGAGAGATCAGGACCTTGGACATTGCCATCCCTTGCTGTTACACTGAGTTCTTCAGATAGTATAGTTTTGATGCAAAGAGGACTGCTTATTCAACAACATCCCCCAAATAGGTCAAGTTTCCAGCAAGAGTCTAAACTACAGAGTATTACTATGAGTTTTGAGTGGACTATACAGGACACTATGGGAAAGATACAGAACCCACACATTCATCAGAATGTGGAGTATTTGAAAGCTTTATGTTTCTGCATCTGCTTGTGGTCTACTATGATACCTTCTCATTATTTACATTTTGAGTTGTGTTTGTCCGTTGTTCATGGAATAAAAGTTGTCCTATACTAATATACCTTTAGTACTTTGAGTGATTTCATGGGAGTTGGAGACCATTTTTACCCACATTTAAGGGAACCCAGACATGAATAATATTTAGAAATCTTCAAGTAACTCCAGCTGGGGAAAATAATACAATAGAATAAAATAACACTCTGTTATCAGCCCCCAGAATCAGAGCTGGTCTGTTATGAAGCCAGAAGCTTGGCTAGGGTGGGGGCAGGACTTGAGAAGTATGGAAGGGTCCTGGACCATAAAATCCTATCTAGTTTAAACCACAAACATCCTGATCAAATTCTTCCAGAACTGAACCAAGCATAGTTAGTTGACCTAGTCCTTTTAGTCATAAGGATAATGTGTGATTAAGACTCTTCTAAAGCCACCAGTCTGAGAATTTGATTCCATATCCTGGCAGTTATTAACTGTTACATGTGTCTGAGTATAGAAGCTGCCATGTTGAACAGTTTCCTTTTGTTTCTTTCTTCCTACAACCAGATAAAACATTAAATACCTTCTACTGTTAACCTGGCTGGGCACAGCTACCAATCTCTCTCACCTTTCAAAGCTGGTCAGCTTTAAACGTACAGAGGAAGTTCCTTGCTGAGTCCCTTAATCAAAACAGAGAATGAAACAAAGGAGGTAGAAGGAACCAATCTTTCTATATCTGAAGAGAGAGAAAATAGTAGATTTTTCTGACAAATGTTGCTGTTGATTTAAATACATTAATAACAACCATTTCATCTGTTTTTAAACTAAGAATAATGGCAAGAGGTGTTCATGAGATCCTTCTAGTTTGGGGTGGAGGTAGGGCAAGTTTTAGTGGGAGGCTTTCGAATCCCTGCATTCAGATGGTTGTGTTTGAAATAGCCATGTTTGCTCACCGCTAAGCAGACAGGGAAGTAAGATGATTTATTATAAGCTGTTACAGAATATATTATGCATGGTAGAGGCATGGAAAGGTCTTTGATATGTATCTGAAAGAACTTCAAACCCATAAAAGAGATAAATTTTGTATGAATAGTGTCACTGAGAGTATGGGAGGAATCTCAGACACATCTTCATATCACATGAAATAATGTAGGGTTTCTATACTTAGACAATCTGTGCATTAATTTCACTTAAAGAGGTAGTCATTAACATATCTATAGACCGTACTTCACATGCTAGCCAGCTTGAGCTTGTCTGAAGCACTCTTTCTCTCATTTTGTTTCTTCCATGTTCATACTATGCGGTGGATATATTACCAGTGTTTTTCTATACAGTGGGTATCCTTAGGTTCCTAGGAAGCTTTGCTGAGAAAGAAAGCTCCACTTCTCTGAAATGAAAACCCTCTCGATCAGCAAGCTCTGAAGGCTTATCGTGTGTGTGTGTGTATGTGTGTGTGTATGTGTGTTCCCTCTTTCTGTGTGTGTCTCCCCTTTCTCTCTTCCCCTCCTCTCTATTCTCTCCTCACTCCCTCCCCTTCAATGGCAGGTACTATGCTAAGGACTGGGGACACAAAGAAAAGCAAAAGATGGTCCCCATCATCAGGGAAGCTCACAGTCTAATGAGGGAGAAAACATCCCAACAACACTTTTTGCAACACGGTACATACAGGATAACAATATATATATATATGATAACTTAGAGATAATCATCACAGGGAAGGCGCTAAGAAAAATGAGAAAAGCCTTCTTCTAGAAGGTAGGGTTTTATCTGGGACTTGTAGAATGACAGGAAAGCCAGGATGTGGAGTTGACGAAGGAGAGAATTCCAGGCGTGGGAGACAGTCAATGAAAATGCTGGTAGACATGACAAATGCGGTTTCAGAGGGCCTAGGCTGAAGTCCTGGCTGTGCTACTTACTACCTTTATGACTGTAGACAAATCCCTTCACCTGTCTAAGCTTTAGTTTCTTCACTTCTAAAACAAACAGACTGGCCTAATGAGCTCTGGGAGCCTTTCGGGCTCTAAATCTTAGTCTTCTCTGGTCCGTGGATGGCCATGGCATATGCCAGCTTTCTTTGGGGCTGCTTCTATTCCTTGTGTGTATTTCCAAGGGCAGTGACCATTTACATGATCTGCCCAGCTAAAGGCCAACAATGTGTAGTCTGTCTCCTTTGACTGTATCTTCATTTTCCACCAAAGCAGGAGGTGAAAGCACAGCTCAGAGTCGTGGTGGGGAGAACACAGCACTTCTGGTTATAACTGGTTACTGAGGGAGCCACATAATATTTGTCAAGGGTTCCTCTTGCTCTCCACCATTCTGAATTATGACTTCCTGTCTCAGGCTGCTGCTACTGTTTGTATTAGGCTACACCTAATTATGGCTTTATTTGCTTTAATAAAGAGACATCCGAGGGTACAGGACAGTGGCATACAAGACAATAATAATAATTCCTCTCTCTAAACATCTGCAATTAAAGCATTCGCTGTTAATTGCATTAATTAACCTCATAGACAAAGCAGCTGGTGAGACTCCTGTGACATACAAGGAGAAAAAAACATCTATGGAAACCCTCCAGTGGACAGCTTGAAGGAGAGAACTCATTTACAGAGACATCAGTCCTAAGGCTGGTTTACTGAGGTTTGCTGAACCAAGGGGTAACTTATTTCAGAGATCACTTCTGTGTGTAATGAATTCGTTTCAATAGCTAAGAGAAATAAACTAGGAAATTTGGCACCCATGACAAGGTTTAGGCAGGAAATGTGCCCTCTATTTAAAGAGGAGCTAGATCTCACCCCCCACAAAGGGGAGCCTCAGTGGGATATCAGCATGAGGTCACTGCTGGCAGTCAGGGAAGAGAGCAGAGTGAGAGATGAGCTCACCTCAGCTCACTGTCTCATTTTTCTCGATAAGTAGGTGCTAAAATCTATTGGTTCCGTGTTATTAGAGGAGTGCAAATGTTTTTTGGCACCCTCTGATGGTCCCTGCAAAGTGTGGTGCAAAGCCTCTGTCACTGTGTCCAAGTTACAGCTCCAGTAGCTAACTCCTCCTAGGTGCTAATAGGACCATGATAGTCAGTATCTCGCATAGAAAAATCTGCAACTGAAGAAGGCGGATCAAGGACAATTCCAGAGGACCAATGATGAAACATCCTACTATACGCATCCTGATAAAGGATGCAGATTCCTTCACTCTTCTCCTAGCCCTGCACATGATTTCCTCTGAACTTCAAAGCTACATTCACTTTGCTGGGTACATTCATCTGCTCCCTCCTTTTCAGCTCCTTTTTCTATGCTATCTTCCCCCATTAAAATATAAGCTCCTTGAGGGCAAGGAATGTCTTTCTTTTTGCTTCTATTTGTATCTCCAGTATTTAGCACAGTACCTGACACATAGTAAGTGTTTAATGAATATTTGTTTCCTTCCTTCAGAATGAGGCATCTACTTTTTGTACATGGCCATTATGTAAATTATTTTTTCACTATGAATATGTGTTCCAAGAATTTTTTTCTTTTTCTCTATTGAGGTAGGGAGGCAGACAGGAGAGAAAATTATTTTTTGTTCATTGAAAAAAATAAAATTAATATACACATACATAATACGTTGTTTTCATTGTTGTTCAGTTATGTCCAATTCTTCGTGACCCCATTTGGGTTTTCTTTGCAGAGATACTGGAGTGGTTTGCCATTTCTTTCTCCAACTAATTTTACAGACAAGGAAACTGAGGCAATCAGGACTAAGTGACTTGCCCACGGTCACACAGCTAACAACTGTCTGTGGCCAGATTTGAATTTAGGAAAATGAGTCTGACTCCAGGTCCAGTGCTCTACGCAGTTTGCCACCCAGCTGCCATATATATGTATGTATATATATATATTCATACATACATACAAACATATGTGTATATAGGGTGGGTCAAGGAATTTGAGTTTTTAGAAGATTCAAATAAATAATAGAGAATTATTTGGCCTTTTTTTCTTTTTCTTTTCTTTTTTCCTTTTGCTTCATAGAGAGGATTCTTTGCCCCATCTGATATTAAATAAGAGAAATAGACTGAACAAAAAACACAATTCTCTACATTTTTTATATCAACTCACTAACATGCACACATGTACTTAATACTTTAAGATTTTTAAAGCAAAAGCCCTTACCTCACAACACCCCTGCAAAAATAGGTCGGGCAAGGATTATTATATCTATGCTACAGAAGGGGAACTGAGGCTCAGAGAGGTTAAATGACTTATCCCTTTAACATAGCTAGTAACTGTCAGCTAACATTCAAGCACAACTCCCCTGACTCTAAATCCAATGTTCTTTAGGCTACACCTTGTTGTATCCATAGATCATATGTCCTCTCTATGACACCTTATACTTTTCCAAACAGGCAGTTCTGAAACATAACAAATCAGATTGGAGCCAAAGGGTAATAAATTGTCATACCCTTCATAACAACCCCCAAATATTTATTTGCTGATTCACAGATAGGTTGTGATCTACACTAGTGAATGGAGTTCCCACAATGTGAATTCTCTATGCTCCCAAAATCACAGATCCTTCTAACAAGCACTTATTAAGCACTTACTGTATTCCAGATACCATACTAAGTATTAGGGATACAAATACAAGCAAAAAAAAAAAAGTCCCTGCGCTAAAGGATCTTATATTCTAATAGAGGGAAATAAAGCATGAAAGAGAGCTGAAGGTAGGGAGAGGGGACATACCCAGTCAAATGAATGCTGGCAAAACATAACTGGTAGAGGAATGAAGCAGTGTCATCCAGGGCCCATCCCCAAACTGGAGGCCACCAGAAGGAACTCACCAATGACAGGAGGGAGGCAGCATGATTGAGGTTCATTCCAGGGTAAAATGACGCTAAGACTCCACAGAGTCAGCAGTGTGTAACCAGCAGTGCAGTGCTGATTTCTATTCTTTCAGACTTACAGCAAATCTAAGAGACAGGTGAAGGTAGATTCCCATCCTCAATTTGTAGATAAACACAAAGGGCTTATGATTTTCCCAAGATCTCATAGCTAATCAGAGAGAGAACAGGTCCCAAGTTTCCTGAATTCCAGTCCATGCTTATCCCACTCGAGAGAGAATCGGAAGCAAGTTTCCAGTCTATCTCGCCTATGGTCTTGCAATGACAAACCAATATTTTGAAAAAGAATCACCTATTAAAATTCTTCCTCCAGTGATATAACAGGATCCACAGATCCATCAAGTCATTTTAATTCATTTCTCTTCCATAAATATTTACAGTTGTTTTGATTACTTATCTGTATGTATGAAGCGGAGGAACAGTTTCTTGCCAAAAGGATGAATTGGTAGTTGTGGTTTTGGTGTACCTATTTGAACCAGCTAAGAGTATGAAGTATACAAGAATACAGAAGGACTTGTGATTTTGGCAACTTAGAAAACTCTCAGTGTGGGAAGTTCATTCACTAGTGCAGATCACATTTTAACATTAGTAAACAAATGTTAAGGGTTTGCTATGAAGGGCAAGACAATCCATTACCATATAGTACCACTCAGATTTGGTGTGATTCAGAGTTGTAGGCTGCCTGGACCCATGCTCCCTTCCCATCCATGCCCCCTAATATTCTCCCTTACCAGAAATTACTTTATGTATATTTTCTATTTCCTCATATGCATGCATATGGTTTCTCCCAAGTAGAATACTAATTCCCTGAAGGCAGAAATTTTATGTCTGTAATCCCAGACCCTAGAACAGTATCTAGCACATAGTAGGCACTTAATAAATGCTTGTTCCTGAATTGAACTAATATAAACGCTAATGCTACTGAACCTTATCATCTCATGATTCTGAGATACAGAACTTCTTCCCTCCATCCCCACTTTTTAACCAGTATTACAAATTTAAGTGATTTCTGGCTGAGGGGGGAAAGGTTATTTATAATGACAGTTAACATTAATGAGACTACCATTCTAACATCTTTAATGCTCTCTTCTGACACCTTCCTTTGTATACTAGGAAAAGAGGGAGAAATACTTTCAGCTAAAGACTATAAAATAATTAGGAACATTTTCCTGAGATAACCTGGACCCCCACAATGTCTCATTAAAAGTCCTAAAAGCTTGGCACCAACTAGACCCTAGGTAATAGCCACAAGATTTGAGTCATTTAGTAAAGGATCTAGGACTAAATATC
This sequence comes from Notamacropus eugenii, assembly GCF_028372415.1. Lineage (NCBI taxonomy): Eukaryota > Metazoa > Chordata > Mammalia > Diprotodontia > Macropodidae > Notamacropus > Notamacropus eugenii. The sequence continues at coordinate 597,406,480 of NC_092872.1, read as the reverse complement.
TTTAACTAATTCCCATGAAAGAATTAACTCTTTTATAAAATATGTATTTATTTTTCCCTTGAAAGGATGAGTTGTCTGAAAACCAAGTGCAATACATGAATATCTGTTGTTCTCATTCCAGGGAAATTTTCTAGAGGTTACAAAACAGCTCCCTTGGCGTTTGGTGTCATTTTTTGTTGTTTCTTTTTTTCTATATTTTCCTCCCTTTGTCTCTCCTAGGCCATCTGTATCCCTGATGTCTTTAGGTTCAGTGCTGAAAGGTCTTTTTCTCTGTAGAAGCTGCTCGGGAATCATTATCAAGCAAGCTCTTTCATGCTAGATGACCATCATTTCTGAAGAGTCCAAAGGCTGTCACAGAGAAGTGCCCTAAACCCTTATTTTCTTCCCTGGCTGAAATGTCCACCTGTGGTAATTAACGAGATTTGTTACGACCCCAATTGAGTTAATAGAGCCACAAGACCGCTGGAAGCCCTTAGACATACCACATTTTTTTTAAAAAGTGTTTCTCTGATTTCTTGCTCCCAGATCTGAAAAGCCATCTCCTATGAGCTCAGTAGAAAACTCCAATTAATTAACTGTTTTCAACAGAAAAAGAAAATCTCAAAAGACTTGTTGACAGGCACTGTACTCATGGCCTTATCCTTATCTTTCATTATCCCAGCTTTTGTTAAATAAATAAATTAAATAAAAAAGGCATTTGTTTTCATAGACATAACCTCACAGGATCCTTTCATACTCAGAAATAAAGACACAGAATAAAGAACCACACTTATTGGAGAGACCCTACATACCCTTGAAGTCTCTGAAGAAATCTTCACTATCCATTTAGAAGTAATATTTTCCTCATTACCACTCTGAGCCAGTCTTTACTGACTATATTGCTAGGTTTATCTATTCCCAGGTGTAAAAAAATCAAGTCATTTAAATGTGTTTTTAAAACCTTTGTATTGCAGCAACTAAGGCAAAGGTTTTAATCCCTCAGAGTTATTTATGGTTGTCAAAGGAATTGCGGTTCACCTCCTTCTTTATGGAATAAAGATTTGACTCATAGCGGTGCCAACAGAAGCAGATGCAAAATGGGAAATGGAAAAAGTGCAACTAATCTAGTAACTTCCCCTCATTCTCCCACAGACCACCATATTCAAGCAGCCTCAACTATGTTGATAGTTGGGGAAAAGGAAGTAAGCCATGCATTCAGGGGAAAACAGAAACCAACTAAGCAAAGCAAGTACATTAGGGCAAGATGAGGGAAGAAGGCTAGGACAAGATTTCCCCTACAATAGTTGCTGTCGCTATAGGCTCGAAGGACCCCATATCTGGAACTCCCTGGAACTCCTTCTTTCAATTCTCAACTAAAATCCTAATCTTTTACACGAAGTTATTCTGGATCTTCCTTACTCTTAGTGTCTTCCTCTGAGATTGTCTCTAATCAGTTTGTCTATACAGAGATGTTGTCATGTCATCTCCCCACCACCACTATCCCCGGCCATTTCAATATGAGCTTCTTGAGAGAAAGGATTGTCTTTTGCTTTTCTTCTATCCCTGAAGTTTAGCACAATGTCTGGCACATAGTAGGCACTTAATAAATGCTAGTTTAATGGCTAACTGGTCTTCACTCTGTCAGCACCCAAGACCATTAAAACACTAGGAAATCTAGTCAAGGACCTCCCCTGCTCCAGTTGTGCCAATAGAGGGGTGTGGAAAGTAGACACTAATTGTCTGTCTGTTTGTTGTTTGTCTTTGTGTCTTTAGCTTTTACCATAGTGCCTCGTGTATGGTTGATAATAAATGTTTATTTTCTTGTCACCGCAGGACTGGGCTGTAGATCTTGCCTCTGATGGTTACTTACCTGTGCAAACTCAGGCCAGTCAATTAGCCTTCCTGGGCCTCAGTTTCCCCATCTGTAAAATTAGAGGGTTTACCTAGATGGCCTCTGAGGTCACTTCCAGTTCTTCACCTATCTATGATTCTATGATTTCATTCACTCCCATGGCTTCAAGCGAGTGGATAACCCAATGGTAGAGTAGAAAGAATGTTACATTGGGCTTCAGAAGCACTGAGTTCAGTCCTAACTGTGCTTCTTACTACTTGTGTGCATCTAGATTAGTCCCTTAGGCTCTCTCAGCCTCTATTTTTCATCCGTTGCTATCGTTTGTCCTTTGTTCTTGGAGAGGACCATGACACAAGGAAGATGTCATAACTTACAAGTGAATTGGATTTAAGTGAGGCAGAGCTGTGCAGGGTCACCAGCCTCACTCTCTCCTCAGGAGCCATCTGGGACCAATGGCAAAATATAGATCAGGGCAACTGGGGGAGGCCCCGAATGCAGTGGGAGGCCTTAACCTTTTTAAGGTCTTTCCCAGGTCTCAGCTTGTCTGAAGCAATGACCCACTGTAGGTGAGAAAGGAGACAGAGAATGGCCTCATTTACCTAGTCAAAAATAAAGTAAAATAATCTGTGAATCTAGATCAGTCCCTTCAACTCTCTTGACCTCCACTTCTTCATCTGTAAAATAAGATAGTTGGACTAGATTAGGGATTCTTAAATTATACTCCACTGATTCCTAAGAGGTTCATGGGTAGATTTCAGGAGGTTCATGAACTTAGATGGGAAAAAATTTAATTTAATATTTCTTTCAATTATGAATGTAGAACACAAACATTATTCTGAGAAGGGGTCCATAGTCTTTACCAAATTTCTAAAATTGTCCATGACACACAAGTTTAAGAACCCCTGGACTAGATGGTCTTCAAAAACTTTTCTGGCCCTACAGCTATGACCCTAAGAGCCTATGAATTGAATTGAAAGGACACTGACAGTAGGAAAAGGGAGATACCTCAGGTTTATAGATTTATAAATTTTTGAGCTAAAAGGGACCATGTGGATCATTTAGTCCAACTCCCTTATTTTATGTTTTTGGTGAGGGGGGGTGGGAGAGATCACAGTTAAATGACTTGCCCAAGGTCACACAGCTAGTAAGTGTCAAGTTCTGAAGCCAGACTTGAACTCAGATCCTCCTGACTCCAGGCCAGTGCTCTATTCACTGCACCGTCTAACTGCCCCTAACCCCCTTATCTTAAAGACAAGAAAATGAAGGCATGGAAAGGCAAAGTTATTTGTCTAAGCTCACACAAGTAGTATGTAGGCAACGCAAAGGATTTGAACTCCAGTCCCTTGCTTCTTAAGTTTAGCCATCTTTCCATTAATCAGCTTTAGTTCTGTAAGGAAACAGAGCATCACTCCGCAACTCTAGAATTTAACAGAGCATCCCTTCATAACTCCACATAACATTACCCAAAAATCTACTCTGTTTATCACAGTGATGAACTTTCCAGACTTAATAATTGGCCCAACATACAAAGGATCTTTATCCCTCACCACATATCCCTTCTTCTGACAACACCATGTGGAGTTGAAGGTAGAAATTAAACTTTCAAAATGCTGAATTTTGAATCAGAGGACCTGGGTTCATGTCCCAGCTCTATTACTACCTTAGACATGCTAGAGCAAATTGCATAACCTCTCCGGGACTAGGTTTCCTTAACTGTAAAAGAAAGGGTTGAGTCAGATGACTTCTAATGTCCACCTGAACACTTACAATCCCGTGATCAGACCACAACTACCATCTCCCTACATCTATATCAGACATGCATGTAACCCTGAACACCATAAATTTTATCTCTGTTCAATGTATAATGGCTTCTTTTTCTTTAAGTTTTTCAATTTTTTCTCATGGAAAGAAAGAAATCAAAGAAAGAGGAAAAGAATCAACATTTCTAAAAATATTTATAACAGCTCTTTTTCTGGGAGTCCAAACCTGGAAACTAAGGAGTTGCACTCCATTGGGAAATGGCTAAACAAATTGTGCTATATGGCATAATGGGATTTTATTGTAAATTGATCATATTATAGTTTTCACTAAGAAATGAAGAAATGGACAATTTCAGGGGAAACTGGGAAGGTAGTTGATGATGTAGAAGATGTAGAAGAAGTAGAAGATGAACTGTTGCAAAGAAAAGCAAGCAGAACTCGAACAATTAATTCAATAGTAACAACATTATAGAGAAAAGCAATTTTGAAAGACTTTAGACCTCTAATCAACATAATGAGAAATTAGTCCAAAAAATAAAAATGAAGCATGCCACACACCTTTTTGAAAGAGAGGGAATGAACTTAAAATTCAAAAAAAGCATACATTTTTGGACATGCCTAATTGGGGCATTTATTTCGTTAGACTATGCAACCATGTGTTGAGGACTTAATTTGGGAGGAGTTGTATTTTTTATTTATTCAATGGAGGCAGAACTAGTGAAAGATACAGATTAATTAAAATGTTTGTTGCTTGAAAAAAATAGTTTTTAAAAAGAAGAGAACCATGGTGTGATTTTTACATTTAATTTATCTTTACTTAGTGCAATAGGAAAAATAGGGTGGTATAGTAGCAATTCCACTAGGCTTAGAGTCAGAAGGCTTATACTTGAGTCTCATTTCTGCCACTTGGTGGTTTGGGGAAAATAGCCTCTTTGAACCTCAGTTTCCCCACCTATAGAATAGGGAATGATACTCTTTCCATCCCCTCCCTCATCAGGATTGTTCAGAGAAATGTATTCTGAAAGAGGCTTTATAAAATGTGGGTTGTCATTATGATATAGATAGGAGTTTTCATTAATGAAGGGATAACACAATAGTTCTTTTTCTAAGCATAACTCACTGAGGATGTTACATAAGTAAAATAAAAGGCTGTTTCATTTGGCAACCAGGTTCTGCTTGAAATGAGATGTAAGTATTTTCATTTTCCTCCAGAAGAACTTATTATCTCCAACCCCATGCTTCCCTTTCGTACCTCTCAGCCTCCTTTGTTGGTTTCTGAGCAACCAGCAGAGGCCTTGCTAGGCAGCCCTGAAGCCTGGGGCAAATGGAAAGTCAACAAAAATCCAAGGGCTCCTTCCTCATATAAGGAACATTTTTATCCCAGACTTTCTGAGATGAGCAGCAGTACCTCCAGAGAAGCAGTTTTTTCACCTAAGAAAATGTAGTGCCTTAATATGAACCTTGCCCTTGACTGCAGTATCACTGCCTTATTGCTTCAAGAATGTCAGGTTTAAAAAAGACCCAGGAAATCACACAGGACTGGCCTGAGCCCAGCAGTGCCCACCTCTGGCTTTCTCGCTTTGATTCATTTTTTTTTCTCATTGCCTCTTTCTCTTCCTTACCTTAGTGAATATTTCAGGAATCATTGGCTCTACTGTGGTGTTTTAACTTGAGTCAGCATCTCAGACATCGGAACCTTTAAAAAAAAAGATTCAATAGCTCAGTCCCTGTGGGGAAGGGGAAGGGAAGGAACACACAGGTGAATGTGCATGAGGGGAATCTACATATACATACACACACCCTTACATATATTACTGTTCACTCATTTCAGACTGTCCGTGACTCTGTTTGGGGTTTTCTTGGCAAAGATACTGGAGTGATTTACCATTTCCTTCTCTAGCTCATTTTGCAGATGAGGAAACTGAGGCAAACATTGTTAAGTGACTTGGCTAAGGTCACACAGCTAGCAAGTGCTGGAGTCTGGATTTGAGCTCATGGAGATGAGTCTTCCTGACTCCAGGCCCAGAACTCTATCCACTTCGTGAGAGAGAGAGAGAGAGAGAGAGAGAGAGAGAGAGAGAGAGAGAGAGAGAGAAAGAGAGAGAGAGAGAGAGAGAGAGAGAGAGAGACAGAAAGACAGAGAGAGAGACAGAAAGACAGAGAGAGACAGACAGAGAGAGACAGAGAGAGACAGAGAGACAGAGAGAGACAGAGAGAAAGAGAGAGAGACAGAGAGACAGAGAGACAGATGTATGTGTGCACATGATTTAATGGTAATTATGTGAAACAAGATAACGTGAGGGTTTTTTTTTTTTGTCCTTCTTATGTCAGTTGACAGCATCTGTTAAGCATTTACTCCATGTCTGGAACTATGCTAAGCCCTGGGGATACAAAAGAAAGGGGAATGAGAACAACCATTTCTATGGCACCAACAGTGTACCAGACATTGTGCTAAGAGCTTTTCAGATATCTCATTTGATCCTCACAACAACCCTATGAGGTAAGTTATGTTATTATCCACATTTTATGGTTGTTTCCATACTCTCTTCCCTTCCATACCCAGGTTCCAGATTCCTAAGTCAGAATCCAACCTGTACCTCAACAAGAATCCCCAATGCTTGACTGACATCCCCCTAGAGTTATTGTACTAACAGAGACCCTCCCTGCAGAACCCCAGGGAACAGCATGCATCTAGGGAAAACAGCACATCCCTGTTCTCACTCACCCTTCCAGTCTGGTGAGAGTAGGCCAGTGGGTGAGTTGGCCCTGCCAGAGTCTTCTTCCTATCTGGGATTTATCCATATTATTAGAACTAATAGGGACTCCAAAATCTCTACTTTGTTTGCTTCCATTTAATAAAACTTAAATTTTGGAAAAAATAAGTGCTTAACAAATGATGCCTCATTGGATCCTCACAACATTTCTATGAGATAGGTATTGTTATTACCCATATTTTATAGTAGAGGAAATTGATGCAAAGAGGTTAAATGACTTGCTTAGGCTCACACATTAGTTAGTATCTGAGGCCGATTCAGGTTTTCTTGACTCCAGAGTCAGTGTTCTACTCACTGAATCACCTAGCTACCTCAAAGGAAGATTAAAAACATAGACACTGGCCTCAAGTAGCTCGCATTCTAATGAAAGAGTCAACATGAAAACAATTACACATACAAGGTACATACAGAATATATGAGAGATAGACTTAGAGAGAAGATACTAGTAGTAGAAGCAGCCAAGAAATATTCATGTAGAAGCTGGCATTTGGCATGAGTCTTGAAGCCAGTTTAGTAAAGGATATACATGCCTGTGGTCTACCACACACTTGTGCCTGTGCCTGGCATCCTAGCTTCATCCTCTTCTTCTGCAAAAAAGGAAGCTGTTGGGCTATCTGGTCCATTTAAGATCTGTGGCGTGTGTGATCATGGTGGATGTTGCAGGAATGGGACTATCTCTAAATAACCCTTAAATTGACTAATCTCATAGTAACCAGGAGCTGGCCTTGGAACTTGGAAAGCATGGGTTCAAGTCAAGCCTCTGACACATACTGTCACGGTCAGGAAGAAAGAGCAAAATGGGGCTACTTATTAGGTGTGCTAGAGTGGGAGTTCTTATTCAGCTATGGACTGGATGAGATGGCCTCCAAGATCCGTTCCATGTCTGAGACTTCATAGTTCAGTTGCCAAGGCCATGGTTCAAATATAAAACCCTCTTTGCTTTTTAAAGCCCTTTCTCATCTTTCTAGTCATTTTATACTTTACCTCCTTCTATGTACTCTACAATCCAGCAACATTAGACTCTTTGCTGTTCCTCATACAAGATACTTCATCTTACAACTCTGGGAATTTTCACTGGCTGTCCCCTATGCCTGGAATATTTTATATTTTTCTAATTGAGAAATGAAAGCTATTATGATTGTATTTTTTTGTTTAATAGGAAGTAGCAGAGAAAAGGATCACATGACCTGAAGATCATTGCCACCAGGCTAAAAGTGAGCTAATATCCAAGGGATATGGACTCAGGTTGGATGAATCAACTTGCAATTAGGATTCAGAATTGGCATAATGTCTTAAGAGACAGAGATAGTGACAGAAGCAGAGGAAATGATGATGATGGTGGTGGTGATAATGATAAAATGGAGAAACTAATTTGCAGAGTCATATCCAAATGATTTGCGCCTTTGTCTCTTTTTGCAGTCTTGAGAATTTGTAGGTAGTAATCCCTATAGACTTGAAAAGTAGAAGAAGTTAGATGAGAAATAGTTTCTGTTCTGCTGAGTGGGCCAACCAGAGCCAACCCTGAGCTGAGAGCCAGTATTTGCAATAGTCAACATTTCCATAGTAATCCAAGTTGGACAAAGAATAACTTGTCCCAGTTTTCAACCATTATTGTAAGTAACCTGTTATCTATAGTCTACACTAGAGGTGTCAAATATGCTGCCACTGGCTGCATTGTGCACAATGCTTGTGAGTATAGCCAAACCAGATTAAAATATAACTAGGGTATATTTAACATAATAAGTTTTAAAAATACAATAGAACATAGACAATGTTAATATGTGGGTTTCTAAGTAAATAAGAAGCTTTCAGGGATCTGCACGTATGGGTTAGTAGCCCTGGTTCTATTTGAGTTTGACATCACTGGTCAATACAAATTAGACTGCCAATCATGCACCATGCTGTCATGACTTTCTGCTCATGTATTTCCTATCCTTGTAATTAATTCCTTCTCTCTCTCTCTCTCTCTCTCTCTCTCTCTCTCTCTCTCTCTCTCTCTCTCTCTCTCTCTTCCATTTATCCTCAGCTAAAGGTAATTTAGCAAGAAATTTCCCTGGCCTTCTGCACTGACAGACAGGAGTGATTGGTTGCTTTCTTTTCTAACTTCATTCTCATGGTATAGGTTATACCCAGGAAGCAGGGAAAGACTGGAATCATAAATTTCTATCCTTGGTGGTTAGAAGAAGACAAGATGGCTTACTTGGGTCACAAGCAGTGAGACTTTTTCTGCAGACAAATATCTTTGATTTTACTAATCTAATTGAACTGATTACTGAAACTACAAAATTAATTCCTAAGTTTATTAAGCTAACGTTTCCAGCATGGTATGGCTTATTTACTGCCTAGCCTGGTATGAGAAAGGAAGGTGAGCGGGATAGAGAAAGATAAAGTTTGGATGATATTTCATTTCCACCCCTTCCACAAGAGAGGGACAGAAAGAATCAAGTACCTTCCACAGTACCACTTACCGGTATTTCATCAAAGTACTCTGTAAATATTAAAGCTATATAGGGACTACCTAGGGACTGGAGCTACACTTTCATTAGTATAGGGACCTGCTAGAAAAGAAAAGTCTACCAATGTTTGGTTGGCATCTCTTCTGCAGCTTATAGTACTAGAGAGTTACCTACTGGACTAAGAGGTAAAGTGACCTGTCCAGGGCAAGAGAGCCAGTATGTGTTGGAAGTGAGACTTAGACTCTATGTCTTCCTGATTGAGACCAGTTCTGCACTGCCCTGTGACATTTCTCAAAGCACCATAAACAGTGCTACATGAAGTACCAAATAAATGTGAATAATATTGTTATAAGAAGTCATAAGATGAAACACTATGTGAACTTTAAAGGAAATTCATTGAGGATCCAAAGGGCTTCTTGAAGAAGATGGAACTTAAGTTAGTCTTTACGTGGGTAAGGAGAGAGAAAAAGAATTCCATGCATAGAGAATGACATGAGCAGAGAATCATGACAGCTTGGTGTATAAGCAGGAGTCTAGTTTGTCTAGACCGGTGATGTCAAATTCAAATAGAACTGGAGCTGCTAAGCCATTGCATACAGATCCCTTCAGGCCATATATTGACTTAGAAAGCAACATATTGATATTATCTATGTTCTATCATACTTTTATTTATTTTGTTAAATATTTCCCAGTTACATTTTAATCTAGTTTGCACTCAAGAGTGTTGCCTGCAATGCAGCCAATGGGCAGCGTGTTGGACATCTCTGGTCTAGGCTATAGAGAATAAAGATAGTAGATGAGATAAGGCTAAACAAGTGGTGTGACACCAGATTGTGGAAGGCCTTGGCTGCCAGGAAGGAACCTCAAAAGTCATCTAATCCAGTACCTTATTTTGCAGATAAGGAAGTCCATGGATGCTGAGTGGTCACAGACAATTAAGTATAAGAGTCAAGATTTAAACCTAATCCTCTGACTTTAGTACCAAGGGTGAGAGTATAGAAAGGGGAAAAAGGCTATTGACAGACCCTCAAAGAATATCCATAAGTAGGAACCGAGAAGAATGAAGGAGTCACTTCTTACATTGAAGTTCTTCTGACAATGACATCTCCCAATCTTCCTGGTAGATATATATCTACCTTATTCATGTTGAAGACACCATGATCTTTCTAATTACCCAGGTTCACAATTTCAGAGTCATCCTCAATTCTTCCTTCTCCCTCAGTCCACATATCCAATTAGGGGTCAAGTCTTATCTATTCTATCCCACCACCACCACAATGCATTTCAAATAGATCCTTTTTTCTCCACTTACATAATCACCATCCTATTTCAGGGTATCATTGCCACATGACAGACTCCTAAGTAGACTCCCAGCTTTGAGTCTCTCCCCTGTCCAATTTCTCCTCCACACAGTTCTTTAAATAATCTTCCTAAAGCCCACATCTAACCATGTCACTGCCTTGATCGATGACCTTCTGTGGCATCTCCTATTGCCTCTAGGTAAAAATACAAATTTATTAGCTTTGCATTTAAAACCCTTCAGAATCTTTCCCTAGCCCTCTTTTCAGGCTTATTTCACATTACTCCCTTTCACACTCTCTATGTTCTAGCCAAACTGGTCTACCTGCTGTCCTCTGAACTTAATATTCCACCTCATAACACTATGACTTTGCACAAGGATCCTCCCTGCCTTGAATTCACTCCTTTGTCACCTCTGCTTCTTAGAATCCAAAACTTCCTCTAAGATTCATACCCCACCTCCTAGAAGAAGCCTTTTCTGATCCCCATGGCTGTAAGTTGCTTTCATTATGTGCACAGGGATCTGCTTATGTATTCTATCCCTGCCCCCCCTCCCCAAAGAATGATGTAAGTTGCTTTATGGAGGAGCATTTGTTCATTTTGGTTTGGTAGCCCCAGGGCACACAGACATTTAATTAAAGTTTTTTTTTTTTTAATTGGATTGGGTGTCAGGACACTTTCCTACTTTCCTCATTAATTCTGGTACATTCCGCTCCTTAACCTCCCCAGTTTCTATGACCTCCTTCTGCTCCTGCTACATTGCTAGATTTAGGATCAAAAAATGATCTGTCTAAAAACCCTGAACTCTGAAGTTCCCTCCTCTAATCACAGATTCCCGTCCTGTCAGTCTTCCATACCCTCTCACTCTCTGCTCCTCACTGTCACTGTGACCTCTGATGCCTTGATGCCTCCTTTTCCCTGTATAGCATCTCTAACTGTGCTTTACTTCCCTCCCATCACAGTCTAAGGCCAATCATTCTGATGATGTCCTCTCCTTATCCCCTTGACCTTTTCCTGTTCTGCCCTGCTAATCCCCAACCCTGGATAACCCCTACCATCTGCCTCCTAAGCAGAGCACAGTTAAAGGATGTCACAAACCCACACTGCCTGAATCTACTAAAAATGTATGGGATCTCACCTCAGTTGAGCCCTCACTTCTGCAAGGCAATCCTTTTATTCATCTCCTATTGACTCCCTATCACAATTCACATAATAACTCTTCCAGATCTCTTCAAACCCCCAATGCCTCTATGATTCCCCTTTCTTTTAGAATTCCTCTCTCAAGACAAAGCTCAAGTTTCACCTTCTATACTATACCTCTATGTGCATTATACCTACATGATCCTTCCAACTACTAATTCCCTCCTTCCATAACTACCTCATATCCAACTGTCTTATATTTATTTTTAATTCATTCTACATATGTATGAATGTAGAATGTAGACTGCAAGCTCCGTTATCTCTGTATTTTGATCCTCAGCATCTAGCAGAGTGAATGACACCTAGAAGCTCAATAAAGCTCTTGTTGGTTAATTGGTTTCAATGATCTTACCTCTGACTTTACAGAAGTAATAGAGTGTAACTTACATGAGCTCCTGCCTATCCCCTCCCTCACATCCCAAACTTCGTCTTCATCCATGCAGAACCCCTTCCCTTTGTTCTCAGAGGATAAGATGACCCTCCCCCTTGCCAAAGGATGCCCTGGATCCTTTCTTCTCCTAACTTCTGTTGGACCTAGCTCCACTCATCATATTTTCTCTCATATTCCAACTTGCTTTGTCTGATGACTCCTACCCTTTTGCCCACAAACATGCTTCTTTCTTAGGGGAAAATCACACCTCCCCTCACCCTACCACCTGCTCAAGCCGTGATCCTACCTTCCTGCTCACCTTCCCCTGCCATACTTCTAAAAAGAGTATTCTATACTCGCTACTTCTATTTTCCCATTCCCCACTTATATCCTTAACTGCTTGCAATTTGGTTTCTGTTTCATGACTCAACAGAAAAACTATTCATTCCAAAGTCATCAGCAAGGGACCTCCTAATTACTAAATCAAATTTGCTTCTCAGTCTTCATCTTCCTTTTCTTTTCAGCTGCATTTGACACTGACGATTACTTTCCTTTTTGACATTCTTTCCTCCTTTGGCTTCTGTGACGACATTGCTTTCTCCTGTTGCTAGGCCCACCTCAGCAACCATTCCTTCTCTATGTCCTTCAGTGGTTCCTCTTTCTCCTCCTGCCCCCCAAATTCAGTTTTCAGTCTTCTTTTCTTCTTTCTCTATGCTCTGACCATTGAAGATCTCAGCCACTCCTAAATTATAATTATTACCCCTGTGTAAATGACTTCCAAATCTCTATCTATAACCACAATGTTTTCCCAAAGTGCCAGCCTCACATCTCCAACTCTAGGCTGGAGATCTCCATCTCCATGTAGCACCAATACCCAAAATTTGACACATCCAAAATTGGATTAATCATTCATTCAACATTTAACAAGCTGTAAGTGCCTGCTATGTACAAACACTGTTCTAGGCACAGGGCACATAGACAAAAGTGAAACAGTATCTCCCCTCAAGGAGCTTACACTCTACTAGAAGAGAAGAGAGAAAAGAACATGAGTATATGTAAATCAATACAAAAGATATACAAAGTAAACCAAAGTAATTTGGAGGGGATGGCGATAATGGAATCAGGAAGGGCCTTTAATGGTAAATGGAGAATATGACATGAGCAAAACCTTGAAGAATGCTAGAGATTCTAAGACTCAGAAGTGAGAAGGGAAGTATGGGGGCATCGTAGAGGGAGATGCAACATCATATGAAGGAACGACAGTTTTGACATTTTAGCTGGAATATAAGTTGTAAGGTAGGGAGCAACTGATCATTAGAATTCCCTCCAAAAGCTTCTCTTGCTCCTGACTTTTCCATTTCTACTGATGGCACTAAGGCTCCCCCCATCTCTCAGGATCAGTCTTATGTCATCCTTGATTCTTTTCTCTCCCTAATCCTACAGCCATTATTCTGTTTCTGAAATGTCTCTCTCTTTTTTACTGCCACTACTCTAGCTTATGTCCTTATTACCTCTCATCTAGTCTCTTGCAATGGCCTCCTAATGGGTTTTCCTGCCTCCAATTTCTTCCCTCTCCACTTCATTCTTCACACTAATGTCAAAGTAATCTTCCTAATGCTCATGTCACTCCCGATTAAAACCTTCATTTATACACCTGCTGGAGACAAACTCCTTAGCTCGACATTCAAGACCCTCCACAATCTTGTGGCAACCTACCTCTCCAGCTATATTTCATGGTACTCCACTTTACACATTCTACACTCCGGTCAAATGGAATGACTCATCATTCCTCTGCTTCTTTCTGTCTGTTATCATTTCTGTGAATTTCCGTGTTGTTCTCTCTGCCTAGAATGAACTCCCTCTCCTATTTCCACCAACTGAAATCCTCCTACTTCAGTTTCCACCTCCTCCATGAAACCTTCCCTGATCCCCACAATAAGAAGGAGGTATGTGGTGCTGGCAAAAAAGTATTAGATTTGAAATCATAGAAGCTGGGCTTAAATACCAGTTCAGCCACTTATGACCTATGTGATATCTGGCAAGTCATTTAACCTCTGTGATATGAGATAAGGCTCTCTAGACCTTCATCTGTAAATGAGAAGACTGGATGAAATGACCTGTCCTTTACAACTCTTAATCTGTGTGCCTTAATTCCTTATTAGGAATATTAATTCCTTAATATCAGGAATCCATCCTTCCTTAAATTTATCACATTTTTCTCTTTGGCCTCTGCTATGTAATTCATCATTTCTAATTTCTATTGTAGTGAGTTGGGAACATATTAATCCCCAGCCCACTAATTTATAAACTGATAAGAGCCAGATACTGTGTTTCATCTCCCTAGACTGTAGTAAGTAAATGATTTATAAATATTTGAATTGCATTGACCATCTATGCCCACAGTTCCTGCTCTTATCATTCTATTCGGAATGCTTCAATACTCTTCCCATGTCATCTCATCTCTTTTTCTTTAGGATAATTTCTACCTTTTTGCGTTCTTCAGTTCTTTCTGATATCAACCACAGTTAGTATATAACATGTGTGTGTATAGATACACACTCATGTTTAAAAAGCTTAAGCCTCAGAAATCCAGTTGGCTGCCCTGGCAGTTTTTGCCCACTAGGTGTCATAAGAGATTGTTGGATTTTTTTTCCTTAGTCTATTTCCATGGAAAAATCAGGGACTAGGTAAGCTTGGTTTTCTCTGGCTTTGAGTGTGAAGACTGATGGATTTGGAGTCAGAAGACCTGGGAATCAGTCCTAGCTTTGTTGATACCTAGCTGTGTGGCCCTGATCAAGTCTTCTCACCCCTTTGGCCCTTACTTTCCTCATCTCTAAAGAGAAAGAGTTGCATTAGGACAGCTCTAAATATCTTTGGAGTGTTTAATCCTATGGTCCTTTATGCATTTGAAGGAAACCTTCCTCTTACACTCTATTGACATGAATTGCAGGGTCTCAAGGGAGAGATTTCCCGTCTGAAATTATGGCAACTCTGTTCAAATCAATATTTGTATGTATTGGTGCGGATCCCATAGTCCAACCAATGCCTTCTCTTTCAATAGGACTATTCTCTGTGACCACCTATACATCTTCCACAAAGAACGCACCTAATGTCCTGAGGGTGCTTTCCTCTAACTTAGAAAAATAAAACCAACCGGGAAGTTGCCCTATCCCCTAAAGTAGGGATGGGGGACCTGCAGCCTCAAGACCACATGTGGTCTTCCACATCCTCAGGTGCAGCCTTTTGACTGAGTCCAAGTTTTCAGAACAAATCCTTTTATTAAGGGGTTTTGTTTTGTGGAGTTGGGATTCAGGCAAAGTGCCTCATTTGAGGACCAAGAGGGCCACATGTAGCCTGAAGGCCACAGGTTCCCCATCCTTGCCCTAAACCAATAGGCCTTCGCCTCTCACTCATAATAGTGTGTCAGTGGAAATTCCTTTCTGAGGACCTTCACCCTTATCTCCTTCTATCCTCAATTACCGGTTATTTCTTTCCATTCTAACAAAAGGAGAACAGGAGTATGGGACGTGAATTTTGAAATAATATACCCTTATTCTTTTGAAAACCAATAAGATTGAAGCTAAGTGAGGATGGGGAGAATTTTTTTTCCAGTAGTGTGCTTTACATTTAACATACACTTAAATGCCAGTTGGATTGAAATAGATTGGCCTAACTACATTTTAGTTGTTAAATATTGCCATTTCTATCAACTACATGATGTAAGAACTGCTTCTTTTATTTTTATGGGAAACCCCAAGGGTCTCTGGATTGGAAAGCCCAGCAGTCATCCAGCAACACCCAGCAGCTGCACCTACCCAATCCTCTCACAAGGTTCCCATTGTTTAACTAAATCCTCCTTATCCCTACCCCTATTCTATTGTCTACCCTCCCCCAACATAGAAATCAAGAGAAATGAACCATGGTAAATTAACATGCTGCTGTATAAAATAATGTCATAAAGTGAACGTCCCTCTTCCTCTACTACTAGAGTTCTTCTCCAATAGTCCATCCAAAGACGAAGGTAATCCTGGGTTCTCAAAGGTTGTGCCTGCAAAGAACTACTCCTTACCCCTGCTACCAAGCTGAAAAGACTTCAGTGACCAGCCTAGTGATGTGTCAGTCATCCAAAGGTCAACCTCATTAAGATAAAAAAGATTCATTATGAGAAGGGGACAACTCCTTTTGATCAGAAAAACTCATGGAAACTATTAAAGTGTGGGATTCTCTGCTTCCTTATCTCAACCTCCTGGTTTCCCGGCTTCCTTCAAGCCCTATGTAAAATCCACCTTTTATGAGAAGCCTGTCCTGATCCCGACGCCCCCAACTCCCCCACCACCCATGCTCATCCCTTCATTTCATTGATTATTATCTCCAATTTATCCTGTATACATGTTGTTTAACATAGTTCTTTACATGTTACCTCTCTCATTAGACTGTGAGATCCAAGAGAACAGGAATTACCTTTTGCCTTTCTTTGTATCCCCAGCACTTACCACCATGTGGCTGGCACATAGTAGGTATTTAATAAATGCTTGTTGACTAAAAAAATTACTTTTGGTATCAACCCCGCCACCAATATTTTTGGAGGGAGCAAATGATAATGAAATGCAAATACCAATATTCAGCCCAGACAAGCAAGGGATCCTTTGTGTTTCCTTCCAAAAGGAAGAGGGTTTCTGGTATTATAGCCTACCTACCTCACCTCAAAGGATTTAATGAGGTAATGTCTCTAGAGAGCTTTACAAATCATAAAGCATCCTGCCCTCCACATGTTAGTGACCTTTCGGATAATTGTTGTTGCTGTTGTCACTGATTGGCTCTCTAATAAACAAACACAATGCCCTGGCCACTCCAGAGCCCCTCCAGAACAGAAATGGCCTCTTGTGTTTACTCTTGCCACTGACCTATGCCTCTGTGATTGGTAATGGCCAAAAATAAAACAGAAGTCCAGATGGAGTCTGCAGCCTGTATCTCTCCCTCTGTTTAATTTCAGCTGGGAGCTGTCTATAAAGGGAAAAATCGACAGGTTCTTGGTTTGGGGTTGTTTTTTTTTTACATATCCCACAGGTTTTGTTTATGTAGTCTTTGTTTTATAGGTGGGGTTTTTTAGCTATTTGCTCTAGGGCTTATAGGATCCCTTGAAGGAAATATGTCTGCATCCTCCTAAAACTTAAAATGTCTGTCCCTTCTACAAGAACAAGTACTTAAGGAGGGATATGATCGCTGTCTTCAAGTGTTTGAAGGGCTGTCATGGCAAAGAGGGATTAAATGCATTCTGCTTGGCCCCAGACGGTAGAACAATAGGTGGAAGTTGTCAAGAGGGGGATTTAGACTTGATGAGGGAAAAAGCTCCCTAACAATGAGAGCAATCCAAAATTAGAATGGGGTACCTAGAGAGGTAGTGGATTCTCCCTTACCAGAAGTCTGCAAATGAAGACTGAAATGGCTTCTTGAGCAAGGTGTTATAGAAAAGATCCTTGTTAAGACACAGATTGAACTACCACAAGGGTTCTTGACTCTTTTTATGTCATGGACCCCTTTGGTAATCTGATGATGTCCATGAACCACTTCTCAGAACAACATTGTTAAAATCATAAGATAAATTACATAGGATTATAAGAGAAATCAATCATATTGTAACAGAGATGTAATTGTTTTCCCATCCAAGTTCACAGATCCCCCTGAAATCTATCCATGGACCTCTTAGAAGGCAAAAGACCCCAGGTTAAGAATCCCCACCTTGGATGGCTTCAATAGCCCCTTTGAATTCTGAGATTCTTTGTTTCTGTGGTACTGAAAATGCACCGTGGGCTTCTCAACTGAGAAGTTTTAAAGGTTATGCTTACCCACTCCTCTTTAGCTTTATCTGTTTGCCCATATTCTATTCCCATTGGTCAAACATAGGTAGTCAGACACAAAGACTTTCCCAGAGACCTACCTGCAAGTCAGAGACAGTGCTAAGAAGAGGCTCCTGATTTCATTCCACTGACTCTCTGAGAGCTTAATATTACAAACAGGATTTATTCTAGGATATTAAATTGATTCAGTCACCTGCTCCAAACCTGACCCATGTAAAGGACATTGGAATTTTCTAAACCCTTTGCTTAATCCCATGCAAAATTGATGTCCCTTCCAACCAAAGCACAAGCAGCATATATTCAGCTGGTTGAGCTGCTTCCTTTCTGAGCTGTGCTCTTAAGTGTATGTCTTAAAGCCAAGCATACATCTGAGGGCTCAGTCCCAAGCCAATTTCAGGGAACTGGCTGGTATTAGACTATTAGGCTATGGTGTTTAAAGGCTTGGATTGACTCCCAATGAAGTCAAGGGAAAGTAACTTATATAAACATTGAACAGAGGTAAAATGCTACATAAGCCTATCGACAGTAGCCCAGAGTTAATGTTCAGCATAGTGGAAAGGTAGACTGGGTCTGAGTGGCTTTATCAGGTTTATTTCTGGCACAAAAAAAGGATACCTGCCTGCCTGCCTATCTTGGACCTATTTGGTCCTTTGCTGGGCTTGAAGGTAAAATATTTGAGTCAGTATCATTGGAGTTTGAGCGGTGGCCCTCTGGTGCCAAAACATTTAACCTGTTTAGTCTGAAGAGAAGACTGAGGGGGAACATGATACCCAGGTTCCAGTATTTGACAAGTTTTAATGTAGAAGAGAGATTAAACTCATTGTATTTACCTCAAGAAGACATAACCAGAATGAAAAGTAGATGTGGTAAAAAGGCACAGTTAGCCTTTTTTTCCAATTGGATTTTATTATTTTCAGTAAAAATCCATCTTCTCTCCAAGCCACCTCTACCGCTCCTCCCCCCCAAATGAGAAAGAAAGAAAATCAAAATTCCTATTACAAACATGTATAGTCAAGCAAACCAAAATCACAATGACTATGTACAAAATAATGTCTTAATCTGCATTCAGAGTCTGTTACGGCTCAGTCAGAAGATGGGTAAGAAATTTATCATTTCACCTCTGGAATTATAGTTGTTCACAGTCTTCATCAGGGCAGCTAAGTGGCTCAGTGGATAGAGTACTGGGTGTGGAGTCGGGAAGACTCCTATTGTGAGTTCAAATTCAGTCTTGGATACTTCCTAGCTCAGTGACCCGGGCAAGTCACTTAATCCTGCTTGCCTCAGTTTTCTCATCTGTAAAATGAGCTGGAGAAGGAAATAGTAAACCCTCCAGTATCTTTACCAAGAAAACAATAAGTGAGGTCATGAAGAGTCAGACACAACTGAAATGACTGAACAACAGTATTAATTTTAATATTGTTATTATATAAATAAATCTCTTGGTATTGCTCAATTCACTCTACATCAATTCTTACAAGTCTTCCTAGGTTTCTTCCTTCACTGGAATGCTCCATGCAGAAATTCCTGGCTAGACTCCATTCCCAGTATCTACAAATCTCTCTGTGTCTCTTTGTCAACTTAAACTGAAGAAATGACTCACTGAGATTTTTTCCTTGGATTTTTCTATCAGGACTTGATTCCATGCATTTCCTAGATATGTTTGGTGAACTTGTAGGGTAACATCTGGCTGTACTTCTTCCTGCTAGTTCATATTGCGGCTCCAACTTTCAAATTTAAGCTTGATGTTGAGAAAAGTTTCCTGACAATTAGAGCTATCCAACAGTGGAATGGGATCCCCCTCATTAAAGGTCTTCAAGCAGGTGGAAATAACCATGTCAGAAATGTTACAATGGAGATTTCTTTGTGGGGGGTAACAATTGGACCAGATGGCCACTGAGATCTCTTTCCAGTTCCAAAATGATATGATTCACATGGACCTACACACACAGTTTCAAGTTCAATAATTCATCAAGTTCTAGGCTAATTTATATCTCTCAGGTGGTCTTTTATTTTTTGTGCATACTAATAGGGACTCAGAACTGTTTAAAGCACTTACATCTACTCGAACTTGGTCAATAGACTTCACAAAAAATATTGATCTGCCTTTGTGGCAGAATATCAGGATCCAGAATCAAAGGTGGTCTTGAAGGACCAGTAGCATACACAGCTTCCACCAACCCCAGTTTCTAATCTTTTTGTAAAACATAAAAAAATCTACCTATTTTAAGGTCCCCTTGAACCACACTAATAACACAGTAACGTTGACTCATAGTCATGTTTATATATTCTCTCTTTCCTTTGCACCCAGTTCTAATCCCCCATCCCTGCTTCACCCATCCCATATTCTCTCACATATGCCGCCAGGGACTTGATCTTGCCATGAAATCAAATCAGTCACAACCACAGTCAGCACCATTAAGATCTCTCTTCCAACCAACTTGCTCACCCTCATCATGAATTCCTCCAGGGCTATATGATATTTAAATTGGAAATGAGGAAATTAGAAGGAATAAATTGCCACTATTTACATAATTGACGAATTTCTGCATGCCTATGTATCTGCTCCCCAAAAGTCCCCAGAGAGCAATAGGATCCTTTACTATTTTCCAAGTTTGATATGGGGGGAGGAGTTTGAGATGTTGTTTTGAATTTTTATTCAAATCTTCTGCTTCAAGAACCCACTCAAAGCTGTTTTACTAGACCAAACTAGTGGAATCATCATCATCGTCGTCGTCGTCGTCGTCATCAACATCAACACCATCATAGCCTACATACTGTGCTTTAATGTTTGCATGGCATGTTATAAATATTATCTCCAAAAGTCACATGACAACAAAAAGCAGAGTAATTTTTAATAGAAATCTATTTTTCTCCCCTGCCCACCCCATTTTATAAAAAGAAAAATTAATTACTTTTAACAAATACTCATAGTCATGAGAAACAAACTCTCTCAATAGTTAGTCTAAAATAGCTATGTCTCCTTTGCACTTCTACCATAAATCTTTCATAAGTTTAATAGTATACTCCATTATCAATCCTCTGGAATCACAGGTGGTCATTGTGTTGATCAGCATTCTTTCAGCTTTCAAAGTCATTTTATACTTACAGTGTTGTTCTTATTGTATAGAGTGTTCTCATTCAGTTCATTTCATTCATCATATTATCTGAGTCTTCAAAATTGCTCCAAAATTCATATAAACATATGAATGTTACCATATAAATTATTCCTCTTTACTCTGCTTACATTCACATAAGTCTTTGTGTCTCTTTATAATAATCTATACATTCATTTTTTACAACACAGTAATATTCCATCATATACATGTACCACAATTCTTCTATCCATTTCCAAACTGATCACAAGTATTAAGAAACATACAAATTAAAACAATTCTGAGGTTCCATCTTATGGGCATAAAATTGGTAAAGATTACAGATTTTTAAAAGTGACAAGTGTTGGAGGATCTATGGAAAAGCAGGCACAGTAATGGACCGCTGGTGCAGTTGCGAGGAGTACAACCATTCCAGAAAGAAATCTGGAATTACTCACATACAAAAATTGCTAAACAATGCATGCCCTTTGACCCAGCTATATTAATTCTAGTTCTATACCCCACAGAGAAAAGACTCCACATGTATGAAAATGGCTATGACAGCTTTTTTGTGACAGCAAAAAAAACCTTAGAAAGTAGCACTCTAGCTGCCAGCAATTCTGTTTTTGCCTTGCTGCTGTTCTACTCTGCCTTCTTAGCTACCCAGCCAGAGCTTCTTTTTCCCTACTGAGTAATTGCTGTCATCTGCTACTGAGCTGCTACCCCATTAAGCTGCTGCTATCTGCTGGAAAACTTCTTCAACCTGGGGCTTTCCTCAAAGGGAATATAATCACTCTTTTGTGAGAAGATTTACATGTAAGACTACTTTAACTCTTTTGTGAGTCAGGCCCATAAATGCACCCTGACAACACAGAAAAGAACCCTTAGGTCAAGATCTCTTTTCCAACCAACTTGCTCACCAGGAATTCCTCCAGGACCACATCATATTTAAATTGGGATTAAGGAAATTTCTTTTAACTCCCATCATTAGAGGCAACATAGTAGAAGAAACAGAGTGATGGATTTGGAAACCATAGGAATGGTTATGGAGCCTTGACACATGTAAAAGTAGTACTTAGCAACACTGGAGATGATGAGCTTTGTGCTGCATATTTAATTTATCATTATATCTCTTCTACTACTCTACTCTCTACTACTATACAGTAAGTACTTGATAAATATTAAATACTTTAATGGATGTGTGATCTTATTGATCCAGATGTTCCCTCCAATGACACAGATTACAACCTATCCATGTCTACATATCCTCCGTGACTCTGGTCCATGGTCTCCAGAGGGCAGCCAGTCAATGTATCAAGGTCTTCCTCAAGTTTCTCTTGATATTTCTTACTTTCCAGTGAAGACCACTAGCTGTCAATCATTTATCTATGGCTGTTACTACATGACCATCCCAGCTTATCATTCAGTCATACATCTTTCTGATGACATTCTTTGTGTCAATTATATTCCATAATTCTTGGTTAGTATTATGTTATGTATAGCCTGCTCATCATGCACCATTCCATTATCCCTACTGTGACCTCTTTGATTCTTCAGAGACTATAGTATTCCATGACACAACTACACAACATCTCTGGAAAAATATTGTTGTTTAAACTGTAGTCCTTTCTTTCAGGGAGAAATTAAATTAAATACACCTCACAACTTCTAAAAAGCAATCCAATCCACTCTCCTTCTCCTGTTCAATTCTGGGCTCAGATTGTTGTCCAAGAAGAGTATCTCATATATATTGATGGACTAAATCTGAGTTATCCATTCACTTGTTTGTCATAATCTGAGCAACAGACATTCTGCATCCACTTGAATTTTCTGATATGGATGTTTAAGCCAATCAAACTTTTTTTATATAACATTTTATTTTTCCCAAATTACACATAAAAACAACTTATTGGATTTTTTTAAGTTTTGAGTTGCAAAATTCTATCTCTCCCTCCCTCCCCACCCCCAGAGGGTGAGAAACGTAATGTAAGTCATATATATGCAATTATGTGAAACATTTTCATATTAGTCATTTTGTGGAAAGAGAGAGAGAGAAATAGTATGCTTTGGTTTATATTCAGATGCCATCAGTTCTTTCTCTGAAGGTGGATAGCATATTTCATCATCATGAGTTCTTTGAGATCGTCTTAGACAGTTGCATTGCTGAGAAGAACTAAGACATTTGCGGTTGTTCATTATACAGTATTGCCATTTACCGAGTACAGTGTTCTCCTTGTTCAGCTCACTCTATTTTGTATCAGTTCATCTAAGTCTTTCTAGGTTTTTCTGAAATCTGACTGCTCATCCTTTCTTATAGCACACTAGTATTCCATTGCAATCTTATACCACAACTTGTTCAGCCATTCCCCAATTGATTGGCATTCCCTCAATTTCCAATTCTTAGTCACCACAAAAAGAACTGCTATAAATATTATTGTACAAATAGGTTATTTTCTCTGTTTTTTATCTCTTTGGGATGCATACCCAGTAGTATTGCTGGATCAAAGAGTCTGCACAGTTTTACAGTCATTGGGACATAGTTCCAAATTCTACTCCAGAATGGTTGGATCAGTTCACAACTCCACCAACAGTGCATTAGTTTTCCATTTTTTTTACATCTTTCCAACATTTATTATTTTCCCTTTCTATCATATTAGCCAATATGATAGATGTGAGGTGGTATCCCAGAGTTTTTTTAATTTGCATTTCTCTAATATATAGTAATTTAAAGCATTTTTCCCTATGACTATAAGTAGCTTTGATTTCTTCATCTGAAAACTGCCTATACATACCCTTTGATTATTTATCAATTATGGCATGAATTGTTTTCTCATAAATTTGACTCAGTTCTCTTATATTTGAGAAATGAGGTCTTTATCAAAGATACTTACTGTAAAAATAAGTTTTCCCAATTTTCTGCTTTTCTTCTAATTTGGGTTGCATTGGCTTTATACAAAAACTTTTTAATTTTATGTAATCAAAATTATTCATTGACATTTTGTAATGCTCTCTATATCTTGTTTGGTTATAAATTCTCCCCTTATTCATAGATCTGATAGGCAAACTATTCCATGCTCTCCTAATTTGCTTACAGTATCACCCTTTATTTCTTAATCATGTACCCATTTTGACCTTATCTTGGTATATGATGCAAAATGTTGGTCTATACATGGTTTTGGCCATACTGTTTTCTGGTTTTCCCAGCAGTTTCTGTCAAATAATGAGTTTTTGTCACAAAAACTTAGATTTGAGGGTTTATCAAAAACTAATTTACTATGGTCATTTACTACAATGTATTGTGTACCTAATCTATTCCACTGGTCCACCACTCTATTTCTTAGCCAGTATCATATTGCTTTGATAATTACCACTTTATACTACAGTATGAGATCTGGTATGGCAAAGCCAAACTCTTTTTAATGATTATGGATTCCATTTACGAGGCTCTGCAACGTCTTTAGATTTGAAGGAATCAGTACAGTGTTACTCACAAATATGAGCATGTAGAGGATCACACACCATGTATAGAGAAATACTTCTTCTATTTGGGCTTTTTATGGACATCTTCCATAACACTGGCAAATGCCTTTGGTGAGCATACATGTCCCTGTTTTATGCTTTGCTTGATATTAGTAATCAGAAGGTCATTAAGCAAGTGGATTTCTGCTATTACATCTTTCTCAAAATTTTCTGTGTTCTCAACATGTGGGTGGGAAATACTTTGCTAGGGACAAGCATTTAAGGGAATATTTTATTCTAACAAATCAAATGTCTTTTTTAAGAAGACAACATACAAGCACAAAGAAATGTTGCATCTTCTGAACCTTTCAGTCAACTGTGTGGCTGTGGAGATGTGGTCTGTGAAAAAGCCTATTTCCTTCTCATACCTTCATCCAGAATGGCCTCAGTGTAGCACAACATCAAAGATTCAGATCTAGAAGGGAGCTGAGAGGCTATCTAGTTCAACTGTCCTTCATTCTACAGATGAAGACACTGAGTCCCATGTAGACTAAGTGACTTACTCAAGGTCAAAAAGGCAGTCCTGGTGCTCTGAGATAGGATTTTAATTCCAACTGCCTGACTCCAGAACTAGTGTTCTTCTCATTGTAAAATGTTGCCTCCTGATGGCTATGTAAATTATTCTCAGAGAGATTTTGCACTATGAGAATATAGGCATGTGAGTTTGTGGTTATTAATATTTTCTCAGTCACTTTTCTTTGGTTGATATTGATTTAAATAAATGAGCATATATTCATCATTGCAAACATCTCTTTGCCATTCCCAAGTGAATAAGCATGTGTTAAATAATACCTACTATGTGTGAAGCACTATCCTAAGTGCTAAATAACAATAACATTCATATAGTTCCTTAAGTTTTGCAAGGCACTTTACATATACTATATCCTTTGCACCCACTAAGAACTTGTAGATTGCTGTCTTCATGTCTTTGAGTATAGCATTCTCTATAAATGGAATATGTTGTTGTTCAGTCATTTTCAGTCATGTCCAACTTTTCATGACCCCATTTAGGGTTTTCTTGGCAAAGATACTGGAGTGGTTTGTCACTTCCCTTCTCCAGTTCATTTTACACATGAGGAAACTGAGGCAAATGGGGATAAGTGACTTGGTTTGGTCACACAGCTAGTAGGTGTCTTTGGCCACATTAGAAGTCATGACAATGAGTCTTCCTGACTCCAGCATTCTAACCATTGTGCCACCTAAGTGCCTCTAAATGGAATATCCTCCTTTCCAAATCTCATGGCAAACAGTTCATCAAGGAAGGTTCCTTCTTGTTCTGATCACTCCTACTACTCTCTAAGTTATGAGTGTTTTTGTACTCTAGCTATCCTAGGTATAATCCAAAGATCTACAATTTTGTCAGTGTGGGGAGCTTCAACATGTGAACACTTTCCCCAGCGATAATCAGGATGCAGCCTTCTAGAACCTAATAAATAAGTCCCCGTGGAATTTCCTATAGCACATAAAGGAGAACTGACTTCCCTATTGTTATGCAGTTACTAAGAATCAAAGCCAGGGTTTGATGCCAAGCCCAAGACTTTAACCACTATGACAAGCTGCTACTACACTAAATACACTTGTATGTAGCCTTCTGGTTACTCTTCAGTCTTATTTAGCACATGTAATCTGTGAGTAAACTGTAGGCTCCTTCAGATAGACAGATAGATAAGTAGGTAGATAAACAGAATATTTATTAAACACACAGTATGTACTAAGCACTGCGCTAAGAGCCGATAATAAAAATACATAGGAAAAGAAAGACAGTTCCTGTCCTCCTGTCCTGCTTGCTTTCTAGAAAGGGAGACAACACATAAAAGGGGACTTTGGGGCAGCTTGGTGGCACAGTAGATAAAGCACGGGACCTGGAGTTAGAAGGACCTGAGTTCAAATGCGACAGCAGACACTTACTAGCTATGTGACCCTGGGCAAGACACTTAACTCCAACTGCCTCACCCAAAAAGAGTAGTTTTTTTTAAAGGGTGCTTAAAAGCAGAAGGGAGAAGGGAAGATATCCACTTGAGGTAAGGTAGAAAACTCCAGAGAATGAAGATGTGAGCCAGGAACATTTCTTCAAATGGAAGTCCCAGGCAGGAAGTCACTGATGGAATAACGGGGCTGGCACCTCCAGGGTGAGGAGGTGGCTGGAGCAAAGGTAGGAAATCCCAGAGACACAGGAAACAAAACCTGAGAGCAGTGATACTTCTTTCAATCCCTCTCTTCCCTGCTTCATCTGGCCTTCTTTCCCATCACTTCATGCAGTACTCTATTCTAAACATAGTAGACACTCACTAAAAGCCGCTTGCCTGAATGATTTGGAGTTTAAGTCATCACTTTCCAAATTAAGTTTTCTCTACTTGGTAATAATTCGTATATTTAACTGTTCTCTCACAACATCTCCACAATTAGATCACATTGTTGAGGAACCTCTTTCCCCACTGGACAAGTTACTGATAGCATGAAAAATGAGGATACAGACTAGGAAAAGCCATTACAATAGAAGGACAGGACTCAGTAATGCGGTAGAGAGTGAAGGCAATTAGAATGTGGAGTCAGGTAACTAAAAATGGAGTGCAAATTAATGGTTTCAACTTATCAATCAATAAGAATGTATTAGGTGCCTACTATGTGCCTACTATTGGGCACTGGGAGTAAAAAGACAAAAATTAAATAGCACTTGCCTTCAGGAAACTTACATTCTATTGGGAGATACAACATGCATATAAATAAGTGTATACAGGGTAAAATTTGAGGAGGCAAACACTAGTAGCTGGGTGTTTCATGTAGAAAATGTCATTTAAGCAGTCATTTAAGGAAATGAGGGAGCATAAGAGATAGGAGTAAGCTGGGAATGCATTATTCCAGGCATGAAGGATTGGTCAGGGCAAAGTTTCAGAAGCAGGAAATGACGTTTCAGGCATAAGGCACCTGGTAAAACATGAAAGCCAACGCAGTTGGACCAGAGGGTGCGGAAAAGAGAATAATGAATGACAGAGATAGAATAGGAATTTGGGGCCATATTGGTGATGGGTACTTTAATTTATTATAAATTGTCATTTATAGATAGATTTTAATTTAATGTAAATTTCATACAGTAAGCCTGTACATTACAGGGGCCCTCATAAAACGTAGCTACAATTAACCAAGGCAAGGATTTATATTTCTGTTACTGGTCACTCTGATGTACCACTTGGGCAACTATAAGATGAAAGGAATGTCTCATTTAGGATGATACATCTTAAATTGTTGGTCTCCCTATTTTACTAGGCTCTTTCTTCTCTATTTTTCCTGGATTCAGTTACTAGATCCTGCTATTGAACTGAAGCTAATAATAGTCAAAGCTTAATTATAAAATCTTAGGGCGAAAGTCTGAGAGCTATAAACTTCCACAGCTCACTGTCAGATTAAAAGGAGGTTGACCCAAGAGGACTTTCATGTCATAACAAACCTCATAACTTAAGGCAAATCACTTCTCTCTGAGCCTTAGGTTTTCCCATCTATAAAATGAAAAGATTGGATGAAATGATCTCTGAGAGAGATTCTTTCTAGTTCTGGCTTTCTAGGATTCAATGATTTATGTATCATCAGAGAGAACCTTGACCGTAGGAGTGTACATGGTTTACTAGATAATACGGGGCATATTGAATACTAGGCTCATAGTGTGGTTAAATCCTGAGTTTCAGTTTGTCACTTGATATGGCAGTTGTCAAACATCTGCTCAGAATGGCCATGACCCACATAAATGAAAATCATTGTTGCCACTCTCTGGTCAGCCTTTACACTGAATAGGTGAGCAGAGTGCCGTGCTAAGACCTCCCCCTCCCCCTTGAGCAACAATACTTTTAAAGCATTCAGTGCATTTCTATTTGGAACCTTCTGAAATTGACAAGCCTATATTTAATGAACAATTATGGTATTGCATTTTCTCTCATATTTTCTTAGTTCTGAATGCCAAATGGTGGAAGTCAGTATAAAGGCGATAAAGAAACTTTTGTTCTCTCATGGGTAGAATTGAAAATCCAACAATGCTTTCTCTCAATGAACTTCATCTTTATTTAGCAAAAGATAACGTGATCATCTTGAATTGGTAACCAGTTCAGGCAGTACATAATTGGTGTGATACATCTGAAATGTATGACTTTGCAGGGTTTTTTTAGAGCATATGACTAATCAGAACCTTTCCATGACTTTTTCTTTAGGATGTCATGAAAGGAATATAAACGTTTGACCCCAGTAAAAGCTCTTAAGATTTAGCTAGTAAGTTATAAGTTCTGAGCACCTCTGATAAATAAGCTGGTACCCTAAAGTAATGTAGCTGGTCTTTTTAAGCAAACAAAGCAGAGAAAAATGACTGGACTAGAGTAAGAAAAACATGTACCACCCAGGCTTTGTTACTAATTAGCAGCATAACTTTGAATAAGTGATTTAGGGCATTGGACTAGGTTTTCTCTAAGGTTCATTTGTAATGAGGAACATCCCTCGTATGTAACATGGGGGGTGTCTTTGTGTGGTTCAAAGAGAGGTAGAATAAGCATCTCTAGCTTCTTCTTTCCCCCATTCCTCTCTAAAAAAGACTTTAATTCCAACTTGGAGTTGGGGCTGCAGCCTTCCTTGGAGAGAAGAGGTAATGGTTTAGAAGTATAACTATCTACTTCCTTAAATATTGTTACTCTAGGAGATATAATCAGATTCAAGCTAACTTCTAATTGTTGTTTTACTGGTGGGGAAAAGGAGGACCCCCAAGCTCCCTCTCCATGGCTTGATGCCCTTTCCCACCAAATACTAGTTCCACAATGAACAGACTTCAGAGAAAGCCATTTATCCAACTTGGTAGCAAAATTTAAATCAGAAAAAGAATACATTGGAGAATATATACTAGATAATCCAAAGTAAAGTAACTCTCCCATTGGGAGTGAGATAACTTGAAGAGAGAGACAGAGACAGAGACAGAAAGACAGAGAGAGACAGAGAGAATCCTATATCTCATCCAAGGGGAAGTTCTCCAAAATCTCTCATGTACCAAGTTAGGGATAGGAACATGGTGGAGACGGCTAGCTCTTTCATGTTGACTTGTTCTCAGAGTCATTTCCTTCAGTAACCTAAAGTTGGATTGACTTCATTCATTTTTCTTCTCAAAGTTGGAAACCAAAAGCAACCAAAGTGACTGCGGGACCTTGAAATGACTCAGAAAACATCTGAAAAACTTAAACTTTCTCCTATTCTCACCAACTCCACCCCACCCCTCATGAAGGGCAATAACAAGAGAGTCCCATGCCAATGGGACTGGTGCTACATTAATAAATGCTTGTTGACTTATTTGTTGCAACAATACAACAATTATTCAAAGCATTTTTTTCAGAACTTCTTTCAAGGTTGCCTTTAGAACCACAGTAAAAATGTTTTGAATGTTGTCCACCCTAACAAATTTTGATATTTATTTACGGAAACAGACAAAAGTCAATTGACAAGAAAAATGATGAATGAAAGATAATATAAAAATAATAGCTGAGATTTACATAATGCTTCACATATAAGATCTCCTTTGATAATTACAACAACCCTGATTCCTGGGAGCCAATCACATATTGGTATGTCTGTGGATAGAGACAATACAATCTGGACATTTCCATTCTTGTACTCATTTTTCTGGAATGTCTTTGCTCTCTCTTTTTTTATCTCTACTTTGGGTTTCCCCCTGTTTTCATTGATGAAAAGCTGTGATGTATCTCTGCTTCCCACTCCTTAACTTTTGCTTTAAGAATTTTTAGTCTTTTAATTGGCAATGGATATGCTGGTCAGTTGGTCTCTTAGTAAATAGACTCAATTGGCATAGCATTGTCAAAACTTATCATCTTAAATGAGATGGATCCCCTTCAGAAATAGGACCAAGAAAGCAAATAGATTTCCCAGGTCTCAAAGGAAAAATAGGAAGGATTCAATGACCTAAAATTCTACAGAAGTCAAAGTGGGAGAGACATGAAGCTCTTAAGATTGCAGTCCTGAAGAAATGAAGAAAAACAATTCTAATAACAGAAAAATGCTTTACAGATGTATCTCACTCAATGATGCACACGTGTCTTTTGTGAGGGAGGGAGAGAAGTGGCCAAATGGTAGTTAGCCTCTTCTATTGGATTGGACATTGCAGCACTTTCTTAAATTACAGGGTAAAGTGGAGTACTGATAGAAGCAAGTGTTCATAAGAATCCTTAAGGGTAGTAGTGGCATCTTGAACAAGGGTGCTCACCTGGAGCTTCCATGACTAGGGGTTTATCTAATAGTCACCTCCTTGTACTTAATCGGTCACTGCAATACACCCTGTCCACAACGAAAATGAAATTAGTCTGGACACATTCTTGGTAAAGTTATATGGGCCCTTGATGATTGCCGTTTCCTTTTCGAAATGTTCAATAACGATCCCTTTAATAATATATTCTATAATATTGCCAGGAATGGAAGGAAACTCATTGACCTACTGTTGATATCTCTCCTTTTTTGAAATTTAAGACAGCTACCCATCTGCAGTCCTCTGATACATTGCCCATTCTTGATGACCTTCAAAGAGTTGGCCTGAAAGATCACATCTGTTGGGTTTTTTCTTTTTTGGTACCCGAGTATAATCTATCTCTGAGTGGTGACTTGAACTCAACAAATTTAGCTACTTGCTCTCTTGCAAACTTCTTGCTTGGTTCTTTAACTGCCCGCTGGTCATTGCTGCGTTGTTATTGTTTTGTTTTGTTTTGTTTTGTTTTTACCAGGCCAAAAATTATACTCCTTGGTGATAAAAACAGAAGGAAAATAAGACTTGAGGATCAGCTCTACCCTTCTATGTGTCCTCTATCATCATTGTCCC
This sequence comes from Notamacropus eugenii, assembly GCF_028372415.1. Taxonomy (NCBI): domain Eukaryota; kingdom Metazoa; phylum Chordata; class Mammalia; order Diprotodontia; family Macropodidae; genus Notamacropus; species Notamacropus eugenii. Next base: position 597,375,474 of record NC_092872.1, on the reverse strand, counting down.
ATCAACTCTAGGCAGCAGTTTTTTTCTTTCCTTGATCTTCCTCTTGTCCTCAGTGTAAATTATCTAAGCCCTTTTAATTATCCTTAGCTTTTCTCACCAACTTAATTTCACCAGGACTATTCTTACAGGACTGTACTGTGCTTTTGTATACATACTTTTATTACTATGAGATGTAACTGTATAACAAAGTACCAGTGGTCAAGATGAAGAATTAAATTAAGTTTTCACCTTTATTCTTTTTTAACAGAATTTAGAGTAGAATTTTACCCTCCAGGACTCTTCTCACTCTTACAACAAATTCATTTTCCAGTCAATGTGGTGCTTCACTTGGGGTCCATCCCTGTCCTCTCCAAAAGAGGGGGGGGGCATCTGTCTACAGGACAAATTACAAGAAATCTTTGACTTTGATTGGGAAAAATTGATAACCTTATTTTCACTAGCTGTTACCAAAAATTTAGCACTTTCTTCTATTAGGAATATTATTATGAAATTAGGCAATAAGTAATTTTGAGAGGGTTTTATAGACTTTGCCAGATTGCTGAAAGGGGTTCTAGATACAAAAAAGGTTAAGGTCCTCAATGTGGAGAAAAAGAAAGAGAACACAAGAACAACAGCTTTTGCTTGTTAGGACATCATTCATAAAACTAAACAATAGTTTATCAAGTACACAATGGATACATAGACACCCTCCTTCCAAGCTGGACATGGGACCTTCCAGTTTGTACACCTTGTGAATTATCCAGCCAAGCATATCACTTTCAGGTCAGACCTCAGTCAAGATACATATTTACTTATTTATCTTAATTGACCAAACTGCTATAGAAAGAAATGGCAAAAATCTGTATAAAGGAAGCAACTGAGCACATATTGGACACTAAATATGGAGTCAGGAAAACTTGAAGTCAAATCTGGCCTCAGATTTTTACCAACTTAGGAATGTTGGGTAAGTCACATAACCTCTGTCTTCCTCTGTTTCCTTATCTGTAAAATGGGTATAATAATAGCATCTTCCTCCCAGCTTTGTTGTAAGGATAAAAATGAGTTAATATTTATAAAATGATTTACAAACCTTAAAGGATTCTAGAAAGCCTAACTATTACTGTTATTATTACTACCACAAGAAGACAAACTGCAAATAAATACCTGTTTATAAACAAGCTAATACAGGGAGGAGGTGAATTAAATAGAAACAATTCATGGCTCCATATTCCCTCAAGACATCTGCAGCATGACTGACTGGAGCTTTCTTCACAAAGGCAAGTTGCCACAACAGAGTGCAGTCAATCACTACAGATTTCCCATAACCACCTCTGTCTTCTTTCTCTCTTCACTGGTCTAGGAAGGTAAACCATCACATTACTGCTATCATGATCACAGCTACTCCTCTGTTGATCCACTCATTTCTCTACCATCTCAGCTGCAGATCTCTGCTGCTGCCACACCCACACTCTAACCCTTCCCCTTAAATATCACTAGCTGGCAAAGTCTCACACAGTCCAAGCCCCAAATCATGCAATGTCTCCATCAAGATACCAAACCACATTACCCAAAGACATGAAGCCACATTACCCAGAGGGTTATGTATTTAGACTCTGAAGATTTGATCTGTTTCCAGGGTGCTGCAATAAGATATCTGCCCTTGTATTCAGTTTCTGTACCAGACTTTTTTTAAAAGCTAAATATCTTGATGATTTCCTTGTTCATCCATATTAGTCTCCAATATTCTCCTCATCAGAATTGTCTCTTTCAATATGCAGAACTGCGTTCTTGAGCGCTACTCACTCTTTCTGGCATGCCTTTCTTGGGAGAATGTGAAGCCACATGGCCCCCCTTCCTCTCCTTCACAAATCCTAAAATGGAGTGGTTAGACCCTAGTCCCCAAGGTTTCCATCATTTCCATCTCAGAAATCAGTTTCACCTTTTTGAAGATAATCAAATATAAAATTGTTTACTCCATCTCTTGAAAAATGAAGCATGTATTAAGGCAAGTCCAGAAGTTATTAACTAGGCTACTTCTAAGGGGGGATAAAGAAAAGAAAGAGAGAGAGAGAGAGAGAGAGAGAGAGAGAGAGAGAGAGAGAGAGAGAGAGAGAGAGAGAGAGAGAGAGAGAGCTCCAGCAGAAGTCTAGATAATAAAAGTCTCCCTTCACTATTTTACCATAACCTTATTCTGAACTGCTCATCTCTTCTCTCTTTCCAAGTGGATTGTTGTATACTCCAATTATAATATCACTTGTTTCTGCCTTAGTCCATCTTCACCCAAATCTCTATCATTCTTTTCCTTCTGGTGTCTCAATTTCTTCAAATTAATATATCTCCTTAATTTGCAGAGCAACTCTAGCCATTCAACCCTTCTGCCTACCTTTACCATTTTGAATAAAGTACATTACTATAGTCATCCAAGTACATTCCAGTCAGAGGTCCAGTTTCATCCCACCAAATCTTAGTGCTGTCTATAATAATAATAATAGCAATATTGTGCAGATATATTCCTACAAAAATGAATTATCATTATGTCCTCATCTAAGACAATGGAAGATTTGTGTAACAAGCAGCAGTCACATGTTTTCTTTAGTTTCATTAGTCATGATGGATCTGGTTCTTTCCTGGGGTCTCTTTGAACCACTAAGGAGAGCAAGAAATTCTAGCTTTTACTATTCAGACATACTTTGTCATAAGTTTATTCCTTTCAGAAAATGAGGAAAGGGAATGTAAAAGTAATTTTAAATGTGACTTAACTTAGAAGGGTTAGAAAGGGTTGGAGTGCATTTGGGGGTGAGGGTGGGAAATGAGGGCAAATACAGTTTCAATAAGATTGAGACAAATCATACATTTTTTTAGAATCACTACTGTCTTCATTGTTTGTCCTGAATTGCCTATATTTTTCATGCTCATTGCTGACAACAAATTCTTATAACATTCTGGAGCATACTATATACATATTTTTTTTTAAATCCTCACCTTCATTTCTTCCATTTCCTGCTTTGACACATAATGGAAGTGTTTGCATGCTTAACATCCACGACCTCTCTTATACCTCTGCTTTACTTCTTGTAGTTTTCCTAAGTCTTGGTGAGTGTATGCAAGGTATTTCTAGACAAGAGATGGTGAATGCTAATGAAAAGCCCTAAGGGTGGCACGTTACATACCTTCCAATGTGTTAACTCTCCGATTATTCTTTTAAAGATTTTCAGAGAATTTAGTCTCCATTATGATTAAAATTATCTCTGCCGTCCTTCAGAAAAGAATGTCAGGCTTTTGACTAAGTGATCCAGTTCAAGGAAAATATTCCAGGAGTCCAGGACATGGAGATCAGATTGTTGAACCCCTTTTATGTGCTTTCAATTCCACCTGGTTTTTACAGTCTCCTCACTCCCTTCTATGGGTTTCTCTTACATTAATTGATAACACTAAAGTGTTTAGTTTGAGGTCTGCACCAAAGGTGAGAGTCATACAAGTAAACTATTTGAGCTGCATAGGATTATGATAAAAAAAAGAACTCATTTTTACAATTCTGTTCTTAGAACATGAAGGTATAGTGTTTAAGGCAGGGTCAGCCATTCCATTTCAGTGATCTGCTTTTCTAAAGGGGTTATAATGGAAAGGTTCAAAAATGCTTGTTCAAATGCCACATAGCAAAAGATTTTTAAAGCACATGGAGATAAATGTGTGGTTACCATTTTTCTCTTTTTTGCAATTGCTATATATCCATAGCTCACAAAGAAAAGACATACATACAGAGATAGATAGATAGATAGATAGATAGATAGATAGATAGATAGATAGATAGATAGACAGACAGACAGACAGACAGACAGACAGATAGATGTGTGTGTGTGTGTGTGTGTATGCTCAAAAATATTTCTTGGAAAAACATAGCCAACATCATCACAACTAAGCCTAGAGTGTATTAAGTTGTTAAAGCTCTATAATAAGGAGCTAAGATTAGTTCATCTCCTGGGGTGCTCCTAAGATCTAAGAGTACATATACCCAGAGAACAATCTAAATCACAGACTCAGCATTTTTTAGACCAAATAACCCTTAGCAATTGTCATTCCCTTTTCCAACTCCTATGGAGGCCTTTTTGTTTCTCCCTTCTCATTTACAAAGAGAGGTGTCAGTTGACCTCCTTCTTGATCCCCAGCATGTCATTGCGGATTATCAAATTGCCACTTTCTGTTTCTCTTCTTTTGAAGCACATACCATCCCCTCTGTATCACCCTCTCCAAATCATGACTGCTGTCATCTACTGCTCACCAAGATTCATTTCTATCTTTCTATATAACTTCACTTCCTGCATTATATTCTTCCTTCCTGCTGCTTTCCCCACTATCATCCTTGGACTTTCACAGTTCATAATGACAATCCAAAAGATCTCTCAAATTTCATAGCTCTTCACCTTCATTATTTCTGTTGAACTTTATCTATACTACATATTCAATAGTTACTCTTTTTTACATATCCATTTTTTCCTTTGTATCCTTAGTTGCTAGCATGACACATGCCTAGCATGCCAAAGTATTTATTAAATACCTACTATGTACTAAGAACCCACTATGTGCTTAGCAATTACTCTGTGCTAAGTGCTAAGAATACAAATATAAACAAAAAGAAAGGTAGTCCTTTACCCTCAAGGAGCCTATATTCGAATGGGGGAAGACAATACGGAAAAAAGAGCTAAAAGGACATGGGGGAGGGAAGAAGAAAGGTAACCAAAGGTGAGGGCAAGGTGAAAAAGGCCAGAGATTCAGAAGCAGAGCTCGGTTAAAAGTGAGTATGGGTGATACAGGGACTTCTTCAAACAGAGGTTCAAAGGAGGAACTCACCATTAGAAGATGAGGTAACAGGGGTGAAGACTGCTAGGACAGAAGTGGAAAAAGTCTCGAGTCAGGAGCAGAGCCAGAAGCACACTGTTCCACCGTGAGTTAGAAGCCTGAGAGAAGAGTTGTTGGATTTTTTGTACATCAGAGTTCTGGGCATGAGGGAAAAGAGCATGGCTGTCCTGATGAGATCCACACTGACCGCCAAACATGGAGTCAAAAACAGATCCCCTGTGTATCCAGAGTTCAATCAAAGAGATCACGAAGCCTTGCTAAAAAAAAATGAATGTGAATGGCTATTCACAATAAAACAGCATGAACACACCCTGGACCTGTTTATCAGAAGACATGGCCCTACTGTGCTCTGTGATCAAAAGCTTAACACCGTTTACTTAGGACCTATCACCTTTCTTGCTTCCACTCAAATCTACAGAAACTATTTTTCACCTACACATATTATTTTTAATTTCTCCTACTTTGGGGTCTATTAACTTCTTCCAAACTCCCTACAAAGGCTGAGCTCCATAGTTAGTCATTTTATTTCTGCTGTCATCACCCAGGACTCCATGACCCTTTATCATTCCAATTTGCCTATCATTCTAAACCCTACTCCTACATCAGTCCAATCACCAATTTTCTCTACTAATTCCATGACAGGGCTTTTTGAGGAAGAAATGAAATAGTTAAGAAATATCTCTCCTAGCTCTATGGGCCACTGACCAATGAACCAAAATCTTGGTATTATCTCAAATGAGATAATATTTGTGAAGCATTTAGCACGGTGCACATAGTAGGTGCTTCATAAATACATATTCCCTTATTTACCTTTTGGTGACTTCCTATTAAAAAGGGCTATCCCAGACCATTACTTCCTTATCAAACTCACTTCCATTCTGTGTCCTCACTCTTAAATGATTTCATTTTATGTTCTACTATAAATATGGAAACAATCTAAATAGAGTTCAGAAATTTATCCACATCCCAATAAATATCTTCCTCTAAACCTATCTTCTTATCCTTCCCACAGAGGAAGTGTGGTATAATGGAAAGAGCTGGAATCAGATTACCTGGGTTCAAATGCTCCTTCTAATGCTTACTATTGATGTAGCCTTAGGTTAGTCACTACACTTCCCTTGGCATCAATTTCTTCATCTGTAAAACTAGGACATTGGACTCAATGGCCTCTGAACTTCCTTCCAACTCTGTACCTATGATCCTATTCTCCTTTAGTCTCAGAAGCTCAATGAATAAGTTTCCTCTCATGAATTCATCATCACTTAGAGTGTTTGAACAGAAACTAGATCACCATCTCCCAAAGGTATCGTAGAAGAAACAGGTTAAACCTTATCTATATTGAACTAAGGAGAAAAGGGGGAACTCTGTGTCTCAATATGGAAAGTATTTTCAAGAAATACTCTCCAAACTATGGAATAAAGAAGTGTGTTGAAACCCAGTGTTGTGGTATCAAGATCCAGAACCCAAGAAGAATAAGAAAATATTAGAGGAAAGGGAAATAGTAGCAGATGATGAGAGAGAACCAAGAACTAAAGAGTGACTCTGGAAAAGACTGGAGTCTACCCTTTCACATTATTACATCATAGAGCACTGTGCTGAGCACATGGTAGGCATTCAATAAATTTCCGTTTGATTCATTTACAAAAGAACTGGCCTTGTTTACACAAGAACTGGAGTGTACAAGGAAGACTGCTATGAGCAGGGAAAGGATACTGAAGGAGAAAGTAAAAACTAGACAAAGATAAACTTAACCTACCTCATAGTTTTGCTGAGAGCTGACTCTGTCTCTAAAAAAGAATGAATTTTATTCCACAAATGAACTATTGTTGCTATTATTATACATTTAAATATCAAGGATAAAGTTTAACCAAATCTGATTTACACTTTAGATTTTAGAAGAGCAGATGTCAGAGTTCAGTAGGAAAAAAAAAAGGAAATTCAACCAAATGATCTCTGTGATTCCTTCTAATGTTTAGTAATTTCAATATCCAGTAATAATAGTAGCTAACATTTATATAGCACTTTCAGGTTTGTAAATTATATTCTGTAATTCTTTGCCCTGAAATTCTAGACAGGAAGTCAATTTAAGAGGGCTGATATATTCTAAAGAATAAAATTCTAATGGTATGAGCACGAATTATTTCAATGAAGACAAAAGAAAATTCACTGACAGACTCAGATTTTTAATACATAAAATATCAAAGGAGAAACAATATCACAGCTCTGGGTGAATGGGATGATTATAACAGATGACAGGGAGAAGGCAGAACTACCCATCTGATTTTATGTCAGAGGTTCAGGACATGATGAGACCACGAGAGAGGAGATTAGCAGTGCATCCCCAAGGCTGGGCAAGGCTTGAATCTGCCCACAGTTCTCCAGGTCAGGATGTACTACTCTCAAAGTTAATGCTAATCATTTCAGAAGCTAGAAACTAGCCTGGGAACAGAGACAAAAGGATTGTGGATGTTTAGCTAATGTTTGTGTTGAACAAGTCTATGAGTTGATGCAGAGAAGCATCATCTACTGGAGTTTAAGCTCATTGTGAGTTAGACTCACTTCCTTCTTTGTATCAAAGCCTAGCACAGTGTCTGGCAGACAGTAGTTGCTTAATAAACACTTCATTGGTTGATTTATGTGACATTGAACTAGAGTAAGAAAGCCCTGAGTTTTCATCTTTCCTCCAATACTTACTAGCTGAATGACCCTAGATAATTTACATACCTTCTCATTGCCTCGGTTTCTTTATCTATAAAATTAAAATATTGAATTCAATTCCCTCTAAGATCTCTTCCAGTTCTAAATCTATAATTCTATGATGAGATTTACATGAAACAATTCAGTGATTATCAGAAGGAAAAGAGACAGCATGAGGAATAGAGATCTGATTATAGTAGCTTGGAAAGAGTGAGGGGAGAGAGGAAGGTAGTGAAGACAGGATTCAGTAACTATGTACAAGTCTTTGAGATTCTGTAAATCTGACTGCTGAAGGAGGTACAGACCTGGTGAGCTCTGGCTGTGTATCAACCTCTCATCCAAGAAGAACTGAATAAGGCTATAAGACACTGAACCAGCAGAAGGGTCTTGAGACCTGGCTACTGAGGACTGCTTGAAGGGGAGGTTTGTCCGGGAGAAAAAAGGACTTAGAGATAACATAACAGAGCAGTCTCCATGTTTTTAAGGGACAAATGAGGAGAGAAAATTGGCTTGCTCTGTTGGCCACAGGGAGTAGAATGGAGTACGGCAGGAGGGAGGCATTGAAGGCAGTTATGTTCTCTCTTACAACTCAAGGAATTCAAGTAACAAATCACTACATTCTGGGGTTCTTTTTTTATTTTTCATTTTTTTAATACAGTCAGTTGTTTTAATTCTAATTGCTTTTACATCACTTTGTAACATGTCCAATATTTCTCCCCATCTCTCCCCTCCTCCCACCCCCTAATACCTTGCATTCTGATTACCCTTTCCCTCAATGTACCCTCCCTTCTATCACACCCTACCCTTCCCTTCTCCCCATCTTCTCTCTTTTCTTATAGAGCAAGATAAATTTCTATACCCCACTACCTGTGTTTCTTATTTCCCAGTTATATGCAGTAATAATTCTCAACATTCGTTTCTAATACTTTGAATTCCAATTTCTCTCCCTCCCTCCCTTCCTACCCATCCCCACTGAGAAGGCAAGCAATTCAATACAGACTCAATATGTGTCATTTTGCAAAAGACTTCCATAATAATCATGTTGTGTAATACTAACCCTATTGCCCTCTATCCTACTCTATCCCCCTTTATTTTTTTATTCCCTCATTTGACCTTGTCCCTTCCCAAAAGTGTATATTTCTAGTTGCTCCCTTCTCCCATTCCCTTCTTCTATCATTCCCCTCACCCCACTTGTCACCTCCTCCCCTACTTTCCTATAGTGTAAGATGGATTTTCATACCAAATTTAGTGAGAATGTTCTTCCCTCCTTAAGCCATACGTGGAGAGAGTAACTTTACTTTTCCCCTCTCCCCTTCTCCCTTTTCTCCTTCATTGAACAAGATTTTTCTTATCTCTTTTATGAGTTATAGCCTGCCTCATTCCATTTCTCCCTTTATCCTCCCAGTATTTTCCTCTCTTACCCCTTAATTTTTATTTTATTTTATTTTATTTTTGTGGAGATCATCTCTTCTGATTCAACACAGCCTGTACTCTGTGTGTGTGTGTGTGTGTGTGTGTGTGTGTGTGTGTATAATCCCTCCACCTACCCAAATACTGAGAAAAGTCTCAATAGTTATAAATATTTTCTTTCTATGTAGGAATGTAAACAGTTCAGCTTTAGAAAGTCTTTATGATTTCTCTTTCCTGTTTTACCTTTTCATGCTTCTCTTGATTCTTGTGTTTGAAAGTTTGAAAGTCAAATGTTCTCTTCAGTTCTGGTCTTTTCATCATGAATGCTTGAAAGTTCTCTATATCGTTGAATGACCATTCATTCCCTTGAAGTATTATACTCAGATTTGCTGGGTAGGTGATTCTGGGTTTTAATCCCAGTGTCTTTGACTTCTGGAATATCCTATTCTAAGCCCTTCAATCCCTTAATGTAAAAGCTGCCAAATCCTGTGTTATCCTGATTGTATTTCCACAATAATTGAATTGTTTCTTTCTGGTTGCTTGCAGTATTTTCTCCTTGATGTGGGAACTCTGAAATTTGGCCACAGTATTCCTAGGAGTTTCTCTCTTCGGGTCTCTTTCAGCAGGTGATAGGTGGATTCTTTCAATATTTACTTTGCCCTCTGGTTCTAGAATATCAGGACAGTTTTCCTTGATAATTTCAAGGAAAATAATGTCTAGACTCTTTTTTTGATCATGGCTTTCAGGTAGTCCCATAATTTTTAAATTGTCTCCCCTGGATCTATTTTCCAGGTCAATTGTTTTTCCAATGAGATGTTTCACATTATCTTCTATTTTTTCAAACCTTTGGTTTTGGCTTTTAACTGCTTGGTTTATGTCATAGCCATTAGCTTCCCTGAACTCAATTTTCTCTTTCAAAGAACTATTTTATTCAGTGAACTTTTGAACCTTCTCCTCCATTTGGCTAATTCTGCTTTTTAATTGAGTTAGTCTCTTTTTAAAGGTGTTATTTTCCTCAGAATTTTTTTGGCTCTCCTTTAGCAAGCTGCTAACTTGTTTTTCAGGCTCTTCTATTGCCTGAGCCCAGTTTAAGTTCCCTTTGGAGACCCTGGAGGCAGGGGCCTTGACTTCCCTATGTGCCTTGTTCTTCCTCATCTGAAAGGATGGGAGGAGACACCAGTTCACCAAGAAAGTAACTTTCTATGGTCTTATTTTTTTTCCCTTTTTTGGGCATTTTCCCAGCCAATTACTTGACTTATGAATCCTTTGTCAAGAGGATGGTCCTATTGTCCCTCCTCTCCCCAGTGCCATGTTCAAGGCTGAGATTCAACTCAGCTGCTTGATTCCCTGGGGCTTTGGGCAGTGGCGGGGGAATCATTCAGGGCTGAGGTTTAGATCAGCTGCTCCTTACCACCAGAGATTTTAAGCTGAGCTTCCTGCACAATGGACCCAGGTTGCTTCCTGGTCACTGTAGCTGCCTGCAATCTGCTGCTGCTATTGCTGCTGTCACCTGGGGTTATTGCTGGAGGAGCTCCATTTCCCTCTCACCCAGCTGAGAAAGCCCTCCCACACTGACCTTTGGAGCTTTCTTTGTCACTTGTAGGTTGAGGTATCTGGGATCTTCCCTTCTGAGAACTCTGCCCTGGAGGTCTGTTCAGGTCCTGTTCCTCCCAGTGCTGTGTGGCCAGGGCTGGGCTCTGTTCTGCTCAGCATCCCGTGAGGTAGACCTTTCCTGTAAGCCTTCCAGGTTACCTTTGGCTGGAAACCTCTTTCACTGTGTTGTTCTGTAGCTTCTGCTTCTCTAGAATTTGTTGAGAGTCATTTTCTGTAGGTATTTTGTGGGCTGTGGGGGAAGTGCTAGAGTATATGGGTCCTTCTACTCCATCATCTTGGCTCTGCCCCCATTCTGAGGTTCTTTAAAAAAAATTTACACAAGTGATTGCTGAGCTTCTAACAGTGATATTTGAAAATTCTGGAGAAGAGGAAAAATGCTATAGGACCAGGCCAATGTCAAGTATATTCTTCAAACTATAGTCCATTAGGTTTAATTTAGCTTCTGGACAAAATCTCAGATTTTATTTTTAAAGGGACATTTTGAAAGGAAAGCAATTATGACTAATATGGGTTCATTAAGAATAATGAACAGCAGTGTAGATGGAAAGAACAAACAAAACGATGGAAAAATGAAGCTACTTAGTAGGAAATTATAATGGTCAAGCTAGCTCCCAAAGAATCCATGAGAAAATGTACTTTCTTCCCTTCTTTATAGACGTGAAAAATTACAGGGTGAAGCAGTCTCAGACTTGGTTGATGTGTTGATTACTTTTATAGAATGTTTTTTACCTTCTTTGTTACAAGGAATGGCTATCTAAATAGTGGTAAGAAAAAGAATGTTTTTGAAAATGAAAGCAATAAAAAAATAGCACTAAAATTTTTGAAAAAGAAAAAATTATACCAAACTAACTTTATTTCCATTCTTTACAAGGTTGGACAGAATGATGTTACCAAATTAGATCTGGAAGAGACCCTGAGGATCATTTAATGCATTTCCTTCATTTTATAAATGACAAAAAATGAGGTGAAGTCATTTGCCAAAGGACACATTGTTAATAAATAGAATTCGTAAGTAAACTCAGCTTCTCTGACAGAATATGCCTCCTATATTTCAAGAAGTTTTTCATAATAACTATGTGAATACAATAGAGAGATATGAGCATGAAGATAGTAAAGTACGCTCAACACTGAAATTGGTCAAAAGATTAACTCCAGAGACAGGTAGTCAATAAGCAATTATGAAGTGCTTACTATATGAAAGGCATTGTGCAAAGTATTGGAGATACAAATAAGAGCAAGTAGAAAGATAATTCTTGCCCTCAAGGAACTTACATTCTAATAAGGGAATACAACAGAAGGGAAATGAAAAACCTGGAAAGGAGGTAGAGGTGAAGGGTAGCCAACTAGGGAATATGGTAGAAAAGGTGTAGAAGAGTAGCCTGGAGAAGAATGAAGATATGACTTAATGGATCATGTATTGGAAAGTCTCTAGTAAGGGTACCTTAGACCTTTATCCTTGATCTATTCAAACTTTTTTTTCCTTTTTTAAATAAATTTTGTTGATAACAAAAGTGTTTTATCATAGTAATGCGCAGTACTTGGCACATGATATAGACTTTATAAATGATTTTTCATTGGTTGATATATAACAATCCCCAAAGAATCATGCCTTGTAAGAAAGAAAAAATAAAAAACATTTAAAAGCACTAATACAATCAATATATCTGACAAATATATACAATATCCTGCTCTTATAGCTCCCCATCTTTTTACCCAAAAAAATGGAGGCTCTTCCCTACCTCTTCTCTGAAACTAAGATTGGTCTGAAACAAGTATTTGACTACATTTTGGTGTTCTTTTTAAGAAAGAATCATTTGTATATATGTATGTATGTATAGAAGTTCTCTATATATGTACACATACACATACATGTGCATATGTATACCCAATTAACAAAAAAGAGAAGTAAGTAGATTCTTCAAACTATAGTCCAATAAATTTAACTTATATTCTGGAAAAAATCTTAGAATCTATTTCTAAAGGAACATTTTTAAAGAAGCATTTATCACTGTATATGTGTGTATGTATATATTCCTATATAGACATACATATGTAAAGAACTTCTACCCAAAGTACTAGGAACTATAGCATACCCATTTTAATAGTCTCTCTCTTTAGAACTACCTTTTAGTGGTTATACCATCAATTCTTAGCCTTGAGTTTTTACCTTATTCCAATATAGAATGGGATGTCATAAAATTATCCAAGACTAATTTAATTGTCTGACATAGTATCTTCCCTCTATTGATTGTTTCCAATTTATCTTTTACATATCTATTTGTATATAACTATTTGCACATTGACTTTCCCAAAGCATGAGCTTCTTGAGACTATAGACTATCTTTTGCATTTCTTTGTATACCCACCTCTTGGTCCAGTACATGGCACACAGCAGGTGCTTAATAAATATTTATTTATATACTACTCTAAAAGACAAATGAATGCTATGCAATGATTTTAGGAGGAAAAATTAGAAATTAAATATGTAGTGCAATTTCAAAAAGTTTGGAAAACACTGGGTAAAAGTAAGAATTTTTAAAATGGGGGACACTCCTCAGCTCAAAATAATATAGCTAACAAGATGATTTATGCCCAGATTAATAACTTTATTAGGTGAGATTGCCTCTGATTATTATTGAATCAATCTAAGTAATATGCCAAATGAAAACAGCTAGATAATCAAGTTGGGAAGGAGTAAAATGCTTTAATTCATTGGATGAAATCAGAATTTGGGTTGGCAGATAGAATTGGACACACCGTGGAGTCTATGTTTTTTTATGGCTATTCCAGTAGAAGCACAGCAGTCATTGCTTCAAGAGTTAATCTTTGGAATAAAATCCATTCCCCAAAAGATAAAAAGTTGAATGATATAGCTGGTAGTTTTCAAAAGAAGCTATCAACAACCATTTAAAAAACGCTCCAAATCAATCATAATTAAGGAAATGAGAATTAAAGCAAGTCTGAAGTTCCACTTCTCACCTATCAGGTCATCAAAGACGACAAAAAATGGAAAATATAAAAAATATTGAAAGAGCAATGGAAAAATAGGCACATTGATGTACTGTTGATGGAGCCATAGCTCCAGCAATTGGTCCAGCAATTCTGGAAAGCATTTTGCAACGAAGTCCAAAAATCACAAAATTGTGATTTTGACCCAAATATACAACTTATATCTATACTCCAAAGAGATTGTAGAAAGAGGAAAAGCATCAATATATTATGTACTATATATATATATACATATATATAATACATGTAACATATACATGCATGCGTATATATATGTGTGTGTGTGTGTGTGTATACATATCCATTTGTGTATACTCTATTCATAGTGATCACAAACTAAAAACTTAAGGGAGTGATCATCTATTAGGGGGATGGCTAAACATATTATCATGTATAAATGGAATGGAATGCCTTAGGAAGCCATGAAATAGACAGTATCAGATTGAAACTGGGAAAGTTTCCATGAACTGATGCCTAGTGAACTGAGCAGAACTACAGGAACAAATTACCCAATAATGGCATTCTAACGAAAACATCTGAATGAATTCAGAACTCATCAGTACAACGACAAACTACAAGTGATGAGGACTGATGATGAGGCATGCTACCTGCCTCCTGCCAGAGCAGTAATGGACTTAAATACAGAATAGGATACATGTTTTTAGACATGGTCAATGTGTGAAATTTTTTTGCTACATTATGCATTTTGTGAGCATTTTCTTTATCCTCTTTTATTACTCAACTGGAGGCAGGCAGAGGGATAAAGATAATAAATACTTGCATATATATGTTACATATGCATATATATTATATATATAATTGAATATATATATATATATATATATATATATATATATATATATATATATAGAGAGAGAGAGAGAGAGAGAGAGAGAGAGAGAGAGAGAGAGAGAGAGAGAGAGAGGAACAATTTCAGAAGCCAGATACTTTCATCTCTGACCAGAGAGGAGCAAGGAGATGGGGGCAGGGGGAGGGAGTCAGCCCAGAAAGGGTATTGCATTTGCCTCACATATACACACACCTATTGATCCTATCATTGGAGAGACAGGACCAATAACAAATGCTGCATTCAGGAAGAAGGAAAGGAAGAAGGGAGGAAGAAAAGCAGAAAAGGAAAAAAAAAGAAATAGATTTGGTCTCTGTAACATTTTTTGCCTGTGGGTACATATCAACAAGGTCAACAATAGGCTGTAGATTACAAAAAAATAAATAAATAAATAACTGGATTTTTTCCCTATTATATTCCAAGAGGAAACAATGGCCTTTCAAAGATGTCAAGTTAGTGCAAATAACTACTCCAACTTCAACTTCCTGAATTTTTTTATCTAATTAGAAATTTTTCTTTACCCCCTTTCTCTGCCATATTTCTTTTTCCCCCTCTTTGCCTATAACTCACATCGTTCACCTTGGAGAAAGAAAATGAAAAAGTAGCTAGTCATAGTGAAAAAAAGGGAAAGGAAAGAGTCCTAACACTACCACATGTAACAGTAAGGACTCCAGCATACACAGAATGGCCTGCTGTACAGGTTCTTAGATCTGTTTTTCAGAAAGGAAATCAACTTTAGAGGGGTCAACAATCTACTTTAATCAAGCACATATATCATTCACTTAGTTCAGGGGGAAAAGTCAGCACCCTGAACTTCAGAGAAAATACAAATAGAAATTACAAGCAAAAATTACAAACAGAAAGACCAACAGACAGATCTATTGATCTGTCTGACCAAAACTGTCTGACCATACATCACAGATCAACAGACAGATCCAAGTGTCTGACCTTACGTACACAGTTACCAGAGAGAGAAGCATCAACATCTGTGTTTTCAAAGCCAAAGGACTCCTTAGAGGCTACCCAGAGTCTCATCTGGCACATAAACCTTCTTCCAAAAAACAAAACCTCACCTCAGAGGTTGTCTCAATGGAAAGTAACAAAAGATATTTATACCTATTAATGGGCAGGGAAGAGCTTTAACTCTTCCCCTCACCCACCATTAATCTTAAATTACCATTACATCACATATCACAATATGCCACAAAGCAGTAATCAGCAAAATTGTTTAGCAATGGTTAAAAAATAGATAAATTAATCAATTAAACAGATTAGGTTAAAAAAGACCAAGAAGAAACTGAATAAAATAGCTTGATAAACACAAAGACACCAACTAATAGTGTAAGCTCTCTCTCTCTTTTTTTTTTTGACAAAAACTACTGGGAAAACTGGAAAGTGTTCTGGAAGAAATTAGCTTTAAGTCATTATCTCATACGACATATCACAGTCAGCTCTAAATAGATGCATAAACTAAATAAAAAACTCATATCATAAAAAATTAGAGAAACAAAGGTGGTATCTTTTGCAACTATGGATAGGAAGAGAGTCATTAACCAAACAAAATATAGAATGACTCAAAAAAACAAAATAGACAAAATTGATTATATCATAGAAAAACTCTTGCACAAACAATATCAATACAGCTAAAATTAGAAGGGAAATAGTTAAGTGAGGGGGAAATCTTTGAAGTAAATTTTTCTGATAAAGGTTTCACATCCCCAATATATAAGAAATATGTAAGAATAAGATCTATTTCCCAATAGATAAATGGTCATTGGATATGAATAGACAGTTTTTTTAAAAATACAAGCTATCAACAACCATGTGAAAAAATGTTCCAAATAACTAGTGATAATACAAATACAAATTAAGATAACTCACACTTCACACACATCAGATTCAATCAACCTTCAAACATTTATTAAATGCCTATCGTATATCAAACTCCGAACTAAGACTTAAAAGCAAAACAATGCCTTCCCTCAAGAAACTTCCATTCAACGGGGAGAAAACATAAATAAGTATATTCAGAATAACAAAAATACAAGATGTCTCAAAAGTCTTAGTACAGTTCTAAGCTTTAATAATTTAAACTGCGCTAAAAATTTTGAGTCCCCCTCTACACAAAATAAATACCCCAAAACAATGAGATAGTTATGAAAGGTTACTACAACTTGTTTAGGAGAGGAGAACTAAGAAAATCTTTATGTTGCTTAGAAGCTTTAGTGACTCTTCTATGATAAAATGCAAATCCTTAGTATGCAGTATCCTTTAGTAGGTAGAGTGCGCTTCACAATCAAGCACCAACCCATTTTTCTATATTTATTGTACATTATTCTCCCTCCCTCACTATATATGCAATTGAAACTGACCTACCTGCATTCCCTATATAAGACATCCCATTTTCCACCTTTGTGCAGACTGTCCTCTATGCCTTGAATGTTCATCTTCACCTTTGTCTATTGAAAAATCAATTCTAGTGCCATCTCTTCTCCATTATATACTTATGACTTTTTTCATCCTACATGCACAGGATTCAGCATCATGTACTCTACACATAGCAGTTCCTTGATACATGTCTGCTAATGAATTGACTTAGGATACCAGGGTCATAGATTTAGAAGGAGCATAGACTTTAGAGGTCCTCTTGTTTTACAGATGACAAAACTGAGGACCAGGGAGGGTAAGTGACTTGCCTTTGCCCAGACTGACATAGCTAGTTACCTACAATAGACAGCTCAAATTTATTTAGTACCTTAAGGTTTACAAAGCACTTTCCTCACAATGACCCTGTGAAGTAAGGGAAGGAAGTATTATTATCTCAACTTTACAAATGAGAGAACTGACATTCAGATTGCTTAAATTTCTTTCCCAAGGCACAGAGCTAGTCCAAGACCAGCTCCTTCTACTTAAAAGGTAGGGAAAGTAAACTCAGACACTAAAATTCCTGCCATTGACTGTGGCAACAGCCTAATAGCTTAGGAATACTCTAACAATCACATGATAAAAGGTATTATATAACACAAACCCTATGAAAGAAGTTTTCCGTGACCAATTTGTTTATTGTAAGCATCCAATAAAATTATAGGGAGGAAGGAGTTGAAGGAGATTGTCATTGACTTTCACCAGAAATGACTTCAATTTGAAAAATGTGTGGCACCAGTAACAACAGGATTACCAACCCCTCTAAGCTAGGGAAGCTGTTGTCCAAATGAAGAGATCTGCAAATTCTTTCACAGGAGAATAAGAAAATTGTTTGCAATTGTAAGGTTTTGATTTCACCACCAGCAGGTAGCATTTAAGTCACTGCACTCAGATAACACCTGCATTCTTAAACTGTCAAATTAAATACATTAAAACATTCCCTGGGATGCAAAATGGAGTGGGCTACTGCCTGAACAACTTCTTTCCAGCCAACCTATCCCGACTGCATTTCCACTTTTTCTAAAATTGGAATTATATCAGCTCAGGAAATCACTCACATTCTACCCTCGGACAGGCTCCTTGATTCGGTTCTCTATGAGACTCAGTGCAGAGCATAGAAGTAGACTGTTTGTGAGAATTGTACTTTGAGATAAGAACCCTGAATCCGTTGAGCTTACTTTATGTATTTTTCTATACCAAGTTTTTATCTTTCAAATGGACCCAAGTTTTCTATCTTTTGAACATCAGAACCCTCCTGGAAAATCATTACTGCACTCAGTTGTCCTTCCCTTTGATGGAAAACTGCTCTCCTTCTCTCACACTCCCCCCATATTATGCCATATCTCCCTTTGAGCATAATCAGGGCAAGATAATACACAGAGAAATCTGGCAAGGTTTACAGATATACTACAGCTTTCACAGGCACAAATATGATATAGCCAAAGGTTAGAATATTTTGAATGGCAGTGGTGGAGTATATTTAAAAATTAGTAATCTGAAAACAAACAATATATGTAGCTAAACTTTTGATACTGCATTTATGTTGACATGGTATTTTTCATATGACAATCCTACATATTTGATGAATGCTCTGCAAGTGAGCATCAGGTAATATTGGCTAACTCAGTGAAAAACACTTAGTAAGTGCCTGCTACGTACAACACTTTGTGCTGAGCATTCAGGATCTAGAGGTATAAGCAAACAGTTCTTGATCTCAAAAGGCTTACATTCTACTGGAAAGATAAATTATGTACACAGGTAAATAATACAAAATAATTTCAAAAGGGAGAGAGCACCAGCAACTTGGGGATCAGGGAAATCCCCCTATAGGAGATGGGACCTCAGCTGTGCTTTGAAGGAAGTGAGAGATTCTATGACTGAGAGATAAGGAGGAAGAACATTCAAAACTAGAGGAGGAACATCACTCAGCACCTACTATGTGCAAAGGGGATGAACTAGAGGAGGAGCCAAATTGTCTTCATCTGGACATTCTTGCTCAGTGAAACCAAGAGCTAGAAAGAAGTGACCATTTAAAAAAAAAAGAATGACTCACAGATTCTCCTCAGAGAGAATGGAGTTGGCAGAACTGGTGTCCTCATGTATCCAAAGTCAACAAGAGACTTCATTTCATGGTTCATCTCATATTCTAGTGATAAGTACGACCAAAAAGACTAGGCAGAATTGCTGCAGAGGATCAAAGGGGTAGGGACTGAACCTATGATTACACTGATACAGGGAACTCTCAATCAAAGAAATACCCTATACCAATTCAGGTCAGCACCTCCCCTGCAGCTTCTAAAAAGTTTTCCAAAGAATTTCCTAAGACCCTCCCAACTAAATCAATTTATATTTTGATATATTTGGCAACTTCAAATCAAACCTAGAAATAAGCATTTCTAAAAGATGACATTATAGACAAATTGCCAGTATGAATATTGGAGGGATTTTCCACACCTGGAGAGAGAGAGAGAGAGAGAGAGAGAATCTGGACGAAAGAAATATTTAAGTTTGCATAGTGTATATATACTTGCACATACTCATTTCTACAATGATATTGAGGATATTGAGGTTTATATGTTAATGATGGCCTATGAACAATAAAACATGCTTCTAAATATTCAACAAAATGATGAAAGTTTATCAATAATTTTTTCTTCTCTTGAGTCTCTCCCTAATCTCAGCCTCAACTGGTCTTTTGCAGGTACTTGGAAAGTAAATTGTGACATGATAAAGTTTTGAAATCAAGAAGGTGGGATCCAAGAAATACATTTGGAACATGTTTAGCAATCAGATTAGAGAAAGCAGAGGTACCAGGAGAAGGAACTGTGAGTATACAGCCCAAAAAATACAGGTTTATTTTGACTATTTTTTACTTTTAACAGTTTCCTAAGTTCAAAAGAGGTTTAAAGGTGAGTTGTTGGGGTTTTTTGAGGGGGGAGGGATGTCCATTTATGTTAGCAGGAAAACAATATGCATATGGAAACTTGGCCAGAGAGAATTTGCCATGGCTTGCCCCTATAAGATCCCAGGAAACTAGCTAACAATGAAGCAATGATGAACTTGGTTCTCCCCTTGAAGACAAAAGCCCCATATCACCAGAGGCTGACTAGGTATCTATGCACAAAGAAAAATATTAAGCCAGTGTGAAGCAGGTCTAAGCCTCCAGGAAGGTTTCTAAGTAGGGTTGAAGTTTGTGCGAGCAAATACAAAAGTATTTAACATATGCATTAGATGTATTTGTGAAAGAGTGAGCATATGTAAAAATTTTGCAAATCAATTCTGATTTTAAATATGCTAGAGGAACTCACTGTTTACAGCAAACTTTTTTAGGGGTCAGATACATTTTGGGCTATCTAGTGAAACCTATGTAGCCCATCTCCAAGTAATATTTTAAACATATAAAATAAAATATATACGATTGCAAATGATCATATTGAAATACAGTTATCAAAAAAATTTAAGTTCACTTATCTCAGGGTAAGCACCCCTGATTTAAACGAAGCCCTATAGTACCTACCTCATAAGATCTCTTCGAGGCCTAAATGAAATGATACATAAAAAGTGCTTTATAATGCCAGCCTCAAAGTTAATATACATGATAGCCTAATAAAATATAATCTCAAAACATTATATAAACATCAGCAATCCTGTAACAGATACCTTTTGTAAAGTTAAGGTGTGCTTTGTGATTACCCCTCATCACAATTAATTTGTTTGTAAAATTAGGTTTTCATATATAGAATTGGGCTCACTTAAAGAAATATTCCCTGTAATCAGCATTTTCAGAAATGTGAATTTTTAATGATGAGGGACCTAAAGCACATGAGCCGCATAATAAAGTCACTGGTCTAGAGTGGAAACTTCAGGAAATCTTTTAAATAAAAATAAAAGAGGAATTTAACATTTTTAAATAGCATTTGATTAAAATTTCCTTTATGTAATATTTCAGTTACTTTTTAAAATACTTTATAAGCTCTTGACAGCAGAGACTTTTTTTCTCTCACAACTGCATGGATCACACACTGGTCTTACTCTCTTGCTAAGATACAGAATTAGTAAATTGTTAAGTAAAAGTATCAACTTGATCCAAAGTTCCTCTACATATACTTTACACCTTATTTTTTTAAAGTGTTGTCTCCCCTGAAAACTACTTTTAGTTCCAGAGTCAGCACTCCTTCCATCAATATCCATTATAATTCCCTACAACTTGCTAGAAAGTTATTGAGAGTCACTATGGCCATCAAAATTGCTAGCATCCACTGTGATAAGCCTCTCCAAAATTTACCAACAAAGTCTGAAAGGCAATTAAATAGGGGGAAAAGTCTAAGGAAGGAGTGAGGAAGAGGTCACCAATCCCATAGTGTCCTGTTTCCTATTCTTTGCTTTACACTGGTGTAAAAGAATAGTCATTAATAGATTTGATGTCAACTTGGGACCAAGATCTTTGGTGGAATGCCTCAAGAATCTGTGCTTTTCCCAGTGCTGCTTGGCAATTTTTTTCAACAATTCAGACTGAGGCATAGATGGTGTGCTCAACAGATTTGCAAATGGCATGCAACTGTAATGTATCATTAAAATGTTGATTAACAGTCAGGAGCCAAAAAGATCTTGACAAGCTACAATGAGGGGCCTAAACTAGGACTAGAAGATTTAAGAGGGATACATATATAGTACTAAATTTGGATTCAGAAATTCAGCTCCATGAGTAGAGGATAAAGGATTCATGACTAAACTGTGCATGACTAAACTGTTCCTGCAAAAAAAACAACTGAGGGCTTAATAGTCTAAATGCTTAATATGAGTCATCTATGAGTTATGGCAGCCAAGAAAGAATAATGCTCTCATAGGCTTCATTGAGAGGCATTAGCATCTAGAATCCAGAAGGCAATAGTCTCTCTGTACTCTATCCTAATTGGATCACATCTGGAGAGTTGTGCATAATTCTGGGTGCTACATTTTAGGAAGGACATTTATAAACTGGAGTATGTTCAGAGAAATACAAGAAACCACTCCATAGAAGGATCATGGATGTTCAGTCTGGATAAGATCAAATTTAGAGTGGACATGACAGGGGTCTTCAAGTGTTTTGAAAAGCTATCCTATAGAGATGTTTAAGATTTGTTCTCCTTGGCCCCACAGGAGCAGGACTAGAAGTCAGACACAGGGGTATCAATTTAAGCTTACTGTGAGGAAGAACTTCCTAACGACAAGAATGGTCCAAAAAATGGAATGGACTCCTTTGGGAGGTAGTAGTCTTCAAAAAGAAACTGAATACGGACTTGTCAGGAAAGCTGTAGAGGCAATTGCTGTTTAGGTAAAAGTTAAATGAGATGACTTTTAAAGGCCCCTTCCATTCCTGAGATCTTGTGATTCTGACCTTTCTCTTCTGCTTGTGTGTAATTAAACATTAGCATATATACCCATGAATACCAATGTAGCATATGGGCCATCCTCCAGTTATTTCTCACTTTCATTACATCATCAGTTCACCTGCATTACCAGACATACATCTCTCGAATGATGTCCTGTATGTCTCTTCCTCTGGGTAATTCTTCACCAGTAAAATTAATTGAGACTGCTCATGCCCACCATGCTCCTCTCTACTGCCTTTTTGAGTGACCGGAAACCTTAATTCTTTTGAGATATTCTCAGACTTCCCAAACTACACCTTACCACTTATACCACCTCAGACTCAGACTTATTTCATCTTGTACTCAGACATATTCATCTCATACTCATACTCATACCTCATACTCACACCATTATTTTTATCCTTCCTCATTGGTAACCAAGATTCCATCCCCACATCCCTCCTCTGTGATAGGACAGCTTATGCCTTATATTGTTGGGTGACAGGCATTTGCAACACATCTAGACCACTCCACACCATGCTGCCCATGCTGCTCTTGTAACAGTTCTCCATCCCTCTTTCCCATTTCCCTTTATATGTTATCTCTCCCCCCCATTCAAATCTAAGTTCCTATGTAGTAAGAACTATCTTGCTTCTTTGTACTTGCACTCTTAGCTTGGCACAGCACCTGGCACATGGTAAGTAATTAATGTGTTCTATCTATCTATCAATTTATCTATCTATCACATGAATCAGAGCCATACAAACTCACTGGAAGAATATTAGTATTAAAGAGAATGAATTCTTGTTTCAGGGAGAAACCTAGGGTAATTTAAGCAAATCAAACAATTTCTCAAAGACAATCCCATTTTTAAAGGTCCACAACTGATTGAATAGTAGAAAGACTACAAGATACAACTGCACTTATTACTTGTTGATCATTTTAAAATTACTTGATTGATAGAGAAAAAATTCTAAGGGCTTTCCACCATGTGCACGTTAAAAATCACATTTCCCTAAAAGATATAAGAGATAAAAGTTCAATAATCTTTTGATTATAAATATCAAGCAAAGCACAAAAGAGGGAGGCATGATACTTACCAGCCTCATGGAAAACATCCAGTAACAAGCTCAGAATGAAGAAGGATTTCCTGTATAAATGGTGAAGTTCTTCAGATACTTTTCTTTGTGAATGCCATTGTGCTGATTGCTTTAGGTACAAAGACAATGTGGAGCCTCCTAAATAAGATCCACAATCACTAAAAATAGTTTTGACCTTACATCCATACAGGAAAAACTAAGTGGCCAAAGAATGCTTGTAGTCAAGACTATATTATTTAGGTTGACAGACAATGGAGACTCCAGAGACAATGCTGGTTCATCATCTGGGACAGTCATCACAGACATGCTGTGGAATTGAATGGAAGGAGAGGGGTAAACCCAATTGCTTTTGGGATGTTCCATCTAATGCTACAATAAAACAATTATGTTGCCCGGAGTGAGAGATGTCCCACTGTACTATGCTTAATCAGACCACTCTGGGAATATTGTGTTCAGTTTGGGGGTTTCATATTTGTGTCCTGAATTCCTTTTGAGGTTTCTTCATGCCATAGAGGTGACTCTGAGTTCTCACAGGTTATGCCAATATAAAGTAAATTCCCTCAAGTACCCCTGAGCTGAAAAGATTTCAAAGGACCAGACTAGCTAAATCTCTTGAACCTCAGCTCCATATTGGCCACAAATCAAAGGATGTTTTTATCTATAAAAACCTTTGAAAAATATCTAAGGTGTAAAGGGATCACAATCTTTCACTGGAACGAGTATCCACACAAATAAAATGAAAGGTCCTTAACACATTGGTGAATTAACGTATTGACAAACCACAGAATATCTAGAAAACAGTAATAAGGGTAATGGTAACAACCTAAATCACATTACACAAAAGTCAGTTGAATAAATTGATGATGTTTAGCCTGGATTAGAGAAAACTCAGGGAACATATGATAACTGTCATTAAGTCTTTCAAGGGCAATCTATCCATCTTCCAAAAAAAAAGAATGAAACTTCTACTTGGCCCTAGATAGCATAAGTAGGATCAACAGGTGAAAGTCAAAAAGAAGCTGATCATTGTTCAGTCTCAGAGAATATTAAGCTCCCCATCACTGGAAAACTTTGAGGATAGGATGAATGATATTAGGGTTTTTGTAGACAGGATTTGGGAAGAGTTTCACTAGGTGACTTCGGAGTTCCCTTCCAAATCTAAGACTGTGAAACATATGTCTCCAGGAATCAATCCATCAAACAAGCATTTAGCAAACACATTTTGTATGCCAAGCACTGTGCTAAGCACTGAGGATACAAAGAAAAACAGCAAATGGAATCCCTGCCTTCAAGAGGCTTATAGTCTAGTAGGATAGACAACATACACAAATCAGTACATGCAAAGTAAGTACAAAGCAGATGGGGGGTAACTCTAGACTATGGTATCTTCAGCTGGGGGGAAAGATTTCCTAAAGGAGATGATGTTTGCCATTTTATTAAGTGCTGGGGGGAGATGTCAAAGAAGCATAAGGTGCTTTAGACACATTCATCCTGCTATCCTGCCATCTGGGGGCCTATGATTTAACTAGAGTGGTAAGATGCACACCAATAAAATAGTCAGCTTTAGTCAAGGGTCAAAACAAGTGAAACAGACAACATGGAATTGGAGAGATCTTCAGGGGCTGAGGATGCCATTTCTTCTAGTGTGGTGGAAGACTATCACCTCACGTCTCAGACTCTAGTATGGGACTTGCTTCTTGTGCCCTCTCAGCTCCTCTCAAGCCAGCAGTGCTATCAGAGTCCCAGGGGGTAAGAGAGGTCTGCCAGTTATTCAGCATGGCGTGCTCATCTGTCTCTTTCTCCTTTGAAATGTTGACAGCCCCATAGCAGTATGATTCCCCAGAGAGCTGACACACAGGACAGCCAATCACTTTATCCCTTGCGGCAGATTGCTAGATGTTCTGGGGGAGTGTTTGAAGGGGATTGATAGCTATGACACCCCAAGTGCCAGGAAACACCTCTTATCTGGGCCATGACAGCCAGCCCTCATGTCAGCTGCAAGTTCTGAGTGTCAGCATTCTCTCTTTAATAGCCCCTTGGCTTCTGTCTGGCATAGTCTCATGGGATCTTTGAAATTATTTATGTTTTGGTCTGCTAGAACAGTGGGAGGAGGAAACATAAGAGTTCCCATCTCTCAGAGCTATGGGCAACAATGGTGCTAGTCAAGAGGAAAAGAGAACCCTCACCATTAATGTCTTTATTTTCCATTTACAAGAATGTTGTACATCCTCCTAACTGTGATCATATTTATTGTTTTGTATTGGTTGGGCTGTTGGGACAAGTGAGTAGAGTTAATCAGACTAGCATGAAAGCCAAGCAGGATTGAGACTCATCCAACAGAGAAAGGTGCTAGGATTTTGGAGATACAAAGTGTTCCCAGCTTCTTCTAAGTAGTGGAATGTAGCTTATTCCCACTATCAGTCACAGGGATGATCATGTCTCACCCATATTGGAAGACTTTTATTTAATTATATTTGTAAAGTGCTTTGAGATTTTTCAATTACATCTAACATAATTATACCTAATTACAAAATGTAATCCAGATCCACACTGAAAAACTGATGGCACAAGCTTCCCCATCTGTAAAATTTGAATAATATTTCTGAAACTTCTTTGACTACAGGACTATTGGGAAAAAATTAGCAAGATTATATAAGAAGCATTTTAAGTGCCCCAAAAGTCTTATATATAATTTCAAAACATTGTTTAGAGGATTGGTATTTCTGCTTGGAAGGTTTTTCTTTATATTTAGACGCAGATATCAAAGTCTAACCATGTTACTCCTCTATTAAATAA
Source organism: Notamacropus eugenii (assembly GCF_028372415.1). Classification (NCBI taxonomy): domain Eukaryota; kingdom Metazoa; phylum Chordata; class Mammalia; order Diprotodontia; family Macropodidae; genus Notamacropus; species Notamacropus eugenii. The sequence goes on along the minus strand of NC_092872.1, from coordinate 597,349,390 downwards.
ACTCCAGTGGCTCCCTATTGCCTCCAGCATCTAACAAAATCCACCTACCTATCTTTTGGGGTGATTATGAGGATAATAGGAGATTAGATTTGTAAATTACTTTTTCAAATCCTAAAGATCTGTATCAATACTAGTTATTATCATTGTTGATGTTGTTATTATAAGTTGGTTTGGTTCTTAAAGTCCTACATAATCTGTCAATTTACTACCTTTCTAGTCTTCTTACACCTTCCTCCCTGCCACACACTCTAAGATCCAGTCTTTGGCTGTCCCCACCATCTGAAAGACAATCCCAAAGAACTCATGATGCTGAAAAATGCTATCCACATCCAGAGAAAGAACTGATGGACTCTGAATGCAAATTGAAACATACAATTTTCACTGTGGGTATGTGTGGGGTTCTTTTGGTCTGTTTCTTCTTGCAGAACAAGATTCATATGAAAATGTTTCACATGATTGCACATATAAAACCTGTGGTAAGAAGTGAGGAAGGAAAGGAGAAAATTTGGAAACTCAATTTTTTGAAAAAAAAATGAATGTTAAAAATTATCTGTACATGTAATTGGGGGAAATTCTATATTTTTCAAAAGATAATTGGAGTCATAGACAAAAAAAAATAGAGTTTTGTGAAGATAACTCACTGGTCAGAGTAAACACCTTTTTCAACAACCCAAAAGGAGACTCTACACATAGACATCACCAGACAGTCAATATCAAAATCAATTGATTCTATACTTTGCAGCTAAAGGTGGAGAAGCTCTATATATCAGCAAAAACAAGACGTGGAGCTGACTGTGGCTCAGATCATGAGCTTCTCATTGGAAAATTCAGACTCAAATTGAAGAAAGGAAGGGAAACTATCAAACGTATAGGTATGACCTAAATAATGTCCCTTGTAAATATGAAGTAGAAATGATGAATACATTTAAGAGATGAGATCTGGGGGGTGGAGCCAAGATGGTGGAGTAGAAAGATGGACATACTTTAGCTCTTCCCCCACAGCCCATAAAATATGAGAGTCACAAAAATGACTCTCCACAAATTCTAGAGCTGCAGAAGCCACAGAATGACAAAGTGAAAGAGATTTCCAGCCCAAAGAACCTGGAAGGCCAACAGGAAAGGTCTATCACATGGGGCATGGAGTGGACAGCAGCCCAGCCTTGCCCACACAGCACTGGGAGGAACAAGACTGGAACAGGTCTCAGGGGCAAAATCCCCAGCAGCAGTAGAGTTTCTCAGATCCCTCGACCAAAAAACGCCAAAGACAACTTCAAAGGTCAGTGAGAGGGCTTTTTCAACTGGGCGAGAAAGGAGCAGGGTTCTCCCCCAGCCACAGCCCCAGGTGGTGGCGGAAGCAGCAGCAGCAGCAGCAGTGACCAGCTGTGGCAGGTAGCAGCCAGTGTCCATTTTTGGAGCCCTCAGCTTAAAGCCCCTGAGAGAATTGAGTAGCTGATCTGAATCTCATCCCTAAGCATGGTCCTGGGGTGAGGAGGAGTGCTGGCCTAGCAAAGGTGGAGGCTGTTGTGGAGAGGGCATTCTACTACTCACAGATTCTGGGCAGAAAAGTTTTTGGTTGCCCCCAGACCAGTGCACAGGCCAGGAGAGGAATAAACTCCTCTCCCTTGATTGTGTCACCCTGAAGGAACTGAGAACTTACAGGTCCCCAGAGTATACCCTCCTCTTGACAAAGAATTCAAAAGTCAAATAACTGGCTTGGAAAATGCCCCAAAAAGGGGGAAAAAATAAGACTATAGAAGGTTACTTTCTTGGTGAGCAGGTATTTTCTTCCATCCTTTCAGATGAGGAAGAACAATGCATACCTTCAGCAGAAGTCAAGGCTTTCAAAACCTCCAAAGTAAATATTGCAATGGTCTCAGGCCATGGAAAAACTCAAAAAGGATTTTGAAAATCAAGTAAGAGAGGTGGGGAAAAAATTGGGATGAGAGTGATACAAGAAAATCATGAAAAGCAAGTCAACAGCTTGCTAAAGGAGACCCAAAAAAATGCTGAAGAAAATAACACCTTTAAAAATAAGCTAACTCAACTGACAAAAGAGATCCAAAAAGCCAGTGAGGAGAAGAATGCTTTAAAAAGCAAAATCACCCAAATAGAAAAGGAGGTTCGAAAACTTACTGAAGAAAATAGTTCTTTAATAATTAGAATGGAGTAGATGGAAGCTAATGACTTCATGAGAAAACAAGAAATTACAAAACAAAACCAAAAGAATGAAAAATGGAAGATAATGTGAAATATCTCATTAGAAAAACAATAGATCCAGGAGAGACAATTTAAAAATTATGGGACTACCTGAAAGCCACGATAAAAAAAAAAGAGCCTAGACATCATATCTCATGAAATTATCAAGGAAAACTGCCCAGTTATTCTAGAACCAGAGGCAAAATAAATATTGAAAGAATCCACCAATCATCTCCTGAAAGAGATCCAAAAAGAGAAACTCCTAGTAATATTGCAGCCAGATTTCAGAGTTCTCAAGTCAAGGAGAAAACATTGCAAGCAGCTAGAAAGAAACAATTTGAGTATTGTGCAAATGCAATCAGGATAACCCAAGATCCAGCATCTTCTACATTAAGGGATCGAAGGGCATGGAATATCATATACTAGAAGTCAAAGGAACTAAGATTAAAAACAAGAATCACCCACCCAGCAAAACTGAGTATAATACTTCAGGGGATAAAATGGTCATTCAGTGAAATAAAGGACTTTCAAACATTCTTGATGAAAAGACCAGAGCTGAAAAGAAAATTTGACTTTCAAACACAAGAATGAAGAGAAGCATGAAAAGGTAATAGGAAAGAGAAATCGTAAGGGACTTACTAAAGTTGAACTGTTTATATTTCTACATGGAGAGATAATATTTGTAACTCTTGAAATTTTTCTCAGTATCTGGGTAGTTGGAGGGATTACACACACACACACACATGCACATACATACATACATACATACATATATAGAAGAAGAGCACAGGGTGAGTTGAATAGGAAAGGATCATATCTAAAAAAATAAAATTAAGGGGTGAGAGATGAATATATTGGGAGAAGAAAGGGAGAAATGAAATGGGGTAAATTATCTCTCATAAAAGAGGCAAGAGAAACCTTGTTCAATGGAGGGGAAAAGTGGGGAGGTGAGAGGGAAAAAGTGAAGTTTACTCTCATCACATTTGGCTCAAGAAAGGAATAACATGCACACTCAATTAGGCATAAAAATCTATCTTACACTACAGGAAAGTAGGGGAGAAGGGGATATGTAGGGTGGGAGGAATGATGGAAGGGAGGGCAGATGGGAGGAGGAAGCAACTAGAAGTAAACACTCTTAGGGCAGATTGGTGATAGGGGTAATTAGAATGCTCAGCGTTTCGGGGTGGGGGGGGAGAAATGGGGAGAAAATTTGGAACCCAAAATTTTGTGGAAATGAATGTTGAAAATTTAAATAAATACATTTAAATACAAAAAAATAAGTAAACACTCTTGGGGAGGGACAAGGTCAAAAGAGAGAATAGAAGAATTGTGGGGCAGGATAGGATGGAGGGAAATATAGTTAGTCTGACACAACATGAGTATTGTAGAAGTCATTTGCAAAACTACACACACATAGCCTATATTGAATTGCTTGCCTTCTCAGTGGGGGGGGGGAGGGAGAAAAGAAGAGAAGTTGGAACTCAAAGTTTTAGGAACAAATGTTGAGAATTGTTTTTGCATACAACTGGGAAATAAGAAATGCAGTTAATGGGGTATAGAAATTTCTTACTCTACAAGACAAGAGAGAAGATGAGGATAAGGGAAGGGAGGGGTGTTAGAAGAGAGGGCAGATTGGTGGAAGGGGTAATCAGAATGTTCGATGTTTTGTGATGGGGGAGGGGAGAGATGGGGAGAAAATCTGGAAAGCAAAATTTTGTGGAAATGGACATTGAAAACTTAAAATTAATAAATAAACATTTAAAAAGTTCACAAAATAAACTGAAGGTAGTTTTGTGGGTGAAAACAAAAAAAGATGAGATCTGGTAGATAGATTGCCTGAAGAACTATGGACAGAAGTTTGCAATATTGTACAGGAGGGAACAAAAAAAAATTCCAAAGACAAAAAGAATAGCAAGAAATCAAAATGGCTGTCTGATGAGACTTTACAAATAGCTGAGGAAAGAAGGGAAAGGAGAAAGAGAAAGATATACCCAAATGAAGACAGAATTTCAGAGAATGTTAAGGAAAGAAAAGATTTTCTTAAATGAACAATGTAAAGAAATAGAAGAAAATAATAGAATGAGAAAAACAGATCTCTTCCAGAAAACTGGAGATAGCAAGGGAATATTTCATGCAAAAATTAACATGATAAAAGACAAGAATGATAGGGACTTAGAAGAAAAAGGGATTAAGAAGAGGTAGCAAAAAATTGTCCAGGAAAGATCTTAACTGATAACTGTGTTGGTGTGGTTACTGATCTAGAAGCAGACATTCTGGAGAATGAAATCAAGTGAGTCTTAGGAAGTATTGCTAACATCAAGTTAGTGGAGGCGATGAAATTCCCGATGAACTATTTACAATCCTAAAAGAGGATGATAGTAAAATGCTGTAATCAATATTTCAGAAAATTTGAAAAACTCAACAGTGGCCACTATATTAGAAAAAATTAGTTTACATCCCAAATACCAAAGGGCAATGCCAAAGAATGTTTAAATTACAAAACAATTGTGCTCATTTCACATGCCAGCAAGGTTATGCTTAAGATTCTGCAAACTAGCCTTTAGCAATATGTGAACCAAGAATTACCAGAATTACAGAATGGTTTTTGGAGAGGCAGAGGAACTAAAGACCAAGTTACCAACATTTACTGGATTATGGAGAAAGCAAGGGAATTCCAGGGGGGAAAAGTCTATTTCTGCTTCATTGACTACAATAAAGCCTTTGACTGTGTGGATCACAACAAAATATGACAAGTTTTCAAAGAGATGGGAGTACTAGGTCAGCTTATTTTTCTCCTTAGGAACCTGTATGTGGGTCAAGAAGCAAGAGTTAGAACCAAACAAGGAACAACTGATTGAGTTAAGATTGGGAGAGAAGTGTGACAAGGCTGTATATTGTTACCTTATTTATTTAACTTATATGCAGTGTACATCCTGTGAAATATCAGACTGGACAAATCAAAAGCTGGAATTAAGGTTGCCAGGGGAAATATCAACAATCTCAGATATGCAAATGATATCACTCTAAAGTGAAGAAAAATTAGAAGTCTCTTAATGAGGAAGAAAGAAAAGAGTGTAAAAGTGGGTTTGAAGCTGAATTTAAAAAAAAAAACTAAGACCATGGCAACTGGTTCATCACTTCCTGGCAAATAAAAGAAGAAATGAAAAGACTATAAGATTTTACATTCTTGACCTCAAAGCTCACCACAGATAATGAACGCAACCTGGGTTTATCATTATTATTACCGTATGCTTCAATAGCTTTTACCAAAGAAGTTGTGTCACAACATAAAGACTGTCCTGGAAAAGTTTGTTCATTCCTCACTTGTTTACTGAAATTTAGTAATTTGATGACAACTCTGCTCTCATCTTCAAATGGGACATGGGCACATCTGCATTAAAGATGTTTGGTCCTTGGAAAGAAAGCTATTGCAAATCTGGACAGCATACTAAAAAGCAGAGATATTAGCTTGCCAAGCAAGGTCCATATAGTCAAAACTATTACTTTTTTTCCAATGTATGCAACTGTAAGAAAAATTGAGTGCCACACAATTGATGCTTTCAAATTGTGATGCTGGAGTAGACTTTTCAGAGTCCCTTGGACAGAAAGCAAGTAGATTAAATCAGTCAATACTTAAAGAAATTAATTCAGACTACTCATTTGGAGGACAAATACTGAAACTGAAGCTTAAATACTTCAGCTACATAATGAGAAGACAGCATTCATTGGAAAAGATCCTGATGTTGGGAAAAATTGAAAGCAAAAGGAGAAGGGGATGGCAGAGGATGAGCTGGATAGACAGTGTTATGGAAGCAAAGAACATGAGCTTGGACAGTCTATGGGAAATAGTGGAGGACAGAACGATGCACAGTGCTATGGTCCATGGGGTCACAACGAGTGGGACACTACTCAACAAATGAACAATAACAATGAGTATTAAGGGGTTCTCTTAACCCAGCTTAATAGTTTGTCTATTCTTCCTTTCTTGAACAATTCTCAATGCCTTAGTCACTTTCTTATTCTTTGGTAGTACCAGTTGGATCACCTGTGACTATAGAATTCTTTGGTTCTCTGGTGACTAAACAACTCAGTCTTTCTCTCTTTCTTTTCTCCTCTTCTTTCATTTTCTTCAACTTCTCTTTCCTTCTCCCTCCATTTTTCTCTCCCTCTTTCCCTTTCTGTAAAGTCTAAAAGACATTTGATAAAGGGTCTCTGCTAAGTATACTAGTTAAGGAACTTCCTCAAATAGTACCAGGCAAAGAAAATTAGTATAATGCCAGAAAGTTATCACACCCCTAGACACTGCCTCAGTTCCATTCTGTTGTTGTTGTGCTGTGAAACAAGATACAGATGCATTAGCATTTTCTAGATTCAGTGTAAGCTCTCATATTCCCCCAGTTTTGTGACACAGTGTAGAATTCATCCTTTCTTGCTAGTATAAACATATATCTTTGGGTTATTGATGTATGTCAGGAATTGTAGTGATACACTATTACCTCCTACAATATATCCTATGTGATCATGATCTTAACTGCTCATTGCCTCAATTGTCTCACCTGTGAAATCAGATGAGGTTGTATAGTATAAAGTACTCAGAGTGAAGAAGACCTGAGTTATTATTATTACTGTATGCTTCAATAACTTTTATTATTTGTTATATGTTATTTGTTACTTTTTCTGTTGTGTCACAATAGAAAGATTATACTGGAAAGATTTGTTCATTCCTCACTTGTGTACTGAAATTTAATAATTTGATGACAACTCTGCCCTCATCTTCAAACAGTGCAGAGGTACATCTGCATATTAAAGTGGAACTCTAATCATGACTCTGGGTTATATAACTTTATGACAAATTTAGTGATGAGGAAGCCAACTCTCTCTATCGTTCATTGATTTGCTCCAGATCACACAATGAGTAAACGTACATTAATACATTTATTGCAAATTTCTCATTTCTGTTTTATGGGGGTTTTTTGACCCTCATATCTACTTCCACAAGTGCTTTCACTCAAAGCTAAACTCCCATTTTGCCCAAATGAAATTGGTAGTACTTTTTTCTTTCACTGAGCTTTTGAAATCCCAGTGGTGGCCAATTCTCGGACAGTACAGCTTCATGTCCAGACTCCTCTCACTTGACCTCTTCTTGTCCCAAAAGATTCTACTGAAACTTGACTTGGTGCAGACTAAGGCTGAGAAGAAGAAATCAACTCTTATGCAATTGGCAGAGGTAAAACAGACAATGAATTTGATTAACCCACTTCACTTTCTCCTCCAAGGCACTAACGAAATGATGGCATGCTATGTGTCTGGCTCCAGTGGGATCTCAATTGACAAGTCCTTTCATCTTGAATCTGAATCATTAGTCATTACTGTGTTTTCAGTTTGTAGAAGGTACTTCTATGGATAATGGTTCTACAGTGTTCTTACCTTGTCATGTAATTAAACTTAATGATCTATAATCCCTTCTTTAACTTTCCCTAAAACTAGGCATGCATTTCCCTTTAACCTGATTTCCGAAATTATGTTACATCAGTAGTGATCATCATTTTGAGCCAAGATAGGTCTATATAAATATTGGTGTGGCACAAGGCACCAAATGTAGGAACAAAGGGAAAGGTTCTCTTCTGTTAGCCTTATTTTTCTTAGCTCATTTTCTCCCTGTCAAAAAAAAATTAAAGAAAGAGTATCAGGTCAAGACCAGAGCAAAGAGGTACTGGATCTGTGAAACAGCTCAATAGAAACTCTACTAGTTTTTGATTTACCCCAAACGGACTGAAGCAGTGTTTCAGACAGTGTAGTGCTGTACAAAAGGAGTTGCATCTGGGTTCAGACTAGATGGATCCAAATCCTGACCCTGCTATTTGTTACCTATAAGATCTTTGGAAAGTCAATTCATCTTGCTAAACCTTACTTTCCTTACCTGAAAAATGAAAAGAATGAGCTAGATGGTCTCTAAAAATCACTCCAGCTCTCAATTCCCATTGTTGATCTCTGTTTATACACATTGTAAGAACAGTGATTTGAATGTAACTATAAGAGTGTGGGACAAAGTGTGTAACTTCAACCTTCCTCTTCAATCTTGTACTAAAATGAAATTCCAGAATAATCTACATGCCCAGTACTGCTTAGCAGAGTCATTTTTGGAGCATAAATGAATATTCTCATCTCAATTTAAACATGAGACCAACCTAGGGGAAAGGGAAGGAGAGATGCAAAAAAAAAAAAAAAGTTTAAAAGAGACTTGACTTAAAGACTTCTGCTGTTGTATGCTGCTATAGAACTGACTCACAAAAGAGATGAAATAGTCTCAGGTTTTAGGTGATCTCACTAAAGATCTCTGACCACTTTTCTCTGGGGAGAAGAGGCAGCAAAACAGTTTCAATTTAGAGGATAACCAGAAAGTGACAGCTCAGCCAGATACCAGTAGCCGTAATTCATTCAATAACCAAGAGATGGCAGTGCAGCAGAGAAGACAGCCCAAAACATGATACCAACAGCTCACAACTCTATGTATGTGTGTGTTTGTGTGTGTGTGTATTTAGGAGGTGGGGTGGGGAGAAGCTTGCAAGTTGACAGACAAAATAGTCCAGAAGATGGCACCAATAAACCAGCAGTTGACATCAGCAGCTCTGTGAAGAAACAGCAAACAATAATTTTGGGCATAGACAAGTGTTCCAAGTGAGATTTAGCCACAGAAGCATGAGTTGTGCTAATATTCAAACTATATATGTGTTTCCTCTCCTATTCTTATTCCTGCAGAGTATTAAAGTTAAAAACAGAAAGACCTGAGTTCAAATCCTATCTCAGTCATTTGCTAACTGTGTGACCTGGGCAAGTCACTTAACTTCTCAGTATCAGTTTCCTCATCTATAAAATGGGAACAATAACAGTAATAATAGCACCTCCTTACATAGTCATTGTGAAAATCAGATAAGATAACACACATAAAGCCCTTTGCAAAGTGAAGTTATTATTATCATTAGTTTCCCTGGTTTTTCATGTGTACTAGTCTTATACCTTCTCTTACCAGTAGTGTAGGCATTTGGGGGGCAAGTGTATTATGAAAGAATTTTCTTTGTTGTTTAACTTGTTTTTCTATTTCAATTAAATTTCTTTTGCTTTGAATTAATTTGCCCTCTGGTTTTCTCTGATTGGGGAAAAAACAGTTGGGACTTTTGAGCAAATGTAGACTCAAAACACATCTTTAACATGAATATATGTTTATATATTTATATATATTTCGGGCATCTATATGTGAGGATTCCATGAGCATGTGCTAGAAAGTCCAAATAGTTCTACAGTTTATTATTTTCTAGCGACCTTCCTTCAGTCTGATTGATACTTGATCTCCACATGAACCTACAAATTATTCACCAGTCATGGAACATAGTATTGTAGAAGCATAAGCGAGTCAGAATGTATGAGACCATGGCTGACTCTGGGGAAGCTACTAAAGCAAGCTACTAAAGCATAGAGGATTGAGATAACAGTTTGTTCTCTCCTCAGCACAATGACGAATAATCATCTTGACTAAATTTAGTTATGAAATGTGCTGAATTGACACTGGGTTTTTGTGGGCTATAAGTAAAAGATTCCTAGTTATTCTCCAGCTATGAGAAAAGAGTGAACTTCTTGGAACTTGCTAGAAGATCTGAAGTCTCACTTCAATCTTTTCCCAAATCTGGCCATTCCCATATCCTATCCCCAACCACATCATACACACACACACACACACACACACACACACACACACACACACACACACACACATACACACATTTTCCATCCTCCCTCCCAAGATCATTGTTATCATCACCTCCCTTCTTGAAGTCAAACCTGTCAGTAGGAAGTGGTATACTTAGAATATTTCTAAAATACATTCATGAGTCCTGAGACAATGGCTGAAGAATAAGGAAGTAGTCACAGGCTATGTGTTAACACGGTCACAACAAGGACTTTTATCCTTGAATCCTCCTGTTCCTAGTGATGCATCTTTGAGGAGCAGAGGTTATATGGAAACTTGAGAGGGCAAGACATGTCCTTGCTCTATGTATACATTTACCTCTCCTAAAACCAACATCCTCATTTTTCTCCAACAAGACAGCCACTTGAGGGGGGAAAACAAAAGGAATAAAGTATGCACTGATGTTGGGACTAATGATTTTCCCTTAGAATGACCATATTCAAGACCCTTTAACCAACCCCTGTGGTGTGTTCAGTAACTGTTGGGAGAGTGGAGAAAGAGAAGGTACAGTTAGCAAGGCAAGATCTCCTGAGGCATATGCCATGCCCTCTGTCCATCTCCAAAGAGGTGTTCATATAACTTTGAGCATATCCTTTAACTTTGATAGGCTGCACTTTACTCATCTGAAAAATAAGGAGGTTCTACTGAATAATTTCTATGGTCATCCCAGATTCCCATGGATTATCTCATTTCAGACACCATCTTTAAGATTCTCCTTTCTTGTACACTATACATGGACAAAATGGGACTGCTTTACTCCACTAATGATAGAAAATGGGTAAAAGACTCTCATTCATGCTGATGTGATCCCAGCATGGTCCTAGATTCATAACGAATTTTCTCAAACTGTAAAATTTGTATAGAAGCTTCCAGACCTTGGGACTCCTGATAATGTTGAGAAGTCAATAGACCCTGGGGGGCAGAACCAAGATGGCAGAGTAGAAAGACACATATACCCTAGCACTTACCCCACAGCCCACAAAATACCTGTAAAAAATTACTCTCAACAAATTCTAGAGCAGCAGAAGCCACAGAACAACAGAGAAAAAGAGGTTTCCTGATCTTTGCTCCCCCATGGCCTTGCAGAATCATGACCCAGCTGCCGCCAGCACTGCCACCACCACCCATAAAGGGCAGAGCCTGGGACAAGCGCAGCCCGCAGGTCCGTAGGCAAGAGGTTGCAGCAGGAATTGATGACCCTAATAATGTCTGGAGACAAAGGAATTTCTGCCTTCCCAGAGTCAGACAATCTCTTCAAGTGGGTTGGGACCATCCATGGGGCAGCTGGGACAGTGTATGAAGACCTAAGGTACAAGCTCTCCCTGGAATTCCCCAGTGGCTACCCATACAACACTCCCACAGTGAAATTTGTCACACCTTGTTACCATCCTAATGTGGACATCCAAGGCAATATCTGTTTGGACATCCTCAAGGACAAGTGGTCAGCTCTGTATGATGTCAGGACTATCCTGCTATCTATCCAGAGCCTGCTGGGAGAACCCAACATTGATAGCCCATTGAACACACATGCTGCTGAACTTTGGACAAACCCCACAGCCTTTAAAAAGTGCCTGCTGGAAACCTACACAGCAGGTGACTAGTCAAGAGCCCTGACCCTGGCTGCCCAGACCACCTTCCTTCATCTTGTGTGTATGTGTATGTGTGTGCATGTGCATCTCTTTTTCCCTTCCTCATAATCTGTCTTCTTCCTCTTCTCTTCTGTACAGGATTCTATTATAAACTGTTTTCCTTTTTCTTTTTTTCCTTAAGCTCTAGTCCAACCCTCAACATTAATGTATAAATAAAAGTTTTGGTACTTTAAAAAAAAAAAAAAAGAGGTTTCCAGTCAAAGGTAACCTGGAAGGCAGACAGGAAAGGTCTATCTCACGGGATGCTGAGCTGAACAGAGCCCAGCCCTGGCCATGTGGCACTGGGAGAAACAGAACCTGAACAGACCTCCAGGGCAGAGTTCCTGGCAGGGAGGGTCCCATCTGGGACCTCAACTCACAAGGGACAAAGAAATCTCCAAAGGTCAGTGTGGGAGGGCTTTCCCAGTTGGGTGAGAGGGAAATGAGGTTCTTCCAGCAATAGCCCCAGGCAACAGCAGCAATAGTAGCAGCAGTGGCCAGGAAGGAACCTGGATCCACTGTCCAGGCAGCTCAGCTTAAAGTCTCTGGCAGTAGGGAGCAGATCTAAACCTCAGCCCTGAGTGATGGCCCCACCCCCACCCAAAGCCCTGGGGAATCAAGCAGCTGAGTAGACTTGATACTGGGGAGAGGAGGGACAATAGGACCATCCTCTTGACAAAGGATTCAGAAGTCAAGTAGCTGGCTGGGAAAATGCTCAAAAAGGAGGGAAAAATAAGATCACTGAAGGTTACTTTCTTGGTGAACAGGTGTCTCCTTCCATCCTTTCAGATGAGGAAGAACAAGGCATACTGTCACAGGAAGTCAAGGCCCCTGTCTCCAAGGCCTTCAAAGGGAACTTAAACTGAGCTCAGGTAATAGAAGAGTTTGAAAAGCAAGTTAGCAGCTTGCTAAAGGAGAGCCAAAAAAATACTGAGGAAAATAATACCTTTAAAAAGAGGTGAACTCAATTGGAAAAAGAAATCCAAAAGCCAATGAGGAGAAGGAGGCAGCTTTAAAAAACAAAATTACTTAAATGGAGGAGGAGGTTCAAAAGCTCACTGAACAAAATAGTTCTTTGAAAGGGAGAACTGAGTTCAGGGAAGCTAATGGCTATGACATAAACCAAAAGTTTGAAAAAATAGAAGATAATGTGAAACATCTCATTGGCAAAGCAATTGACCTGGAAAATGGATTCAGGAGAGACAATTTAAAAATTATGGGACTGCCTGAAAGTCATGATCAAAAAAAGAGCCTTGACATTATTTTCCATGAAATTATCAAGGAAAACTGTTCTGATATTCTAGAACCAGAGGGCAAAGTAAATGTTGAAAGAATCCACCTATCACCTGCTGAAAGAGACCTGAAGAGAGAAACTCCTAGGAATATTGTGGCCAAATTTCAGAGTTCCCACATCAAGGAGAAAATGCTGCAAGCAACTAGAAAGCAACAATTCGAGTACTGTGGAAATACAATCATGATAACACAGGATTTGGCAGCTTTTACATTAAGGGATCAAAGGGCTTGGAATAGGATATTCCAGAAGTCAAAGGAATTGGGATTAAAACCCAGAATCACCTACCCAGCAAATCTGAGTATAATACTTCAAGGGAATGAGTGGTCATTCAATGATATAGAGGACTTTCAAGCATTCATGATGAAAAGACCAGAACTGAAGAGAAAATTTGACTTTCAAACTTTCAAACACAAGAATCAAGAGAAGCATGAAAAGGTAAAACAGGAAAGAGAAATCATAAAGACTTTCTAAAGCTGAACTGTTTACATTCCTACATGGAAAGAAAATATTTATAACTATTGAGACTTTTCTCAGTATTTGGGTAGGTGGAGGGATTATACACACACACACACACACACACACACAGAGTACAGGCTGTGTTGAATCAGAAGAGATGATACCCACAAAAAATAAAATAAAATAAAACAGAAATTAAGGGGTAAGGGAGGAAAATACTGGGAAGAGAAAGGGAGAAATGGAATGAGGCAGGCTATAACTCATAAAAGAGATAAGAAAAATCTTGTTCAATGAAGGAGAAAAGGGAGAAGGGGAGAGGGGAAAAGTAAAGTTACTCTCTCCACGTATGGCTTAAGGAGGTAATAACATGCTCACTAAATTTGGTATGAAAATCTATCTTACACTACAGGAAAGTAGGGGAGGAGGTGACAAGTGAGGTGAAGGGAATGATAGAAGAGAAGGCAAATGGGAGAAGGGAGTAACTAGAAATAAACACTTTTGGGAAGGACAAGGTCAAATGAGGGAATAAAAAAGGGGGGATAGAGTAGGATAGAAGGCAATATAGTTAGAATTACACAACATGATTATTATGGAAGTATTTTGCAAAATGACACATATTGAGTCCGTATTGAATTGCTTGCCTTCTCAGTGGGGATGGGTAGGGAGGGAGGAAGTTGGAATTCAAAGTATTAGAAAAGAATACTGAGAATTATTATTGCATATAACTGGGAAATAAGAAACACAAGTAGTGGGGTATAGAAATTTATCTTACCTTACAAGAAAAGAGAGAAGATGGGGAGAAGGGAAGGGTAGGGTGTGATAGAAGGGAGGGTACATTGAGGGAAAGGGTAATCAGAATGCAAGGTATTAGGGGGTGGGGGGAGGGAAGAGATGGGGTGAAACATTGGACATGTTACAAAGTGATGTAAAAGCAATTAGAATTAAAACAATTGACTGAATTAATTACTGAGACTAAATCACAGACATCTTTAGTTTTGGGGAAAGAATTTTAGCCTAAGTTTCCTAAAGGCAGGTAACCTTGGGTAAAATTTGGCATTGATGGAAAAGTTAAGGCTTTAATGGTAAATTTGATTTTATGATTGCCATTTAATCAGGAACTAGAACATGTATAGAAAGGCATGTAAGCCCCTTAAGACTTGCCTCAAAAGATGTTCCTTAGCCAATGTGAAATTGTAGTCATATCTGAAACCTGATTATTGGAACTTGCTATTTTAAGATTCTATGAGACTATTAACTGACTGTTCCTCTGAGTCCAACTCCAGATATGGATAGCTAGGAAGGCGGCCTAAGCCTCCAATCTATGATGCCAGTAAGCCTGTGAGATGCTGGTATTAACTGCAAAAGGTGATCTCATGGGAAGGGTGGGAGAGCGGCTGTTCAGCCTGGGCTGAGGTAGGATTCTCCTGACTCAATTTCCCCATTGACACCTGGCAGACTTTAAGCCTGACTGAATGCAAGTTGACAATCTACTCCTGCCTGGAACTGACATGAAGTTGGGGAGATATTGTTTCCCCACAACGTCCCTACTGTTAGTGGCAATTTCCTATCGTCAAAAGGTTTGTAAGCTTAATACCAGATCCATTAAATTATAGATTGTTGGTAGGGGAACATCCGAGGTTAAGTCTAAAATTAAGCTATCAGGCTTAGGACTTTAGAGCAACAACAATAAGTTAGGGTCCTTTAATTCTTAGTAACAGTGTGGAGACAATTAGGTCAAGGGCTTGTGAAGTTAGCATACATAGTTATTATCTGTATCTCAGTTAGTTAATGTTAAAAAAAATTCATTTGTGGTCTATATTGTAAATACTTTCAAAGAAGTATTACCTGGCCAAAAGTTGGAATTGTTTTATGTGATATGAACTGTGTTAAAAATGAAAAATTAAAAAATTTTAAAAATTTAAAAAAATAAGAAAAGTCAATAGACCCATGGAGGTCTTTATGTTATTCACTGCCAGCTCTTACTAGGACAACCAAATCCTCAAGCATTTCAACATAGAATGACAAGAAAGAAATAGAAGGCAAAAAAGAAAAGGAAGAAGAGTAAAGCAATATTAGTAACAATAATAGTAGTAATAATAACAAAAAATAACACTTGAGTAGCAGCTAGATTGTGCAATAGATAAGAGTACCGGGCTGAGGAAGACTCATCTTCCTGAGTTCAAATCTGGTCTCACACACTAGCTGTGTGACCTTGGTTAAGTCACTGAACCCTGTTAGTCTCACTTTCCTCATCAGTAAAATGAACTGGAGAAGGAAACGGCAAACCACTCCAGTATCTTTTGCCAAGAAAATCCCAAATTGGGTCACAAAGAGTCAGATAGAGCTGAAATTATTCACTAACATTTAATATACTTAAGGTTTACAAAGAGCTTTCTATTTAATGTCATTTCTTCCTTGCAACAACCTTGTGAAGAAAGCGTTCTTATTATGCCCATTTTAGAGATAAGGAAACTGAGACTAAGAGGTTAAGTAATTTGCCCAGCATCACAGTTAGTAATAACAATAAATGAAATAATAGCACCTTACATTTATTGGAGCTTATAATTTAGAAAACATTTTCATATACTTTACTTGACTTGATCCTCATAACAACCCTGTAAGGCAATTATTATTTTACAGGTGAGGAAACTGAAGGTCATAGAATAGTAGTAACTTGCCCAAAGCCCCTTTGGCACTGTGATGCAATGGAGAGCGCTGGCTATGAACTTAGAGAATCCAGAAAGAACACTTTCTACCATGTGAACTTGGACAAATGAATTAACCTCCATGGGCCTCAGTTTCCTCATTTGTAAAATTAGGGAGGTCAACGAAATGGCCCCTGAAGTCCCTTCCAGCTCCAGAGCATAGATACTTGAAGAAACATTGTTGACGTTAATTGTTAGACTTGGAATTTCTGGACCCAGTTTCAAATCCTGCCTCGGACACTTACTAATCATATGACCCTAAGCAAGTCACTTAACTTTCCTGAACCCCTTTCTTCATCTGTATTAAGATAGAAAATAACAATACTGGTGGTCTCTATCTCACAAAGAGGTTGTGAGACCCAAATGGAATTATGTATGTAAATCCCTCTTCAAAATTTAAAGTACCACTTAAAATGTCTATTATTGTCTCTAGAGAGGAGAGTGCCCCATCCCTGAAGATGCTGCTATATCATTCTTGGGCCTCAACTATGCCACTCCCATGCTTTCTTGGCTTCCTGTACCATACTCACTACATACACACACACATACACACACACACACACACACAGAGAGAGACATCAAATGGCCTGATATAACAATGTGGCATGCTGCCTTAAGGGCACTTTCTTCCCTTTATCCCACCATGGATAAAAAAAGTGATGGTCAAGCCAGTAAAAACTACCATTTACATATCACTTTAAGGTTTGTAAAGCACATTATCTCATAGAATCCTCAAAACAACCCTGTAAACTAGGTATTGTAGCAATTATTGCAGGTTCCAGAAAAGGAACCTGAAATTTGGAGCAAATAAGTAATAGAGTTGGACCCAGAAACCAAGGTTTTCTCACTCTAAATCCAACGGTCTTTAGCATCTTCAGTGTTAATGGTGAGGAATAGTGATATAGATTTTTTAAAAATGACTAATCCAAAGAAACAGAAAATCCAAACTATAAGGATTTTATTAAAGTACATTATTACTTTCTTGGATCATACTAAAATGAGCTTATAGCCCCTAAGTACCTATGCATAGGTAGGGAGAAAATGACTAGAATATGGTAGATGTCAGAGAGAAATTTATCTAGAATAAAAACTGAAAGTGAAGACTGTGCAATGTTGATAATTAACAGTTAAGTGTTTTAAATACTTGGATGGTTTGTTTTTAAAATAATAAAAGCAATATTTGGGAACTCATATTATTTTCCTTTTAGTCACTTAGAAATACAACCTTTCACTTTCTCTCTTTAGCTCTTCATGGTCTGCCACCTTTTTCAAGCACAGCTAAATTAAGTATCCTCAAGAAAGAGAAACATCTTTACTGGTAAATAAGGAGTCTCCTGAAAGATACAAGGCAAGGATGTCATTGAGAGAATCTCAAATTATTTAAAAACAAAGCAGAATCGCCTGGGAGAAAATTCAAAAACACCCCAGCATTAATCTTGAACAAAATCCAAATTGTTTATGTAATTCTAACTAACATCTTAGCTGCTTTTCAGTTTCTGATTCATTTACTTTCCAAATGGTCTGATCCCTAGAGTTAAAATATTGCTTAAACATCATCCATTTTAGTGTTTTAAGAAAATATGCTCTGGCTTTCATGTCATGTTAATTTTACAGTATGTCATTACCACAAGTCATTTAGTACCAAGTAATGCTGATTCTCTGAAATAATAGCATATTTCCACCTTGCTAGAGTATTAGATTCCTATCCTCCACTATATTCACACATTTAGAATTAATACACCGTTTCAAGATTTTGTCATCAGCTTGCCATCAGTTATTGGGCACAAAGTTTGTATATTTCAGACAAACCTGCTTAATCTAAATCATTTTGAAGAATAATCATATTTTTGAAAAATTCACATTAAAAATAGAACCTCCTAGCATGGGACTGTCAAAGGTAGCTGTTGTGAGTATGAGATCCAAGATCCAGACACAGAAAATTAAGCTGGGCACCTATTCACAGTTCCCATTGGGAACCTGAGATAATACAACATTGCTGTCTGCTCCTCCCCACTGTCCTGAGCTCTAGAAACAAGATATTCACAATCCTTGTCTGAAAGCCTTCTTCAGAAAAATTTCAACTTAACCATGCTTCCTGTGTAAAAAGGAACCACACTTGACTCAACCAAGAGCTTTTCTTCAAAGGCATAATCACCTGTTTAACTGCTGTATTTGAAGCCCTGACTTGAAGAGTCAGGTTTTGCATACAGCCAGACTGTGGGGCAACAGTAGCAGCAGGGAGCCATCTGCTCACCCCAGGTGTGTGTGCTCTGTGGCAATGCCAAATGAGAGGCCCACATCCCTGCTCCCTTCACTAAGTGAGAAGGTGGTTCCATATCTCAGCTTTTGTTTGTTTTCCATCTTTGAAAAAGTACATTCTAAGTGTGCTCTTTAAATGGAGGACTTGTCCCTAACTAGCTCATGGCAAAGTACTGGTTGCAGAATGAGCTCAATTATTCATATTCATGGATGTGGATTTTCAGACCTTAATACAACCTTGATGCCTGCATTCAAAACACCCTGTAGAGTTTCGTTCCAACATGGTAAAACCTAGACTATGATACCAGAAGGAACGACCTCCACGCCCAAGAAGTCATTCTAGCAGTAAAGGCTCCTTTGGAGAACAAGTTTTCTTTATGTATTTAGCAACAACCCGTAAAGGACCACACCTCAATACCAGTAAGTGGAGGTGAGAGCATGTGTCTGGCCAACTTTAGAAACTGCTCAAAAACTAACAAATCTCCAGGTTTTTTCAGGATTGTGTTCTACTGGTTTTCCTCAGTTAGATGCGTTTTAACCTGCCCAGATATTAGTGAGGAAAAGGCAACCATGGTGGTGGGGGTGTGGAGACAACTGTTGGAAGGAGGAGGAAGGGAAAGAAGAGAAGGGGGAGAAGGATTCTGACAAGATAGAGATGAATTTCCAATAAAATGTTCAAAGATGAGCCTTTTTAAAATCGTCAATGTAGTTTCCAGTGTGGCTGTTTAAAGGGAGAATCTGGATGCCTTGCTTGACAGACCAGCTTTTGAAAGAAATGGAGTTCAGCTTTTGAAGCTTATTAAAATAGACTCACCTGGTTCACATGTAACAGATAAGTTTCACCAAAGAAAATTTTCTTGAGTTAAAGATAAGTGGATCCAAACCAAACAGGTTGCATTCTCCTCAGATACATATGACTGTGGTTATCATCTTGTCTCCTCACACCTCCTCTTCCCAGATCCCCTTTGCTTCTTTTTTCTTTTCTATCCTGTCCAGCCTAAGAATTTCTACCAAGACAAGTTCCCATTTTCCTGATTTTCCAACATCACCATTCTCTTCCACCAGTTCCCTGCTGCCTTCTGTAGCAATTTCAGACATCTGGTCCTCATCTTTAAGATGCTTCTTTATGCTGCTTCTACATATCTTATCGCCTTCAATTCATCCCACTCCACTCTCACTTTCTTTGTCTCTTTCATTTCTATGTCTCCCCACTCTGGACCACTTCTGTCTATTACTGGAATAATCACTCCTAACATAAGTCTGGGATCTTCCAGCACCAGTTTAAAGTGGGGGAAGGGGGAGGAAGAAATGGGAGGATTAGTAGGTCTCTTTATTTTTGTTTGTTTTATTTTGTTTATCCACTCTAAAAATATTATAGTATACAGAGATGGTAAGACAAGGAGAGAAAGAAATAAGCATTTATTAAGTACCTACTATGAATTAAGCATTTTGATAAGCACTTTACAAATATTATCTCATTTTGATCAAGAAATAACAAGGAAATACGTAAATCATCTACTTTTCTTAATAAAATCAGTAAAGCATACTGATAGTCTTTAGGAAATAGTGAATAGTAATAATACTGCTTGAAAATTTAGTGGTTGGAAACATAGCTAAATTTTTTTTTCTTTTCAAATGCTTAGAGATGTGTGAAAAGAGTGTAGACTCCAACACAAAGACATTCACTTGCCTTTTTTAGTATTCGGTTGTTTCCAGGATCTAAGTCACTGCCTAGAAACAGAGGAAGGCACATTCATTTCCCTGGAACAGTGACAAAGAAGTAGTACACCAATCAGGACCCAAGAAACTTAATTACCATAGCAAAGTCTAGTACCAAGATCCTAGAGCCATAAGTGACACTTGGTGGCCTCCTAATCCAACACCTTATTTTATAGATGAGGAAACTGAATCAAAGAGTTACAGAATGTTAGAGCTGAACATATCCTTAGAGGCACCAAACACTTTATCTCACAAAAGAAAAAATTTGGGTACAGAGCAGTAGAGACAGCATGGTGTAATAAGAGACTGGATTCAGAGTTGCCTGACTTAGTTTCCAAAGCTAACTTTGCTCTGTAGTATATGTGTGGCAACCAAGTCACTTGACCTGTCTGTGTCTGTTTACTCATTTGTAAATTGAAGGGGTTGGATTAAATTATCTCTAGGTCTCTTTCAACTTTAAATCTACAATGCATGACTTGCTCAAAATCACACAGCTAGAGAAAAGGTATATAAATGTGAGCTAAGATTCTTATGAGTGGAAAGAAATATCAGAACAAAAATCCAGGTGCCTTGATTTTCATACCAGTGATTTTTTTTCCCAAACCCTTACTTGGGAACCAACTGACCATACCTTAAAGTAAATAAGATATTCTGCAAAACCTTTTGAATAGAAAGAGGAAAATTCAGAAAATGAGTTCATGTCAAGGATAAGGAATTTTTTTAAAAAACTTCCATGGTATGTCCTGGATAAAAACAGATACAGCTTAGTTTTCAGTACCTTCAGTACCTATAGTGCTATAAATGAGAATTTGTGATTAGAATGACAATAACCTTGAGGAAGTAAATAATCCTAGATGATCCAGGAAACATTGTTACCTCCAATGTACTATCATTACTATGGCAAGAGCATGGACAAATTAGAGAGATTTTTCACAATAGGCTTTGAAACGAAAAAGGACTTTCTGACACACTCTAAGTTACTCTTAAAATGTAATTAATTACAATACCCAAGGCATTCTGATTATATGAGACTTTGTTCTACCAAAGGGTGACTATCGGATATCTTAAGAGTTGTTCTCAAGGTCCTCTACAATAGTTGATACCATGTTATAACAAACAAAATTCTTAAAACCCCTTAGAATAGCCAGTGAAATAACTTCCTATCATCTTCTTGTAGGAGAAAAAAGAAAGTCTGACAAAACAACAGACAGAAAAGATAAAGCCCTCTAATTTATCC
Organism: Notamacropus eugenii; assembly: GCF_028372415.1. Lineage (NCBI taxonomy): Eukaryota > Metazoa > Chordata > Mammalia > Diprotodontia > Macropodidae > Notamacropus > Notamacropus eugenii. The sequence goes on along the minus strand of NC_092872.1, from coordinate 597,328,152 downwards.
CCTGACTTTCAAACTGTCCGTTATTTACTTTCAACCTAGAAGGTTATGAATCTCTCCAAATTTCAGTGACTTCCCAAGAAGATATCATGGGCACTCATTTCAGTGTTTAACAACCTTCACTTTCAGGAGCTCTGATATCTCATCTCACCTGAGTCCCTCATACTGTAGCAAACTAGCTTGTGGTATTCTTTCTGGAAAACAAAACAATTAATAGTTGATTTAGATCCAAAAGGAGACATATTACCATCGTACATGACAGGAAACTGAGACCCAGACAAAAAATGTGACTCTCCTAAGAATACACAGGTCATAATTAGATAAGTTGGGGGTATAACCCTTGTCTGACCACTGATCCAGCTATCTTTCTACTTCACCAAATTGCCTCCCTATTTTCTTCATAATTGCCTCTCATGTACTTTTAAGAACTATTCTAGTCTCCCCTCAGCCTTTTCGTTCTCAGGAAAATAACAGCATTTTCTATATTATTCAGTACCACCCTGATTCTACTACATGAATCTACAGAAACACACACTATATATGTAAGCTACCATAATCCATTATGATAATAATACTCCTAGCAAAATTCCTTTTCTTTAAGGATTGAATAAATACCCCAACATGTTCAGCAGAGTACAAGCTCTTTCAAGATCTCATGACAGGCATTTTCCACATGCCCCCTTTTTGATTCTATCACTATTTCCATGTTTGTAGAATGAGTCATTATCAAGTTTTCCTTCACTTCCTCAAAAACGCCTTGTATATGAGGTTTCTATTAAGGCAAAGCTATCTAATTCTCCATGTCCTCTACTACAAAATGAATAACTTATCCTTGATAATCCCTAAGGTCTCTTTCTTAGCTATGATCTATCTTGGCACCTAACATGGAAGATGCATGGTGAGTATGCTGAAATCCAGGAGAATTTCGTCATAACTTTTTAGAAACAAAACCAACAGCAACCTAAATGTTCTAGCTCTCCACATTTGGGTCTAGGGAAAATCTGCATTTAACATCTGGCTGAAAATTACTCTATTATGCTAACAATGAAACGGTATTTCCCCTAGCATCTAAGCACAGGTTCGGTTAAATAAACAAACCTCTGAATACTATCTGTAACAGCTCCATCTGCTGGTTCCCAGATAATGTTACAGATTTGACAGGTGGTCATCAATCATATTGATCCAATAATAAACAGTGCATTATAATAGAAGTTTTTCTAAGCTTTACTTCTCAATTCAACCGGAAATGCTCCTGCACCAAACACTCTGATCTCTACACAAAAGTAGCAAGTACAGACACTTGAACATAAAGTGAGAATTGCATTGGAAGGAAAAGTAGCCAAGTGCATAATACATCTGTAAAATGGGAATAATAATAGCACTTACTTCCCATAGTTGTTGTGGGGGCCAAATGAGATAATAATTGTAAAGTACTTAGCACAGTACCTGACACATAGTAGGCACTATGTAAATGTTAGCTATTGTTGTCATCATCATTATCATTACTTTTATATCCTAGACAAAAGTGGGTAAACATAAGACATCCCAGCTTTATGGCCTCCCCATCCACCAACTTTCTGTGTGACCTTGGACAAGTCAGCCCCCCATGCCTCAGTTTTTCCTTTAGCAAAAGGAAATGTGAGAGCTATTACTTCAATTCAAGTGCTTTTGAGAGGATTATAATAATGAAATAATGCTTAGAACACAAAAGATATATAATGACAAAAGTTATGCTCATCACTAATAATCTCGTCTGCACAAAAAAAGAACACGTTGTTAATTTCTGTATTTCTCATCTTCAGAAGACTTAGAACTAGAAAAGACCTATAGTCAAGTTCAATGCTTTCATTTTACAAAAAAGGAAAATGATGTCCAGAGAAATGATTTACCCAAGATTACACAGGAAATAGGAAGAACAAATGGAATTCAAACCCCCATCTCTGACTACAAATTCAATCCTCATCAATTTCAGTAAATGTAGACCCATGTTTCTTTTCTAGTTCCTAGTTCCAATAATCCTTCTAAGCCTTGTAGTAATCCTGATAGCTTAAAACACCAGAATACTATCTTCACATACCCCATTCCAAACCAGGACATCTTAGTTACACCTACAACATTCAGTGGAAATGTATAAGATGAAAACATTTGTTTAGTCAAAATCAGCACCTGGCACCGTGCCTAACACATTATAGATGTTAATAAATGCTTTTTTAATTGAATTGAATTATCACATCCAGACCACACAGCCGTGGAAGAAGTAAAAAACACATACATGATGGTCCCTGCTCCTCATAAACTAGTCTTCACAATCTACATCAAAGCATAAGGATAAAATCTTTTGATCAGCTCCAATACTGCCACGAGAAGGAAGACTAATACTCACTGTTGCTACAATGAAGGACTTGTCTTTGTATATTGTCAGAATCATCTTGATGCATTCGGAGTAGATCTAATAATGAATGAACTTAGCACAGAGCAGCTACATGAGTGAATCCTAAGTCAATGTAGGGATGTCCTGATCAAAAAAAATATAGTGTTCTCCTTAGTGACCACAAGGAGCCAGATGCCATGATGGATTCTCTCAGCTTAGGAAGAATCATGGAGGTGCACAAAGTCCCAGAGAACTTTGGTTAAATAAATAAGCATAAGGTTTTTAAACTATTGCTGTTGTTCAGTCTTCAAGACATCACCCATGATGTCATTGGTTCTCTTGGGAAACGAAGGACAAATAGCAACAACAGGTATAAACTCAGATCAAGTAATTAAATTTACTTAGTATGTAGTATGGTGGTGGGATGTGTTTTATCCATACTTTTAATTTCTTTATCCTTGTGTATTCCTTCTAAATTTCTGTGTTTCCTTTTCTTTTATAAATAAAGTCTTAAAATCCATTTCTCTAGTCTGGAATCAGAAGGGAAATGAGGGAATACCCATGTTAGCACCCAGTCATGATGGCAGAGACAATGGGAGAAGGAGAGAAAATCTGGGAAGCCAAGCATGCTGAGGGACAGAAATCTGTCAAAGTCTCCCTGCATCTAGTCAGAGTTTAGAATTCAAGATTATTTGGAAAGATAATAAAAGATGAAAGCCACCAATGCCCCCTGGATCGGTTTTAAGAGAGAGCTAACCAAGATTGACAAGACCCAAGACTGGATCTTTCACAGAGCATCTACAAAGTCAGAACTAGGAGTGACCTTAGGAAGAAGGGGAAGAAGGAAAAGAATAAGCATTTACATAGTACTCTACTATGTATGAGGCACTGTGTTAAGCACTTTACAAATATTATCTCATTTCTGATCCAAGGTAATTCCAAAAGATTCATGATAAAAGGTGCTACCCAATATCCAAAGAAAGAAACAATGAACTCCAAATTCAAATTGAACTATGATTTTTTCACTTTATTTTCTTGATTTTTTGCAACATGACTAAAATATAAATATGCTTTGCATGATTTCACATGTATAACTAATAAATCACTTGCTTTCTCAATGGGTGGGGGAGGGACTGGAAGAAGATAGAAAATTTGGAACTTAAATTTTTTAATGAATGTTTAAAGTGTATGATTTTAATATATATATATATATATTATCTTATTTGATCCTCACAACATGGCAAGGAAGGTTGTTATTTTTCCCATTTGATGAATGAGGAAACTGAGGATAGCAAAATGTAACCACATGAATGTCCAGAGGCATATAGCCATAAGTATCTGAAGTTGGGTTTGAACTTAGATCTTTCTGACTCCAAGCCCAGATCTATGCCATCTAAATAGGGTACAAAAATGGGAAGCTGGGGACAATGAATTTTATTCTTATTGGATGCCGTTGTTACTATGGTTTTCCCCATATTTGATACTTATTGCCTTGCGACACTGTAATCAGTAGCCCCCACCATCTACCATTTCATTCTTTTCTGTCTTGTACTGTTTCCTGTTATTTCAAATATGTTATTAGTGTCTCCCCAACCAAAGCTCTGGTGGATTACAGAGCTTCTAGGAGACAAGGATCATGTTTTGGTTTGATTTGATTTGGTTTGGCTTTTTTAAGTTTCAATAATTCAATGAAAATACATTGTCTACTATATTCAAAACACGTTGCTAATTCCCCAATTGATAAATGGTCAAAGGATATGAACAGGCAGTTTTCAGATGAAGAAATTAAAGATATCTATAGTCATATGAATAAATGCTCTAAATCACTATTAATCAGAGAAATGCTCATTAAAACAACTCTGAAATACCACCTCACACCTATCAGTTTGGCTAGTCAGTGGGAAGATGTAGGAAATTGGGACACTGATGCATTTTTGGTGGAGTTGTAAAATGATCCAACCATTCTCTAGTGCAATTTGGAATTATGCCCAAAGGGCAACAAAACTGGGCATATCCTTTGATCCAGCAATACCACTACTAAGTCTGTATCCCAGAGATCATAAAAAAGGAAAAGGGGGCAGAACCAAGATGGCAGAGTAAAAGCAGGGACTTCCCTGAGCTTTCCTCAAAGCTCTCCAAATACCTGCAAAAAATGATTCTAAACAAATTCTAGAGCTATAGAACCCATAAAATGACAGAGTGAAACAAATCCCCAGCCCAAGAAAACCTGGAAAGTCGAGAGGAAGGGTCTATCACACCAGGGAGGGAGCATAGTAGTCCAGCATAGGCAGCACCAGTAGACAGGCTTGAGAACGCCTCAGGGGATTCATTCATTGGCAGTTGTGACAGTTTTCAGAGTTCTCAATGCCCAAATGCCATAAATGTCTGTGGAAAAAGTCTGTGGGACCTGGGTGAAAGAGGAGCTCACTCTCTGGCTGGGTCTAGTCCCAGCCCAGGCCCCAGCTGTGAGGGCAATGTGGCAGCAGCAGCAGAGTCAGAGACTGCTTCCAGAGCTCTGGGCCCACAGACAGTGGGGGATCCAGCAACTAATATAAAATCCCTGAAGCCTGCAACAGTACACCCACCCCCACACTAACAACCACTGGAAGCAGAGTCCTACCTTGACAAAAAAGTCAAGTATTTGACTGGGAAGATGAGTAAACATTGTAAAAGAACTCAGACTATAGAATCTTACTTTGGTGACAAAGAAGGTCAAAACATACAACCAGTAGAAGACAGAGTCAAAGCTTCTACATCAAAAGCTTCCAAGAAAAATATGACTTGGTCTCAGGCCATGGAAGAGCTCAAAAAGGATTTTGAAAATCAAGTAAGAGAAGTAGAGGAAAAATTGGGTAAAGAAATGAGAGTGAAGCAAGAAAATCATGAAAATTGAGACAAGAGCTTGCTAAAGGAGACTCAAACAAATATTGAAGAAAATTACACCTTAAAAAATAGGTTAACCCAAATGATGAAAGAAGTCCAAAAAAGCCTGTGAGGAGACGAATGCCTTAAAAAGCAGAATTGACTAAATGGAAAAGGAAGTCCAAAAGCTCATGGAAGGAAATAATTCCTTCAAAATCAGAATGGAGCAAATGGAAGCTAATGACTTTATGAAAAATCAAGAAATTATAAAACAACGAAAAGAATGAAAAAAATAGAAGACAGTGTGAAATATCTCATTAGAAAAACCTCTGACCTGGAAAATAGTTACAGGAAACATAATTTAAAAATTATTAGACTACCTGAAAGCCATGACCAACTAAACATCACCTTTCAAGAAATTACCAAGGAAAACTCCTCTGATATTCTAGAATGAGAAGGCAGAATTTGAAAGTGCTGGGGTTGGAAGCTCAATTCCATGTGGACAGTCTTGGGTGGGTAAAGGTGGGAACTTCTAAATCTTAGAGTTCTCACAAGACCCCCCAGGAAACGACTGGGAATCGAGGCGAACCGAGCTATCTCGTGTATTTCCGCCTCTTCCCGTGAGAGACGTGATGGGAGAGAGCTCTCCCCACCCTCGAGATTGTCCCGGATCTGGGCACACCTAGCAGGCACGGTATTCAGATGCAAACTATGCGACTGGAGAGCTTAAGTAGGATCAGGAAAGCCTGAAAGCTCTTGGGCAGAGGGGCGCGGAGCGGACAGGACACAAGGCTCCGCTTTTCCTCTCTCCTCTCTCCCCTCCCCCTCTCTCCCCACTTATACTTCTACTTCCAATCTCTTATTGTAAGATCTTTGCCTCCTTGGGAGATTCTTCGCTCCCTCCTAAGGAAGAATTCCCCTGCACTTGTAACTAGACCCTGAAATAAAGCTCAACCCTTGTTCGACTCTGGAACGTCCTTTCTCTCATACGAGCATCTGGTTTGGCCAACCGAAGACCTCCGATAGAGGTAAGGGAAGACTCGGGTAGCCCTCAGGCCTCTAGGCCTGGCAGTTGGCGCCCCGAACAGAGGACTGGGAGCGCAGATATCCTGGGTGCTTTGGGAACACCCGGAAGGGGCTGTGAAAGACGCGAGTCCCGAATCCTAGATTCGGAAGGAGAGAAAGAGTGAGAGTAGCTTCCCACACCCATGGGAAAAGGGCAGGGATGGGGAATCAATTGCCAGTAATAAAGCCAGAGGAACAGGAGGTCTGGGCTGAGATACTTTACAGGGAATGCAGGGAGGCGGGGGTCACTATAGAGTTAAACGACCTCCGAGAATTTTGTAAAAGGATTTGGAAAGTTTCTCCTTGGCTCAAGCAGACAGGAATATCAAGAGAAAGATGGGGAGCGGTCGGACAACAAATGACCGCTTATGAGCAACAATGCCCCGGGGAGCTGGAGGATTTAGATTTCCTGATATTCGGTGTAATTAAGAGCCTTTTGGAAGGGCCAGAGAGGCCAGGGCGGGATTGGAATGAGAGTGGAAGCGGAGAGAGGGGAGGGGAGAACCCTGGTAAGCAGAAAGTTAAGGAGCGTAAAGAAAAAATAGGTTCGGAGCTCCATCTAGCGGATGGAAAAGGCGAGGCAGGGGAGAATGTACCGTGTCTTCCCTCTGTGCCTCCTTATAACCTGCTCCATTGGTCAGACAGTCCAGGGCCACAGTCCAGTTTGGAAAAGGGAATACGGAAGGCTATAGAGAATGGAGAGGACGTAGGGACATTTCCTGTGCTAGAAATAGCGGACCCCAGTGTCCCCGGTGGGGTTCGGAGGAGCCACATACCTATAGAGTGGAAGAGAGTAGCGACTCTCAAAGAGGCTTGTACCAAGCATGGCCCCAATTCACCCTTTGTCATAGCCATGCTTGAGACTCTCAGTGGTCAGTTCATTCTGACTCCTAATGACTGGAAGAGCTTAGCTAGAGCCTGCCTTACCCCTGGGCAGAATGTGATTTGGGTATCAGAATTTTCTCAGAGGGTAAAGAGCACTACCAGTGGGCTAAGGGCTCAGACCCTCCAGGCTTATCAGCGATTTACAGGAACAGGGCAGTTTGAGGCTACAGGAAATCAATTACAGTACTCGGCCGCCGATTATGTCTTGATTGCCGGAATGGCTATTGCCGCCTGGAAGGTTATAGCCTCTAAGAAAGAGAGAGAGTTTCCCATGACTAGGATTATGCAGGGAAACACTGAGCCATTTACTAATTTTGTGGCCAGGCTGCAAGAGGCAGTAGGCCGAGACATGGGAGAGGAGAATCAAGGGACAGAGATAGTGTTGAGGACATTGCTGCGGCAGAATTGTAATCATGACTGCAAAAAGGCAATGCTGGGACTGCCAAAGAATGCATCTGTTGAAGAAATGATACAAAGATGTGACAGGGTAGGAAGTCTACTTGGCACAGGTGCAAGGGAAGTACCTGGCCGCAGCCTTAAGTAATATCTCTTTGGAGAAAAAATGTTTTAACTGCGGAAAACCGGGACACCTTAAGAAAGAGTGTAGGAAAGAAATAAGTACAGGGAGGGGCCAGGACCCTTGTTTTTCATGTGGAAAGCCAGGTCACCTAGCTAGACAATGTAGGAAGTCGGGAAACGGGGTGAGGGGCCCCTCAAGGGCCCCGAAAGTGTACCCTTTGGCAGAGAATCAGGACGGCCCCTTGGAGGGAGAATACAGGAGATTATGGGGCCAGAAGAAGGAATGCAACACCTTTACAGCTTAGAGAAGTGCCAGCTTGCAGCTCATCAGTTTGCTATGATTCCCCTGAGAGACCCCATACAGGAGGAATCCCTGATATTACAGAACCCCTCTCATGCACCCGTAGTTATATATACAGGAGTTTATCCCACCGGCACCACAGCACTTCCATGCTCCAATGTGGTAGCTGAGCCAGCTCATATAGACAATCAGCTTCCCATAGCTATTGCCCTTCCCTTAAAGCACTCAGTTCAAATCCAGTTACTAAAGGAAATAGACAGAATAGACCTGAGTGTACAATCTGGCTCAATGGAATTCCCATGACTGGCCTCCTTGATACTGGAGCGGATAGGACCTGCCTTAGCGGTCGCTCAGTACCCCGGCACTGGAAGCTTAAAGAAAGCCAGAGACCAGTGTGGGGAATAGGAGGGTGCCAAAATACCTTAGAGACAATGCACCCAGTAAAGTGGGAGGCAGAGGATCGCCAAGGGACCGTATGGCCGTTGGTGATTCCAGGACTTAGTTTTAACATCTGGGGCAGAGACATCATGAGCCGCCTGGGGATAAAGCTATCAAATTTTTAGTAAGGGCCATTGCTGTTGCACTGGAGTCCCCACCCTTGAATTGGAAGTCAGACACCCCGATTTGGGTGGAGCAATGGCCCCTGACTCCAGAAAAACTCCAGGCACTGCAACTATTGGTTAAGGAGCAATTAGAAAAAGGAAACATAGAGCCATCACAGTCACCCTGGAATGCTCCTGTGTTTGTTATAAAGAAAAAATCCAGGAAATTCAGGTTCCTTACAGATCTAAGGAAGGTAAATCAGTCTCTCATGCCTATGGGAGCCCTGCAACCAGGTCTCCCTTCTCCTAATGCCATCCCGGATGGTTGGTCACTTATAATCATTGACATTCAGGATTGTTTTTTTTTCCATTCCTTTAAACAAAGTAGATTGTCCTCGGTTTGCTTTTACAATACCTCACCACAATAATGAAGGACCTGCAAAGAGGTATCAGTGGAAGGTATTGCCCCAAGGTATGAGTTGCAGCCCCACCATCTGCCAGTGGTATGTTAATCAAGCATTAGAAAGCCCCAGACAGCAATACCAATGCAAAATCATCCATTATATGGATGACATCCTTATAGCTGCACCTCAGCTCAAGGATCTGGAGAAGTGTTTCCAAGCAGTAGAAAGGAACCTTCTAGGACTAGGATTAGTTATTGCTCCTGAAGAGATACAGAGAGGACCCAGTTACAAATATTTGGGATATCAGATACAGGGCACCATCATTCGGCCGGAACCCCCAAAATGGGATATAAAGATCCAAACACTCAATGATGCTCAGAAACTAGTAGGAGCTATCCAATGGATAAGATCAAAGGTGCCTATACCTCTACCTCTCATGCAACCTTTATATTCACTATTGACAGGAGACTCTGCTTTAAATTCCCCACGAACATTGACTCCTGAAGCAGCCAAGGCCATAGAGGCAATAAAAAAAAACAATTTTTAGAGTCCACCACATTCTGGTGGGATCCAGGAAGAGATGTGGAGGTATCTATTATCTCCACCACACCTCCCTATGCCATCATACACCAAAAAGAGAAGCCCCTAGAGTGGGTATATTTAAGTAAAACAGGAAGCAGTTTACTAAACAAGTGGGAATTTCTAGGACGGTTAGCACTAGAGGCAGTAAAAAGGGCTACCCACATGTACCAAAAACAGCCAATTCTTTATGCTACACTCACCATTAAGGATGTAGAAGAGTTAGCTCAGAATCACGTTTCTTGGGCCACTATACTCCAGTGGGTCCAGGTGAATACCTTGTAGGGCACACTGTGGAACCACAGGAAAGGGCCCAAAAGGCTCATGATAGGTTCCACCTAGCCACAGAAGCCCTCTGCAAATTATATGGGATAACTCAAGAACAGGCTAGAAAAATTGTTAAGAGCTGTCTCCAATGTATCCCATTCCACCCACCTCTAGACCAGGGTGTCAATCCTCGTGGCTTGGCACCCAATGAAATTTGGCAAATGGATGTCACCCATCTTAAGGGCCAGTGCATACATGTGACAGTTGACACATGGTCCGGATTCCTTATGGTGACTTTACAGCCAGGTGAATCGAGTGCTAAAGTAATTCAGCATCTTTGGCACTGTTTTTCTGTTTCAGGTTTACCCTTAGAAATAAAGACAGATAATGGTCCTGCCTATACTTCTCAAACCCTTACACACTTCCTCCGCGATCTAGGGATTCGACATGTTACAGGAATCCCCTACAATCCACAAGGCCAGGCCATAGTGGAAAGGGCCAATCTCACCTTAAAGGCGATTCTCGCTAAACAAAAAAGGGGGAGATTAAGAGGTCGCCTAACACAATCAGAGCTTGATACAGCTGTGTATACACACAATTTTTTGCATATCTCAAAAAACTCACATACTACTCCAGCTATGAGACATTTTGTGACTATTCCAAGACAACCCCGCAAGGAAAGTAATACCCAGGCTGGAAATAAGGACACATGGGCCATGGTAAAGGATATGGCCTCAGGGAAATGGAAAGGTCCGTATAAGATACTAATATGGGGTCCAGGGTATGTTTGTGTCTCCACAGGAAAAGGGAATGCGTGGATTCCCATTAGAAGGATCCGTCGGTGGAAACCGATGTCGGAGACGGCGGAGACGCAGGAGGCGGAGACCCCAGAGAGCCCGGAGACCCCGGAGAAGGATCATGCACCACCTGAGTCTGCTGCTGACAGCCTTAACCCTGCTGCCCAGAGAGGAAGCAGCACTCATCCCAACATTGCTGACCACTCCATCTAGGCATCTCTTTCCAGCGGCTGAAGGAGGACTTTGATATCACAAACCCAGGACATTGGGGGGGGAAGGGGTGACCAACTTTTCGGGAGATGACCAACTTTTCGCCTGAATACCACAGGCTTGGCCATTCAGGCTTGGCCGTTGAGATCCATTTGCATGACTGAGGGGGTGGTGATGTGTAAGGCGCCAGCACTAGCTGCTTCTCTTAGAATATGCTTTGGAATTAGTGATTGCCCTTTCTCTTGTTGTAACTCAGCCATTTAGCTTCATCTTTGTTTTGTCTGATGCCTCTCTTTGTCAGTTGTGCTAGCTGCAGATTTCTGTGTAAATGAAGTCTTGTTGTGGGGTACTCATATGCTAAAGGCCTTCCTAATCCACTCAGCCTCCAGCCACTATTTGCTCTAGAGCCATGTGCGCGCCGCGCAAAACAATAAGGGGGAGATGCTGGGGTTGGAAGCTCAATTCCATGTGGACAGTCTCGGGTGGGTAAAGGTGGGAACTTCTAAATCTTAGAGTTCTCACAAGACCCCCCAGGAAACGACTGGGAATCAAGGTGAACCGAGCTATCTCGTGTATTTCCGCCTCTTCCTGTGAGAGACATGATGGGAGAGAGCTCTCCCCACCCTCGAGATTGTCCCGGATCTGGGCACACCTAGCAGGCACGGTATTCAGATGCAAACTATGCGACTGGAGAGCTTAAGTAGGATCAGGAAAGCCTGAAAGCTCTTGGGCAGAGGGGCGCGGAGCGGACAGGACACAAGGCTCCGCTTTTCCTCTCTCCTCTCTCCCCTCCCCCTCTCTCCCCACTTATACTTCTACTTCCAATCTCTTATTGTAAGATCTTTGCCTCCTTGGGAGATTCTTCGCTCCCTCCTAAGGAAGAATTCCCCTGCACTTGTAACTAGACCCTGAAATAAAGCTCAACCCTTGTTCGACTCTGGAACGTCCTTTCTCTCATACGAGCATCCGGTTTGGCCAACCGAAGACCTCCGATAGAGGTGAGGGAAGACTCGGGTAGCCCTCAGGCCTCTAGGCCTGGCAGAAAGAAATTGAAAGAATCCACTGATCACTCTGGAAAGAGATCCTAAAAGGAAAATTCCTAGGAATATGGTAGCCAAATTCCAGAGTTCCCAGGTCAAGGAGAAAATATGGCAGCAGCCAAAAAGAAACAATTTGAGTACTGTGGAAATACAATCAGGATAACACAAGATCTAGCAGTTCTACATTAAGGAATCGAAGGGCTTGGAATATGATATTTCAGAGGTCAGAGAAGCTAGGATTAAAACCAAGAATCACCTACCCAGCAAAACTGAGAATAATTCTTCAGGGGGAGAAATGGACATTCAATGAAATAAAGGAGTTTTAAGCAATCTTGATGAAAAGATCAGAGCTGAATAGAAAATTTGACTTTCAAATACAAGAATCAAGAGAAGCATAAAAAGGTAAACAGGAAACAGAAATCATAAGAGACTTATTAAAGTTGAACTATGTACATTCCCACATGAAAAGATGATATTTGTAACTCATGAGACCTTTCTTAGCATTAGGGTAGTTGGGGGAGATAGATAGATAGATAGGTAGATAGATAGATAGATAGATAGATAGATAGATAGATAGATAGATAGATAGATAGACAGACAGACAGACAGACAGACAGACAGAGAGACAGACAGACAGACAGACAGACAGACAGACAGACAGACAGACAGACAGACAGACAGACAGATAGATAGATAGATAGATAGATAGATAGATAGATAGATAGATAGATAGATAGATAGATAGCACAGGGTGAGTTGAATATGAAGGAATGGTATCAAAAAAAATAAAGGGTGAGAAAGGAATATATTGAGAGAAGGAGAAAGGGAAAATAGAATGGGGCAAATTATCTCACATAAAAGAGGCAAGAAAAAGTTTTCACAATGAAGGGGAGGGAAGTGAGTAGGAATAAGTGAACCTTACTCTCTTCAGATCTGGTTTAGGAAGGGAATAACATACACACTAAGTTGGTATCCTACCCTACAGGAAAGTAGGGGAAAGGGGATAAGAGGGGAGCATGATAGAAGGGAGGGCATATTGGGGGAGGGAGCAGGCAAAAGCAAACACTTTTATAAGGGACAGAGTCAAATGAGAAAATAGAATAATTGGGGGATGGGATAGGATGGAGGAAATACAGTTAATCTTTCACAACATAACTATTATGGAAGTGTTTTGCATAAGTCCACATATGTAACCTATATTGAATTTATTGTCTTCTCAATGAGGGTTGGTGGGGAGGGAAGAAGGGAGAGAATTTGCAATTCAAAATTTGTTTTTACATACAATTAGGAAATGTTATATTATGGGATACAGAAACCTATCTTGCCCTGCAAGAAAGTAAAGGGGAAGGTGATAAGGAGGAATGATCAAAAGGAGGGTATACTGGAGGAAGGGATAATCAGAATGCAAGTCATCTCAGGGAATAGTGGAGAGAAGAGATGGGGAGAAAATTTGAAACTCAAAATCTTGTGGAAATGAATGTTGAAAACTAAAAATAAATTTAAAAAAAAAACAAAAAGGAAAAAGGGAAAGGTACCCACAGTACAAATATATATATATATATATATATATAGAGAGAGAGAGAGAGAGAGAGAGAGAGAGAGAGAGAGAGAAAGATATATATATATACACACACACACACATGTGTACGTATATGTGTATGTATATATATATATATATATATATATATATATATATATATATATATATATACATATATATGGATGGATGGATGGAATGCCCCTCAATTGGAGAATGACTGAACAAGTTGTGGTATATGGATGTGATGGAAAATTGTTGTTCTGTAAGAAATGATGAGCAGGCAGATTTCAGAAAAACTTGAAAAGACTTATGTGAACTGAGGTTGAGTGAAGTGAGTAGAACCAGGAGAACACTGTACACAGTAACAGCAACATTGTGCAGTGATCAACTATGACAGATTTAGTTCTTCTCAGCAAAACAAGGATCCAAGACAATTCCAAATCATATTGGAAAATGCTATCCACATCCAGAGAAAGAACCATGGAGTCTGAATGCAGATCAAAGCATACTATTTTCACTTTGGGGGGGGGGGGGGTTTCTTTTGGTTTTTTCTTTTTTGTGGTTTTCCTTTTTTGTTCTGATTATTCTTTCACAACATGACTAATGTGGAAATATGTTTAACATGATTGCACATGTATGACCTATGTCAGATTGCTTGCTGTCCTAAGGAGGGGAAAGGAAGGGAAGGAAGGAGAAAATTTGGAGCTCAAAATCTTTTGAAAGATGAATGTTGATAACTCTCTTTACATGCAATTGGGAAAAATAAAATACTATTTAAAAACCACAGTGCTAGGTGCTAAGGGAACTATTGACCTGGCTCCTGACTTTAAGGAGTTAACAGTCTCATGAGTATTCGGAAAAGAAAGTAAATATCCATGATATAAAATGGAATATGTGCCAAAGAGGTGTACAAAGTAAATTTTGAGACTTGGAATTAGACAGGAAATTGTTGTTATTTCTGGGATTTAGAGTTGAAAGTGACCTTACAGAATATTTTGTCTATTAAACAAGATGTTTGTGTCATGAACTTCTTTGACAGTCCATTGAATCCTATGGACCCCTTCTCAGAGTAATATGTTTAAATGCATAAAATAAGACACAAAACAAAATTTTTTAATTATATTAAAATAGTTTTCCAATTGTTAAGAAGATAATGGCCTGAGATTCACAAACCTCAATCTAAGAACTCCCAGTCTAGATATAGATATATATAGAAATATAGGTATATATTTACAAGTGAGGAAAATGAGATACAGAGGTTAAGCAATTTATCCAAGGCCACAATATGTAACAAGAGGAATGGTATAGTTTGATCCAAATCTTCGATAGTAAATGCATTATTCTTTCCACCATATCAAGCTTAACATTTTTAATTCTAATTTAATGTTTAAAATCCATATACCATCATTTTATTTTGCTTATTTGAATACTTGTTTTTGTCATGGTTACTTTGTTTGGAATAATTTCTGCAAGAAATGTGAGAGTTAAAAAGAGTAAGTGCAAAGGGTTACTTATATTTCTGTGTTCCTCAGTGACCAGCACTTTAACCTGCATATACTAGCTACTCAATGAATACTTATTAATTGCTTAAGGAAAGAATTTAGAGAGTAGTAAGTGTATATACTCATTGGCATTCCATATTCAGAGACCTTATCATTAGAGAATTTTTTGTAAACGTGGTAAATTCAAATCCACACACCCCTAGTCATTTTGACTATTATGAATGCACAAATTAAAAATAAAGGACATAGGAAGGAAGATACTATGTGTATACAGAGAAAGAAATGATAAATAGAAGTATGTATAGAATTATATGTGTGTATGTATATGTGTATATGTATATATGTATTTGTGCATATGTATATGTGCATCTATATTAATTTATGTCTAATGGTAGCCATCTTTAGGGCAGGGGGAAGGGAGGAAAAAATTTTAAAAAGAAATTCACACGATAACTTTGTTGTATATTTAGAAGGAATAGCAAGCTATAAGTAGTAGCTTTGCAGTTTCATGTGCAATCATTTTTATTGTATTGCGTTACAGAAATGCTTGATTTGCTCTGTGAATTGAAAATAAATACTTTTTTAGAGATGCTAAATTAATTTTCAAAAGGTATTTGTATATATTTAGAGCTGGAAGGAATTTCAAAAGCCATCTTGTCCACCTCCCTAATTTCACTGATGAGGAAACTGAGGCCATGAGAGATTAACAAACTTGCCCAAGATAGACAGGTTGTATACGACAGAACTAGAATGTGAATCTGAATTGTCTGGTTCCATTTCAGCAGGTTTTCCACCATGCCACACTGACTCCTATGTGACAATAAGAGAGAATGATGTTAGGTATTAACGCCAACATGATTTTTAAATTCCAAAAAAAATTCTTTAAAACAACTTCTTTCCTACGTGCAGGCTACAAATTTTTCACAATTATATACTGCATCAAACTCTAAAAATTCTCCTTCTAAAATGAAAAACCACCAAAAAAAAATAACAGTTTTGATTTGAAGTATTTGTTTTTCATGTAGCAATATCAGCCCCTAGTCAAAATTTGATAATCAACCAACCAAAATTATCATTTGGCTCCTGAAGAGAAGTTGTAATTCCTCTGCAGTAGTGATCAACAAGAAGTTATCATTTAATTTGTTGGGCTACATCCTGAAATCATGATACTTCTTTCCACAAGATCACCCAAGGAGCTGAACTCACCAGAAGCCGATAAATATTAACTTCTCTAGGAAAATCTTAGTGTGTTCAGCAGGAAAACCTGTAATTCAGGCAATAAATTACCTATCCATCTCCTTTGAGCAGACTCACAGAGGAAATATGTTCAACCAAAAGTCATTTTCCACAATCATTGCCTTAGTCTTAATAATTTGTTAGGAAACCCATTTTCCTAGAGCCACAATAACTCTAGGAGGATCAGATTCACTCAGCTTCTGTTTTTTATGTGAGTTCTGTCCTACTATTGTAGTTAAAAGTAGATAGTCCCTCCTTGCCACTATCCTCACCCAAACCTACCTACACAATGTAGATCAAAGGTTCTTAGCCTTTTTTTGTGTCATGGACCCCTTTGGCAGCCTAGTGAAGTCCATGGGACCCCTTCTCAGAATAATGCTTTAAAATGCATGAAATAAAATTAGAAAAGAAAATAATTATATTTCAATCCTTATTTAAAACTATTTTTCTAAAAAAAAAAACAACTTCACAGAACCCCTAATCTAGATATACCTTTGCAGGCTGAATTATCCTAGCTTTACACACTAGAAGAAGGTCAACAAATGGAGGAGAGAAGCAGCTGAATCCCCCTTTCAAATAAAACTAACACACATAGTTCAAAAGAGATACAGGAAATAGGAGTAGGGAAAGATGAAAAAGCATTTAAAATGGCTGTGTTACCAAATAAGGAATAAATATGGGAAAGAGAAGACAATTTATTGGTGTGGCAGATATGGTCAAATGACTTTTGGAATGCCCTCTCTCTCGAATGCTACTGTCTTCAACAGTTGCCATGGGATTGCTGATAAGATAATGATGTTGATGCTGGTGGTGGCTGTAGGGGTAACAATTAAACTGACACTGTTTTTGTACAGCACTTCAAATTTTGAAATGTGTTTTTCTCCCAACATCCCTATGTAATGAAATATTATTGTCTCCATTTCACAGAGAAGGAAACTGAGGCTCTAAGAAACTAATTAACTTGCCCACAATTAATGATTATCTGAGATGACATTCAAGTCCATTTCTCCTAAGTCTGATTTCAATGCTATATCCACTAGGTATTCCTGTTTGGACATTTCTTTTTCTGGATTCCAGTCAAAAAATTGGTAGCTTCTCATCCACCCAAGAGATACAAGTAATAACACAAAAGTGAAAATTCCCAAGTAGCAAAAAGAATTTGATTCAAATTATATGTGAAATTTAACAATTGGCTAAACCAAGCAATTTATTGCAAAGGAAAATGGGGGTTGAGAAATTTGATTTTTTTTTTCCCTTTATAAACTTACATAGCTTTGGGGTAGATTGATACTATAGTAAAGCACAAGTCAACTCTAAAATTCTGGTTGTAGTGTGGAGGAACTCTAAGTCCTGAAAACTGTTTTAATGCGGTAGAAGCTTTGGCAGATCGTACCAAGATGAAAAGACTTTAGAAACAGCAATGTAACAACCTGTGTTTGCTGTCTGAGGATCAAACTAGTTAAGTTCGAAGTAGATCATCAGAGTAGTTTGGGGTGATAGTTTTTTATCACAGAAACTCTTAAAGACTCTACTGAGTCATAGGGGGATTGTAACCCTCTAGAGGGATTCTGTGACCTGTAGGAGGTACTCACTCAGATAAAAATCATAAAACTTTGAAGTGTTGAAGTATCTTCAGTAGAGTCAAATATCCCCAGAGCCCCATGAAATATTATATGTAACTCACAACCCAAAGGTCTCTCCTAAGGTTTACACTGACAGAGTCCAATCTTGAGAACCTACCTCAAAAAGTTCAGATTTATATTTTTGGCTAATTTTGCCCCCTCCTGGGGTTTACTCCATGAAATTTGTAATAATTTAGGAAGATCCAATATCTGTTTTGCCAAATGTGAATAACTGAATCCTCAGCTCCTGTACAAGTTCTCAAGTTAATATATGCATATTGGGTAGGACAAATTTTGTTTCTCCTCACTGTAAATGCAGAACACTCAAGGAATTCACAACATAAACAGATAAAGGAAACAAATAAAACATTCAATGAACTCATAGAAACTCATTAGTAGATACCAAAACTACAAAGCACTCAAATAACTCGCACATTCCCTGTAGAAGATTACAACGAAAAGATGTTTTTCTTATCTCAGAAAAATGGACTCATATCCTACGCTCATTTATTATCGGGATTGTGTGTCCATCCTTTGTTGCTGAAGAAGACCATGCCATCAGAGAAATGATGACATGACTTGCACTTGACTTTGTTTTGAATAAGGGAGGGCTATGCAGGTCACCAGCCTCACTTCTCCTCCAGAGCCATCTGAATCCAGTGACCAGATATTCATCAGGATCACTGGAGATGACCCAGGATGAGGCATTTGGGGTTAAGTGAATTGCCCAAGGTCACACAGCCAGTGAGTGTCAAGTGTCTGAGGTAAGATTTGAACTCAAGTCCTCCTGACTCCTGCACTGGTACTCTATCCACTGCACCACCTAGATGCCCCTATTATTTGGATACTTATCCAATATATCACAAACTCTCCTAAGTAACTCCTTTATAAATGGTTAGTGGAGCAATAAGAAAAAAAAGAAATGCAAGGAAAAGGAAAAGAGAAAATGAGGGAGGAAGAAAAAGGGGTTTACCTGGTGGAAGTAGCAGCAGAGTATCCCCCATAATTGCCATAAGTGTAACTTCTTGACAGAGAGGTCATAGGTCACCAATAGTGAGGCTACAGTATGGCCAGTGTGGGTTAGATCTTTAGGGCACAGAAGCATTTGTGTAGATGATCACATCTTTGGGCACATTTATATTGTCTGCAAACCCTTTCCATAAGAAGAAAATGTCATTCTAGTCTTATCCTGGCCAGTATTTTTCTTTTCTCCTATTCCAGTCCTGGAAATCACCTACTCTGGCCAGTAATATGTCTAAATAAGTATGGTGCAGTCTTGTATTTTATGTCAGCTTTAAATACTGACATATTTAAATGTCAGTTTTAATTAAGACTTTGCCACTTCCTGTGTGACTTTGGGCAAATCATTTAACTTCTCTACGCCTGAGTTTTCTTTTGTCTAAAATGAAGAGCAGGTTGGGTCTAACTTTAAAATGCTACGTAAATCTATCAATCTAATTTCATATTACAGTGGAAGGAGCACCAGCTCTAGAGTCAGAAGACCTGGGTTCAAATCAGTGGCATGTTGGTGAATGTTTAACAACCAGCTTCCTGAAAACTCAGACATACTTTTCAATTTAATTGTCATTATTAACAATTTTTCCATCACTCTCTTAAAACTAGAACAGTTCCTCCCAAATCTAAATCTTGTTAACTTCTTTCCCAGAAGGAGCTAAAATGACATCTTACTCATACTTAATAGTTTTGGTTATTATCATTGTTCTGTGGTCTCTGTTTTATTTTTCAATTTTTCAATTTTATTATTCATTTTTCAATCATGTCTGACTCTTTGTGACCCTATTTGGGCTTTTTTTGCTGAAGATACTGGAGTAATGGTTTTACAGAAGTAAAGTATGGGGAAACTGAGGCAAACAGGGTTAAGTGACTCATCTGGAGTCACACATAGCTAATGAGTATCTGAGGCAGGATTTGAACTCAGGTCTTCCTGACACCAAACCTGACACTCGCTTCATTGTGCCACCCAGCTGCCCCTCAAAGAAAATATTCATTGTGAGATTTTTTTGTTCAGTCATTTCCAGCTCTTTCTGATCCTATTTGGGGTTTTCTTGACAAAGACATTTTCTTCTCTAGCTCATTTTACAAATGAGGAACCAAGGCAAACAGAGTTAAGTGACTAGTCCAGGGTCACACAACTAGTAAGTGTCTGGAGCTGGATTTGAACTCACAGAGATGAGTTTTCCTGACTCCTGGCCCTACACTCTATCCACTGTGCCACTGTTTTGTTTTAGTTACACAATTCCCTAGCTATAGGTACTCGGAGTTCTAGGAAATAAATCTATTTTAAAGAAAGAAGCCACATAGCTTAAAAAGTTTGACAGATGACCTCACACATTCAGAGAACAGGACAAAGACCCAACCTGTACCTTTCCCTCATATAACCCTGACCCTGTTAATATTCCCCAAGTATAGGATCCACTTACTGGCCCATGAGTTTGCTCCAAAGGTGATGTTAGACATGAGAATTTTTCTCATTCACCCCCAGTAGGTCTTTACTTTGTCTTCTGAACCCAGGATATGCTCCTTGGTAATTTCCTCACCTACAAACCCTTGGATAATCTTATGAGCTGTGAATGGCATTATCTGAGCCACATTTGTTTGTTCTGAAAGAAGAGCACCCAATGGTTAATCCCAAAGATTGTTCCATGATGGATTATCTTGAACGGTATTTACCAGAAATGTTTCACAGCATGAATCCAGGCCAAAACCATGTAACAGGCAGCACAAGATTAGGGGGAAACAGTGTTATATGGCTGCAGCTTCTAAGAAGCTTATATAGACTTTGCACATACCGAGATCCTGGGCTGCTGTAGCAATATTCTCAACGGCAGGTAATCAGAACAGTTCCAAGCATGTACAACAAGGCTATATGCTTAATCATTATGGATCACAACATGATTCAGTGGATACTACAGTATTTGGCAGATGTATCATGCCTGTCCAAAATAGAAAGTTTGTCTGTCCTATACCTGCTTCTTTAGTAATAATATTTATGATATTTAGGAGATAATTTTAATTTAGCTTTTTTTTCAAGCTGTACTATACTTTGACCTCTCCTGGCTCTATAGAAATAACTTGGGGGGGGGGGGATAGTAATTGATGAACCATTTTTCTGCAACATACGGCTTAAGAACTTTCCACAGCCTTACCTTCTAGCATAGCTGATAGGTTCATCAGAACCTGAGTGAGTGGCCAGAATTAACTTAAAAATGAATTCAGCAATGCAGTAGAGAAAGTGCCAGGCTTGGAGTCAGAAAGACCCGAGTTCAAATCCAGCCTCAGACACTTTATATCTAGGTAACCCTGAGAAAATCATGAAAGTGCTGGATTCCTCAGTTTCCCCATTTGTAAAATGGGGATATTAACGATAACAATAGAACATACCTCTTAAAATTATTGGGATATTAAAGGAAAATAAAATTCTTCATAAACTTTAAGTCACTACCTAAATGGTAGTTATTAATCTAATGTAATACTACAATGGAAAGAGCAGTACTAACTTTGGAGTCAAAGTAGGCGACGTGCTTGTAAATGTTTAACAACCAGATTTCTGAAAGTTCAGACATACTTTTAAATTTAATTGACATTATTAACATTTTCTCTATCATTTCTTAAGGTTAGACAATCAACAAAATAAATCAAGCCTAGATTTGTGAACTTTTGGTACTTTTTTGATGTATAAATGCTAGCACTGAAAATTTAACAATCAGCCCTCACTAGCTATTATATAGTCTCCCAAAATTCTGCTCCTATTTATTAATAATAGCAGCTCATGTTTATGTTCACTTTCCTCACAACTTGGTGAAGAACATTGAGATATTCACGTATAGACCAGAAAACTAAGTCTGAGAAGTGATTTGCCCAGAGGCTCAGAGGCAGTTAGTAGTGGCACCAAAACAGGACCAGAGTTCTTCTGCTTCTAAGTCCAGGGCTCTTTCTAAGACCCCATCCTGCTTCTCCAGTATCCCTTCTGGATAGTCAAAGAGCCCTTCTAAAGAGCAGATGAATTTAACCACAGCTCCTAGGGTCTCTACTGAACACAGGAAGTATTTGCTAGACCCAGAAATTGGTAGCCAAACCACACCACAAACAAAAAACAGACCAGAGTAAGTATTCACATTCATGAGGAGCTGTGGGATTTCTGGGGGGCTTTTTTCTTGGTCACCTGAGGACTTCTGAGATCCATAATCTTCCCACTTCTACCAAGAGTTTCTTGCCTCTCATCTTCTAAGGGAATGAAACTCAAATGCTGTCTTTCCTTTCATAGTATCATAAAGGAAACACATCCCTAAATTTAGGGACCCTTTCTCGGTTTTAGGAAAACAATGTGTATTTTCTGGTATGCCAGAGCTCCTAGACCTTTCTTAGAGGAAGCAGGAATCTATTATTCTCCTCATGAGATCCTGAAGCTTCTAGAGACAGTGTCAAATACATTGCTAGAGTGCCACCCATTCTTGCTTCTGAGAGGAACTGAAAGAAGAGAATGAAGTTTGTCTTGCAGTATTGCACACGTTATTGGAGCAGAAGTCTATTTGCCAGATGAAAACATCATATATCTCCCTCTAAACCCTTGTCTGATTGAGGGCACTAAAAGGTGCATAACAAATCCACAAGGTCTCCTTTGATGCTAGATTTTGCACTTAAATCTCTGAGTATGTTTACAGATGCATTAAGCAAACTCACCTACCTTTCCATGGAAGCATAATGCAATTCTAACCAGGGATGCTCTTTCCAATTCAATTCAATAAACACTTATAAAGTACCTACTGCTGCAGAGTAATATGCTACTCTGGAAGAGATACAGAGATAAATAAGACCTCAGTCCCCACCTTCATGCAGCTTTCAATTTAGAGGTACTTCAAAAGATCCATGATTGCGTATTTTTCAAAGGGATAGATATAGAAAAACAATTACTATGCTAAACCATAGGATCACACATTCAGCTATGGAAAGGACATAAGAGGGCATCTGTTCCAACTCTCTTATTATACAGATGAGGAAACCGAGTCCTAGAGAGGTGAAATAATTTGCCTAAAGTCACAGAGGTAGTAAGATTACAAGATGGGTTCTCTGATTTCTAATCCAGTGATCTTTCCACTGTTCCTTGCTTTCTACCATGATGTGTGCATAAGAGAGGTATAAACAAGATTCAAAGGAACTTTTGGGGGGCTAGGTGGGGGAGAAATCCAAGAAAGTTTCTAAAAAAGAGTTGACAATAAATCAGTCAATAAGTATTTATTAAATGCCTACCATGTACCAGTCACTGTGCTAAGTACTAGCTATTAATTTAATGTAATACTACAGTGGAAAGAGCACTAACCTTGGAGTCAAAGGACCTTGGTTCAAACCAGCGGCATGCTGATAAATGTTTAGCAACCAGTTTTCTGAAAACTCAGACATACTTTAAAATTTAATTGGCATTATTAATATTTTCCATCATTTTCTTAAGATTATACAACCAACAAAATATAAAAAGAGGCAAAAGACAGTCCCCACCCCCAAGAATCTTAAAATCCAATGACATTTTAATGATAAACAGGGTTCAACAATCAGTAATGGTGGGGAAAGAGTGTCCTGGTCATAAGAAATCTTAAACAAAGACAAAGAGGATGTGTATGGAGACAATGGGTAACCCAATTTGTTTGAAGCATCTAGGAACAAAGGTGACTCCGTGAATGGAGGTGCCATAACCTCTTGCCTATCACAGTGGCTTCCAAACTATGGGCCATGGACTTCTGAAGGAGTACAAGGGGTCATTAATCCACATGAGCACCAAAGTTCATCATTTTCATCGTTAGCTCCAACAAAATATTCAACCACTATGTGGAAGTCTCCTCAAAAATATTAGGACTAAAAAGGGATCCTCAAACTATAAAATTCACTAGACATTTCACATTATTTATTTATCTACTTATGTGCATTTCCTGTTTTTTCCAACTAGAGTATAATTCTGCAAAAGGACACCTACAAAGAGGCCCAAGAAGTTCAGGGGCCTAATGAAGATACATGCAAATTTTGCCTCTTTTTCATTAAGACAAGGGACTTGGTGCTGAGAAAAGGTTTGTAGAAGTCAGTTTTTCCCAGTTTTGTAAGGGCTTTGGGTCTCTGAGAATGATGGGGAAAGAGGAAGAGAGGAAAATTATATAGAAATAGATATGTCTATTTAGAACAGGAGTTCTTAATCTGGGGTTCATGGACTCCCAAGAGGTTCATGGATAAATTTCAAAGTCTACAAACTTGCATAGAGAAAAAAACCCACATGCTTATTTTCACTGACCTCTAACTGGAATTTAGTATTTCCTTTAATTATTTAAAAACACTATTCTGAGATGGGAGCCATAGGTTTCCTCAGACTGTCATGACATAAAAGAGGTTGAGAACCTCAATCTAGAGTCATTATAGAATCACTGAATCTCAGAATCGGGAGGAATTTGGTTGGCTCTCTAGCCTAAACCTGAAAAATACTGTTCTCCACAACATACTTTGCAACTGATTCTCCCTGGTCACTATTGCCTTATATGTGTTCTTTCCCCCTCTTAGAATATATCTTCTTTGAGGGCAGAGACCGTCTTTTTTTTTTTTTTTTTTTTTTTTTTTTTTTGTATTTATATTACCAACATTTAGCACAGTACTCAGCACAGAGTAACATTTACTAAATGCTTCTGAATTCATTCCTCAGGTCTTTGCTTGAAAACTTCAAGTGATCCACATGTACAAAAATATTTAATAGTTGCTTTTTTGTGGTAGCAAAGATTTGGAAATTGTGGGTATGCCCATCAATTGGGGAAGAGCTGAACAAGTTGTGGTAAATGAATGTAATGGACTACTATTGCTCTATAAGAAATGATGAGCAGGCAGATTGCAGAAAAACCTGAAAGGACTTAAATGAACTGAGGCTAAGTGGAGTGAGCAGAACCAGAACACTGTGCACAGTAACAGCATCACTGTGCAATGATCAACTATGATAGAACTTAGTTCTTCTCAGCAATACAATGATTCAAGACAATTCCAAAAGACTCATGGTGGAAAATGCTATCCTCACTCAGAGAAAGAGCTATGGAGTATGGATGCAGATTGAAACATGCTATTTTCTCTTTTTTGGTTTGTTTTTTCTTTCTTGTGTTTTTTTTTTCCTTTTGTTCTAATTCTTCTTTCACAATACAACTAATGTAGAAATATGTTTAACATTATTGTACATGTATAATCTACGTTAGATTGCTTGTTGTCTTGGGATGGAGACAGGGAGAAAGGGAGAAAAATTTGGAACTCAAAATATTAGAAAAATGAAGGTTGAAAACTATCTTTACATGTAATTGGAAAAAAATAAAATACTATTAAGTGCAAAAGAAAAAAAAGAAAACCTCAAGTGAGGGGAAATATACTACCTTCTGACTCAGTCCATTCTACCTTTGGAGAGCTATCTTTGTTAGAAAGTTTTTCCTTACATCAGGCCTAAAACTGCCTCTTTGTGACTTCTACTTATTGCTCCTACTTCTATCCTTGGGGGCCCAGGAAGAACAAGGCTAATACTATCTTCACCGCACAGCTCTTCAAATACTCAAATACAAAATACTCTTCAAATACAAAAGTGATTTCGTGTTTCTAAATCTTCTCTTCTCCAGGATAAATATTCACAGTTCCTTCAAATGGCCCTCATATTACAGGGATGCAATGTTCTTAACTGTTCTAGTTGACTTTCTTTTGAATATATGTAAGTTTTCAATGACCTTCCCTAATATATAAAGTCCAGAACTAAACAGAATATTCCAGATATAATCTGATCAGGGTACATTCTATATTAAGATTTTCACCTCCTTATTCTTAGATGCCAATTGAATTTTCTTTCTCAGCTGCTAAGAAAACTAGGGCAACACTTAAACCTCAAGGGTAGTTTTATTGTAGGCACTCTTTCTACTATTATATATTGTGATACCTGTATGCCTTGATGCCTGGCCTTCTAGAATGTTTTGCATCACACTGAAGTTAGTCTGTCCCTCCAAAATTAATTACTAGTCCTCAGATGACAGACATGTTGAATCATAATCAAAGCTTTTGCAGTTTGGTAGGATCTACCAGAATTTGTTCACCATTGGTATAATCTCCAAGAACCCAGGGTTGCCTTCATACAATAACTGAAATACAATTTTAATAAAAGAATGATGGTAAACATCTAGATAAATGTTTATATCTGAGGTATAAATGGGGGGGAGGGTAGTGGCAAGTTCTCATTTCTGCTGCTCACAAACCCTAAAATGGCTTCTTCTAAATGAGAATAGCTTGGAAAACTGTATCCTCTGAGAAGATTCAGAATGATTTCTTAGGCCTGGAAGCCTGATAGATCATTAAGCACTTAAATATATAAAAAGTGGATCTCTGACCTCTATCTAGATGGTTGTATTTCTTTTAAGTCTTGCTCCATATTTTAATCTTCTTTTTTTATATATTTCTTAAAATAAATAGTTTATACCGTTATTCCAATAGAGATTTTTTTAACAGAAAAAAATCAATATTGATTAAATTTCATTTCATCCCTCCTTTCCCAGTTTTTCAAACATATAGAACCTCAGGAAAATTACTGCTTACCTCATTGGCAGTTACTTGAATTGCAGGTGTAATGTCCAGGAAAAAATGAAAAGCTTCTATTATTCTGCCCTTGTAGAACCAAATCTATTAAGTATCAGCAAACTTCATAATCCTCTTGTTATATCTCAGTCTAATTTCATATATGAAATATCTCCACGTAAACAAATCACCAATGACATATGCTTGAACCTAAGGCCTACCCCTTGAGTGAGATAAACCCTTCAATAAAGCTCTATAGCCTGTTTTTAACCACAGATAAAGACTTAATTTCCGAGAGGAAGTGTGAAGAACAGTAGTAACCACTTCAAGATGAACAACTCCTGAAGGGTTCAATGTTGCCTGAGATTTTACTGCAATAATTAAAGATTTCTCAATGCGTCCCTCTGAGGGCCAGGAAAGAACCAGATACATGTGTGTTCAAAGCCACATTGTATAGCTTTTTTGTACCAATTGGAATGGCTATTCCTCCCTCCCCCACTCACACTTTACCCCTCCCCTATGACCCACCTACCACTTCTTCAACTGGATCTTTTCCACCCTTAACAGCTACCTAAGGACAGTTATCCAGCGAATACAGCAGGAGGATAAGTTATCATAGTGAAGTCAAATGCTTATATTTTTCACTGCAGTAGGGAAACATTTTTCCATCCCTTATTTTCTTTGGACAGATTCAAATGGAAGATGTCATTCAGGGAACCCCAGGTGTTTTTAAGATGAAAAGGATGGTAGGGGGTCTGGCTCAGTGCTTATTAACCACAGAGAGAATTTGGTTCACTTCAAGTAATAGTAAAGCAATGGCATGGGAGAGACAATGACTCTTAATAAATTCATATGAGTAAAGTGCCTCATGACCTGCACTGTAGAAATGCAACATCTTAACCTTTGGTGGCTACCTTCTGTGGGAAAAAATGGAGCAATTGTTTTCTATTACCAAAGTGCTTACTTCTCATTGCCGAGTACAATGCAACCCAGATTTCATTATATGATGCCAGGTTTGCCTCTAGGTTAAGTCGTTGTCTTGTTTTTAATTATAAAGCCACTCATCTTTTGGATGAGCTATTTTCCTTCTTTCTCCTTGAAATGGGGACTGACAAGTCCCCAACCACTCCACCACTACCCTGATCCCCAAGTTTCCTTTGAATGACCAGATCATTTTCCCAAGGTATTAGCCAGCAACTATCCACCCAACGCCCCCCCACCCCACCCAGTGTTGTGCATCTTCAGTCTAAAGCTTTCAGCTGCAGCCTCCCTCATCCTCCAATACCCTGTAGAAAGTTGGGGTCGTAGAGAAAGGACAGCAGCAAATATAAAGGCCAAGAGCCTGTCTGGCTTGTTGCTGGGCTGAGTTTTGTGTAAGTCAGGGGCAAGACGTTACTCCTCCATGGCTTTCAAAGAACTGAATCTCATCCTCTTCCTTTCCCCCCAACCCCCGAAAGAGGTCACCACGCCTTCAACTACTGCTTCAGGAGGAAGAAGACCACAACTGGAGTTCTAGAAATTGAACGAGATTTGTAATCTCCCTGTTAAGGCCAAGCCATCAGGGCTTGTATCAGCATATCTAGTGTAAACGAGCTCTCACACATAAATAACGTGCCACATCTGGCTATTTGGTTTTATGGCGTCTTAGCTACCGAGCAATTTATGGAGGGTGATCTTGTGAACCAGCAGCCTGGTCCGCAGGAAGGAAAGTTGCGGGGTCCACGCAGATCCCAGGGCAGCTTGGGGACTGGAGAAGAGAGAAGGGGGCTGCTGGAAAACAGTTCGGGATGTACTACTGATCTCTGGACCTCAGACAAGTGATGGGGACCAAGGGGAGAGCTCGTGTCTTTTTATTTCCGTAAACTGTGGAGGAGGTAGGGAGAAAAGCGAGCAAAAAACTTCCTCCAACCAGCCAGGCCCTGTGGCAGCTGAAAGAGCCATCAAGGAACAAGTGTGTTTGCGCTTATACCCAATTTATTACCGCCGAACATATGGCCAATATTTTGACTCACGTCAGTGGGGGAAGGAAAACAAACAGAGCACTCCGGGTGAGGGGGAGCCGGCCCCCTCGGCTCGCCTGCGCTGCTTCGCTCTCCTCCGCTCCGCGCTGCCAAGCGGGCAGCGAGGTCGGGGGCCCGGAGGAGGCGGGGGGATGGCAAAGGCCGGCCGAGGGAGCGCTCCGCGGAGCTCCGAAGGGCCGCGCAGACCCGGACCGGGACCGACTACTCTCCCCTCGGGCCACTGGCCGCCCAGCGCTTTGGGGAAAACAACCAGCAGCCTTTCTTCAATCACCCGCCTTCTCAGCACCCGCCCTGCAGCCGAAGCTGAGCAGCCGGCTCTCCAGCACCTAATCCTGGGATTGGGGAGGAGCGGAGCAACCCGCTGCACACGGGTCGTCTTCCTCCCTTTCCTCTCCCTCCTCCCCCCACTTCCAATCCCACCCCCCAACCAGGTGAGAGTCCCGCTCCCGAGCTATATTTCCTTTAACCCTCTGACTTCCAGGATGGAGTTTGGGGCTGATAGAAAGACTAGGGGGAAGTTGAGGTGGAGTGGGGTGGGGGTGGAGGCGGCGACGCAGAAGAAGGGGGAGGGGACAAGGGCCAAACTACAAGAGGCGGCCGGTGCGAAATCAATAGGGCGATGGGTGTGGAGTACTGACCCAGCTGGAGTCAGGAGAGGTGTGGGGACAACCGTGGGTGATAAGGTTCAGACGGCCCAGTCTCTCCACCGAGGTGAGGGTTTGTGATCTCCATGGCCGCATAGATTCCCACCCTCACTCCCCCCCCCCCCCGCCCCATCCCGCCAGCCGCCCCACCCCCAGACCATTTTCTTCCTCGTCTTCCCTGCATCAGCCGCAAAGGGAGGGGAGTTCTGTGCGGAGCTCCAGAGGCGGCTATTGGCAGCGGAAGGAGAGCCGGGACAGTCAGGGCAGGGAAGCCTGCTGGGGGCGGAACGGGCGGTGCCCCAAGGGCCCAGCCGGCGCAGGAGCAATCCCAGCCTCCCGCCTCCTGGTACCCAAGGAGCGGGCCCGGAGTGGAGGGAAGCAGCTCCAGCTGGCCCATACCCGGGAGACCTCCCTCGGCGCCAAATCTCCCAGTCAGTTCCTCTTCCCCCTCTGACCCTACATACACGCGCGCGCGCACACACACACACACACACACACACACACTCACATACACACACACGCACACACATACACACACTTTCATCCCAGATCCGGCAGGAACCGTGAGGAGTTCTGTCTTTCACTCTCCGGAAGCAGCAGGTGGGAATGTGCAGAATATTTATTATTATTTTCCATGATCTTTGTGATTACATTGTTCGGGTGGGTAATTGTAGAAGGGAACAGCGCGGGGGTGGGGATAGGGGAGGGAGAGATACGGGAGCCCATCATTCTTGCCCATACTTAAGCAGGGGGAAAAGTTTACCTGCAGCAGAGACCGGTACAGCCAGGTACCCCAGCCGTCTTACACTTTTCCTGCAATTTAAAAGGGGACTATGGCCGGGAGGGAGAGGAAGATGCCAAGTGTGTGTTTGACTGGGAGGTGAGGCACAGGTATGAAGAGAGAGAAGTAGAAGTAGAGAAAATTAGAGATCAAAGAGTCCTTACAAACCAAACCAAAGAGAAGCAATTCTTGTCGTGGAGGCGAGGAGGAGGTGGGGCGAGTTGGGGGGGGGGGGGGGGACGATGATGGAAAGGAAGGAGGGTGGAGAGAGACCAGATAAAGAAGAGAATCACGACTAATCTGGGTTATTTTCAAACCAACCAGGAGTGTGAGCGTGGAGAATAGCACGCCTCTCCTTCATCTGCCTCCCAACCACCCACCTGCCCGGACATAAGGTCTATATGTAGTTGGGAACTTGAAGGATTTTTTGGTTACATATTCTGTACCAGCGTAAGCCGAGTAAGTCTCCTTGTGTGTGTGGTTGAAAGCAGCCCAGAGGCAATGAAATCTGTGAGTTTGGGGGTAAGCGGGAGTGAAAAGTAAGAGCACTCCAACAGATCGTGCTCGTTCAGGGATCGTGGTTACAAGCGTACGGTTGGGATCTTGGGTTATGTTGACTTCTTGCGGGTCTTAAAAAATTCTAATGCATGAAAGGGGAAATCGGAGACGGGACGAAAGAGAAGGGTGGTAGGAATGAAAGAGATAGAAAGAGTTGTTTCTGGATTGGTCGTGTGAGAGAAGAGTCGGTTATCGAAAATCAAGGGTACTGAAAGAAGGAAAAGCGGGAGCTTAAAGTTAAAAAGAGGACCTGTCTGGCAAAGTCTTCCCTGCTAGGAATCTCTGAGTAGGACAGTTCTCGCTTGAGGCAGTAGAGTTCGCCAGAGGATCAAGAATGAATGCCCAAGTCTCCAGAGGTCCTAGTCTGCTTAGGGTATCTGTTGTTTGAACCCAGAAATGAGAGTGACACCTAAGAATATTTAGAGTATCACCTCGCTTTCTGATTAATAGTGACTTAGATCGGTTCACGAGGTGAGTAACTCTCCCTGATGCCCAAAGCCTTCCGTGAATAACTTCCAGAAAGTTGAGGTGGAGGAGTGTAATGCCTGATCATTCCTCAGAGTTGACTGTTTTGGAGAAAATTGGTATGACTCTCTTTGGATGAATGTAATGTGCACGTGGGTTAGTCCTACACACTTCTATCCGATTCTTTTTCCGCAATATGCACAAGTTAAGATATCCGTTTCAGTCTACCTATGATAAATTTCAATTTCAGACCTGCCCTGTTTTAAATACTTTATAAAAAAGTAATTAGGTGCTGTTTTACTTTTATGTCCTGTGTAATGGGTTTTTTACACATTAGGAAGTAAAATTCAGATAAGAAAGTGCTTTCGGCTCTACTGGTCCAAATGACAGACACAAATCTCCCACATTCACATGGTGGTTATCAGAGACTGTTGGGCTTGGCTGAAAAGAACCTTTCCAAAGGCAGGACTGACAATACTTAATCTCATTGTGACATATTTAATCATTAGAGCAAAGTGAACGAATGAAGCTTACGGGTTTGCCTGAGGGGACACAACGTTAGATTCGCCAATAAAACGGTTATAATAGATTGGAACTGAAAGCCCTGCCCCGGGGAAGATTCTCAGCGTCTTATCAAAGAAATGCATTGTAAATAAACTGGTCCTATTCTGTAGCCAGCTACCTACCTAAAACATCATTTCTTGTCCAATTTAACATCCGTGAAAGGAAAACGGCTTTTCTGGCCTTTTATTTTATTGGGCGCATTTTCAAAGATGTCATTAAAGAGCATTTATCAAAGTCCTAACATATGCCCTCAGGTCCTACCCCACACACAATGGGACCGAATAATAGAAAAAAGAAATCCTAATTTCTATTACAATTTATGACCTTGGGAGATTTATTTTTTAAGAGAATCGTGAAAGTGTTGTTCTATTTCTCCTTGAAAAAAGAATAGAGGGAGTAAGGGGGAGCTCATTTAGATTTCCACATTCTGCACCCACAGTTCATTATGTAGAGAAGAAAGAGGCCCAGAGATGGACTGTAAGTTCTGCTATTAGGACTGCTTGGTTAATATGGTGCCAGGAATACACTGAGCACCTATACCTATTTTAGCGCAGGTGCATTTTGGTTTGAAACTCCTCTAAACCGTATTCAAGTATTTGTAATTCAAAAACTCTCCTACCTCCAACCAACTCCTTCCCCCTTCCTAGATGTCATATATAGATCTTCCTATCCAAATAGAGCTTCCTGATCTATTTGAACAGATAAATAGGTTCAACAAAATCTCGCTCTACCCTTCTTACTATTACTCAACTCTCAAGAATAATTTTTTAAAAACTCACATAAAAGCTTTAGACCTGAGGAAGGCCTCACTAGGAATTCCTTCTTCTCTCTCTCCTTTCTTTCTTCCTTCTTTGCTTTCTTCTTCCCTTTCTTTCCTTCTCTTTTTTCATCTTCTCTCCCTCTTTTTGCTTCTCCCCCCCCCCCCACTCCTTCATATTTCCTACCCAAGAGTTTCATATGGTGACATCTTTTGTGTTCCACCATCAGTACTGTCTGGCTTTACTCCTTCGTGGACGTAGGGATGTCAAGTAGTCACATAGAGTGGATGCGGTATTGGAGAGGTAGCTGTCCAGGGCTTCTCCGAAGACAAACAGAATTTGAAGCTGTTCTATTCAGGGAAGGGTCCTCATGCTAGAGACCGTGGACAGAAGCAGTGCTCCCCTCCCCACCCTCTTTTCCCAACAAAGACTAGCTCCTCATACTCTTAAGTTCTGCTATTTTCCCTCTGCCCCCACTTTAAAAAACGCGTCCGTTATTGCAGATCTGGAAAGTGCGCCTTGGAAAGGTGAATCCCTTTACTTTAATCATCAGGCCTAGATTGGACTGTATCTTCCGTTCCCATTGATTTCAAGTGTGTGTCTTCTTCAGGGTATCAAACTGGAGATAAAATAAACCTTCTTCTCCTACAAAGGCTTTGTGTCAGCTTCACTAATCCTCACCCAAGCATTAAGGTGCGATGCGTTCTGTTTGTCTGGAGTGAGAGAAAACAATTGCCCGCACCTTGGCACTGGGCAAACAATGAACTAATCCACTTGAAGGCTGTTATCAGGGATGGGCTCAGTGGTAGGGGAAAGGTCAGCCCCGTGTACTGTACAAAAAGAGAGAGAGAGAGGTCCTTTTCAACTCCTTTTCATTCCTTTTTTTTAAAAAATGAAGTCAGACAAGTAAAGTGCCTCCCAATAAAAGGAAAAGACCTTGTACTTTTTAATGAGTGGAAGCGCATCTGCCCTAGGAAGAGGGGAAATGATGCCTCTAATTCCATAATTGTATTCAGCAGTCTACCACCAAGGCCACGGAGCTGAAGTCTTTCCCCGAATACTAGAGCACCAAGTGAGCGCACGTCGGGCCACCATACAGGCGTGGAGTCCCGGTTTCTGTTTCTGAGCAGAAACCTATTCTGTTTCCTCTTCTCCCGTCTCTTCTCTGCTGTAGTTCCAGAGCTTGGGTTTTGGGGAAGACAAGAGCTTTGCCAGTCGCAAAATAATCAAGGGTAATGTGACTGCCTCTACCCTCCCAAAACTTCACAGGAAAAGTCAGTATCTTTGAATGCACTAGGAAGATCAGGGATCTGTGAACTGACAGGTGTCCCTGCAGGTGTTGTGAAATCTGTGAGTCCACTGCTGCATGTAGTGTGGGTTCATGGTCTCCTAGTTTTTAACTGTAATCTGGGGAGTAGGGGGACTTCCCTCCTGTTTCTTAAAGACAGATGACTCCAGATGCTCATTTGAAGACCTAGAAAGCCTCAAAGTATCTTGGTTTAGGGTGAGTAAATACTGGAAAAGGGCTAGGAGTGAGATGAAGGAATAGAAATAGGGAATGAAGGAGGATGGGGTATATATGGGAGAGTCTCCATATTACAGAAAATGCAATGAAAAGGCCAATGGTTTGTGCTTGAGCCACCTGTAAAAGTAAACAGGTAAACACTGGGACACTACTAGAGGCCACTTGTTCTGAAGTGCAACCACTTATCCTGTGTACATTCACCTCTCCTTCTAGGCCTCTTGCTCAATTGTTCAAATAACCCCATCCCACCCCCACCCTTCCCTTTATCCTGCTGTGCAGAAGCTTAAATCCTCCAGTTATCCCTGAGGACCATTACAACAATGTTTCAACAAGGGATTTATTGGGGATGGGGCAGACTCACCCCCAAGTCCCACTGAAAAGAATATCCATTTCTGTTTTGTGAGCAGTGATCTTTCTTTCCCTCTGTCTCCCCCAGA
This sequence comes from Notamacropus eugenii, assembly GCF_028372415.1. Lineage (NCBI taxonomy): Eukaryota > Metazoa > Chordata > Mammalia > Diprotodontia > Macropodidae > Notamacropus > Notamacropus eugenii. The sequence continues at coordinate 597,294,080 of NC_092872.1, read as the reverse complement.
AGGTACTATCACCTCCACCACCTTTTCCTCCTTTCCTACAGTTGAGTTTTAGGAAGAACAGAGAAAATTGATTTTTAAGTCACTCAAGGTCCTCCACATTGAGAATACCAAGAGAAGGGTGCATTAGGAGTGGAAAATGAAGGATCAGGTCTCATCTGCCTGGGTGACACCATAAGTTCTTTATGACTCTTTATGAGCACAGAAAAGGGTGCTGATTAAGAAAACCACTGGAAGCCAGGCACTGCAGAGCAACTTTGAAAATTCTGGGGGCAGTCAGACTTTCCTCCAGCTCTGTACTCTATTTTGACTCTCTCTTCTGGAGCAAGGCCTGATTTGGGAGCATTCTTACTCTCTCTTCAAAAAAGAGACCCAGACAGAGGTCTCTGAGGCCATTTTTTTTTTCCAAATAGAGGGCATGATTTAGTATTTTCCTAAAATAGGATGGTAAAAGATTTTAGTTCTAGTAAAATGCAGGGGGAGAATTAGAAGTTTGAGTAGAAAAAAAACAAAGACTTAGTCTAGATGGAAAGGGAGCCAGCCTTCCAATTACCTCATCTGTAAAATGAAGGCATTATATAATACTAGATGATTTCTAAGAATCCTCTGCCCTTTCTGGCAGTTTGAGTCTAAGGTTCTAGGTGAAAATTGAATATATCTGGCAAAGAGAGGGAAAAAGATTAATTCCTTAAAAATGTAACTCTAAAGCAGGAGGGAAGAGAGAAAATATCAATTAAACAGAAAAGAAAGGTGAACTGTCTCTAATCAAGTGTTTGCTACATTCAAGAGTTATCAGTGGACATTTCTGCAGCTCCAGATTTTACTGGGGGCTCCTGGCCTGGTTATTTTGGCCTGAACAATCCAAAGTCAGCAGAAATGGCGCTGGAAGAAAATAAGGCTACTGCTCTCTTAGAGAAGTCTCTCTCTCTCTCTCTCTCCCTCCCTCTCTCAGTGAATAGTGCTTAGTCACCTGCTTAATTTGAGTCTGGATTTCAGCAACTGCATTAAATGGGCATTTTGCACTTTCTCTCCCTAAGGTCTCAGCTTCAGGTCCTAGGCCACCCTCTCAGTTCTGCACTGGAAGATGGGGAAAGAGTCTAGGGTAGTTTCCACAACAGGACTTCCTACCAAGACAACTAAATCTCAACACAGCAACTCTGTGCCTTCCCCTACCCTATACACCTCTCTTTGGGAATTTCTCTTTTATGATCTTCCTATAACAAGCTCAGTTTCTCCCCCTCAATTACAGTGCTCCCAGTTGTTTTCGGTGGCCCTTTTCACTTGCAAATGTCAGGTCTTCAGAAACACTGTGTAGAAGCCACATGTGCAACTGACTGGGCTGTGAGGAAGATAGGCTAAATAGCCATCCCAGGAGAGAATCATCAGTTCTCTATCTGGCTTCTAAGAAGGAAATGGTTAAAGAGTGGAGGAGGAGACAAGGAGACAAAACAGCGCAGGAGGGAGAGTAAATTTACATTCATTCCCAGAATGGCAAACCAGTAATTTTTTTTTTAATTTAACTTGAGTGTGTTGAGCGAAAGAGACAAAGATGAGTTGTTGGATGGATAGGCATTTTCAGGTGCATTGAATGTGAAGGCTAGTAAGTAGTAAGGGAAGTTCTTCTCTGGAATTCTTAAAAGTTGTGCAGAGACTAGACCTGGAATGAGGAGATGAGTTTGGTGAGAATAGGAAGGGAGTAAAATTCCTACTGGGTCTTTGTGAGCCGCAGAGGGGAGAATGGGGGCCAGACCGTGGCTTTTTCAATAGACCTTTGTGAGGCCCATTCCACCTGGTTGATTAATTCTGAGAACCCAGAAAAATACTTACCTATCAGGTGGTCTGTGCGTCCTATAGGCTCCCTAGAGGGGAGGGGAAAGGGAAAGAATAAAAGGGGAAGAATGAAAGGGGATGGCCAACTCAGGTTAGATTATGGGAAGGAGGAGGGTGGGAGGATTGGGGGACGTCAGTTACCTTGCCAGTGACACACACACACACACACACACACACACACACACACACACACACACACACACACACACACACACCTTTGACTTTTCCTGCCCAGAAGGTTAATACCAGAAGGAGTTCCCTGGAGGGTCTAAGCAATGTCTCAGACTAACATAGGGTGAGGCCTACTTCCAAGAATCTAGGTACTGGAGTCAATCTGTTTCTAGAATACTGTTACTGGTATAAAAGATGAAAAGACTGAGGAGTAAAGGATCAAACTTTCCAAATCTAACACAGTAAAGACGTCTCTCTACCTCCAGTTGCATATCCTTACAATACTAAAGAAAAAGCTTTCCAACGGATTTGGGAGGGTTTATCTTGCCTTCAAGTCTGCTAAACTGGAGGTTGCAGAGTGCCCTTTCTGCAAGTCACTCTTGTTCCCAGAGATGGGTCGAGGGCAGGGGAGGGGAAGGGGGAATAGAAAGGGGACAAAAGGAGGATCCAGCCTCGATTGCTTGATTGAGGAATCGAGGCAGCAGCGTTTTATTTTCCTGTATCTAGACGGAGTAGGTATTTACTGATTTATTTAACAACTAGGTAACAATGGAAAAGGAAACCTCTAGGCCCCTTGGTCCAAACCCTGCTGAACTCTTCTCTGTTTTTCTTCTGCACCTCCAACCTAGACGCACTGCCCTAGAGGCCAAAGAGCTCCCACGTGAAAGGAGGGGGAAAAGTGAGTGAGAGATACATGTGGGGGGGTGGAGGGAGAGCAAAGTAATGGGTATCAGGGACGCGATTCAATCCATTTTCTAATCGTATAGTAAAAAAAAAAAAGAAGAAGAAGAAAAGTGTATTGGGTAGAGAAAGAGAGGAATTGGGGACCGTCAACATGAAGGGGTTTCCTTAATATTGTGGATAGATTCCGAAATGAATGAAGAGATAGTCCATTGAGAGCAGTTGAATGCCATGACAACTAGGAACAACCTTAGATTTATTCCAAACAGTTAGGACACGCTGAAAGAGGGCGTCAATCATGCATTATTTCGCCACTGAAATAAATGCAAAAACCGAGCCCGGACAAAAGCTTCCAACAGGAGCAGGACATTTGTCTACATTTCGCCCATTGTCCGCAGCTTAGCAATCGGTTTGTATTTGTGTTTGCCCGGTCCGACCACCCAGGATGCGCCGAAGGGCTCGCTCAGCCCGGAGACATTGTCACCCACGTCACATACTAGATGGGAGGCAGAGAGGGATGCAGAAATAAACCGATCAACAATAATAAATTGCTCCGGAGGGCAGTCGAACTCCGGGGCTTTGCAGGGGAGCAAAATAAAAACCGATTATGGGGGGTGAGGGGGTGGAAGTCAGACACATTCCACCAAGCTCCCCATGATTTGACCCTCCCCCAACACCTCAATTCCCTCCACAAAAGCGGGGGAGGGGAACTCGAAGCCAAATCGAACCTAGACCCCTATCCCAAAGTCAATGTTCTCTTCTTTCCCCGAGTCAAACTTCTCTCCCGTCGCTTTTTCATGGTGGTGAAGAAAAGTTAGGTAACAAATCCCAGGAGAAAAACTAGTGTACTTGAAAAGAAAACGCCCAAGGAGCCGGGTTCTACCGCCCAGGGAAAGGGGAGGGAGCTGTTAAAGGGGAATAGTTCAGTTACCGGGTCAGGGAGAGAATGCAGGTTTAACACAATCCTAACTCAGGGCTCCAAACCATTAACCCCTCAGATCGAACAAAGTCGCCGGGGAAGGAAAAAGAAGAAAGTTGGGGGCGGAGTTAGATGGAAGATGAAGACACTGAAAGTATTGGTCAACACACACACACACACACACACACACACACACACACACACACACACACACACACACACACACACACACCCCTCCAATGCAGTTTTGCTGGGGGAAATTTTGTCTCTTTCTCGGCCCCTCATTCTTCCAGTCGAGACATTCTGGGCCATTCAGCCCCCCACCCCCAACCCCTGCCTTCCCTCTTCTAGCTCCACCACATGCTGAGTTCCAAACGGGGGCGGGGGATAGGGGTAATACAGGAGAGAAAAAGGACAGTGGGGCTGTCTCTGTATCAGGAGTCTTCACTCCCCGGTCTCCCGAGTCGCTCTCACACTTCAGATTATTTGACTGGCCTGTTAGCACACCAAGAGAGAAAACGCTGGGAGTTTACATGGTTATCCGAGCAAGGCCGGAAAGGGAATTGAGGGGGAGAGAACATCTTGCGTTCAAACCAGTCCTGGAGTTAGAACAGCCCTTTCTTTGCTCATACCCCCATCTCCTTAAACTCATGATGTCAAAAGCTTAACTGAAACGCCTGTCCTTGTCTGTGTCAAGGGGGAGAATGGGGGGGGGGGGGGTAGAGTTGAGAGGCGAATGAGTGAAATAAAATAGTCTTTAGCAAATAAAAGGAGGGCCATGGGGGGAGCGGTGGAGAGATCTGCCTTGTGGATAGAGGTGGGCGAAAGAGTCCTCAGCTCTGCTATTCCAGGGTATTTCAGAGCTAACTAGAATCAATTACTCGCCTGTTTAATTTCTAGTGCTCATCCTTAAGCCTCAACCAAAATATTGACCTAGGAGGTTTACATAAGTTGGTCTCTTGCCATCTGAACAGCATCTTGTTTAGGTAACCACCATTAATTCGAAAAAGAGATTTCCTCTTCTTCTTCACAACCCCCTCCCCAACTCACCCCCCTCCGCTATTCCAAAGACTCATAGTCTCTTCTGCTACAGAAGGCGGATCTTTCATTTTTCTGGGGAGGAGGAAGGAGTTGAGGGTGGTAAATGCAAAACTGGCTTTTCCCCCCTTTTCTTTTTCTTGTTTTTCCTTTCCCTTTTTAGAAGCAGTTTGTTAAAATGCCACTTTCAAGTGTATGGAATATCAAGCGACTTGGTAGCTCTTTGTATGTAAATACTGTGTAAAAAAGGCCCTCCCCGTCTTTGCAATTAATTGACACGTTATACCACTCATCATGTGCTACGGGACCAATGGCTAGGAGCTCGAATCTCCCCAAAACCCACAATTTCACGTCTGCAAACACTGTCTTCATCCACTTGACTCCTAAGACCCGCCCACACGTGGCCAACCTTTTGCGTTTTTAATGTCTCTCTTCTCTCCTCTCTCTCTCTCTCTCTCTCTCTCTCTCTCTCTCTCTCTCTCTCTCTCTCTCTCTCTCTCTCTCTCTCTCTCTCTGCAGGTTCATGTGTGGAGACCAGCCTTATATGGACTGATCACTCCAGCTATGGCTTATTTTTTTCTTGCTACCAGACACCGCACACTGTGCTGCAGCCGGAGCCCGAAGTAACCGCACTTTGGCATCGTTCCTGGAGTTACAAACTGTTACTCAGATCAGCAATCGGCGGGACTCCTGGCTTCTACTGCACAAATTTCTGAGTCCTTTCAAAGAAAATAGTGATTTTTTTTTCTCCCTTTCCTCACATTTATATATTTTTTAAATAAATCCAACACCCCTCCCCCTTTCTCCCCTCTCCCCTCCCCCCATCCCCCACCCACCCCTCCCGTGTGAGTGTGTGTGTGTGTGTGTGTGTGTGTGTGTGCGTGTGTTTCCGAAGAACTGCGGATTGACAAACTGGTGTTGCAACTTTCCTGCATAAATTGCCCGGCCCAGACCATGTCGCTGACCAACACAAAGACCGGCTTTTCGGTCAAGGATATCTTAGACCTGCCTGACACCAACGATGAGGACGGATCCGTGGCGGAAGGGGCAGAGGAAGAGAGCGAGGGGTCGGAGCCTACCAAGAGAACCGGCGTGCTGGGACCGAGCGCCCTGGAAGCAGTACAGACCTTGCCCCCTGAAAAATCCTTTCTACGACAACAGCGACAACCCCTATACCCGTTGGCTGGCCAGTACCGAGAGCATCCAGTATTCCTGTGAGTAAAGAAACTTCAACCTAACAATCTCCACTTCCCTCCCCCTTCTTTCTCCCTTAGACCAAATGTGGTTGGACAGTGGAAGGAGAAGCTATTTAACCCAGCCACCCCAACCTAGGCCAGGTCCTAAAGTATTGATTGTGGGGAAAATCTGTTAACTCTTTAACCTTGTTTTAAAACTCTCCATGTCTCGGGAAAGGGAAGTGGGAGAGCTGGGGAATTATGCCTCGGATTTTTTCTTATCCTGTTGAACTGGAAGGGAAAGAAGGAAAAGAAGTTGAAATGCCCTTCCAAGGGGTGATATGTGTTACAATTCGGGTTTCAGGCCGATAACAAATTGTAAATATGTCATTACTGAAGTAAAAGATCACTAGGCATATTTACACTCCTGTGTTCGAGCCTGTGTGTGTAATATTGATCTCTGAAGGAGCCTAAGATACAGATGGATGTTCTGGGGGTGCTATAAATAGCCCTCCCGTTGTTCAGACACAGAGGCCTCTTTGTGCTAAGCCGGTATCGGTTGGTTTAGAGACAGTCCAGAAAAACAAAAACAAAACACACAAAAAATGTCTTAAAGGGCAGAGCTAATCAATGACTGGATTGTGAATTTCTTCTTTTAAAAATCAGCCCACGTCCCTTCAGAGAGGAAATCACTTAAGGGTGTCCGAGATTTCCATCCTTTGGTCCCTTTTCCTTCGCTTTGCACCCCCTAGCCAAGAATAAAGCATATCTTCATGGTCATTTTCATAACCACTGGGAAAACGAGGTGCCCCCTTCATCCCCACCACTTCCCTAGGCCTCCCTCTCCACCTGGAGAAACTAGGAGCACAACCGATGACTCTGGCAACCTCTTGGGCAGAGCTTGAGTTTGCCAGGTAGGGCAAGCGGGTTTCTTTCCAAATACCCCCAACTATAGATATCAGTTTCTTTGACAGGTTCAGACGAGGATGGTGGTTAGAAAAAGGGAGTCAGAGTAGGGAGAAGATAGGAATGGGCCTAAATCCTTCCCCTCGACGCAGAAAGGGATGAGGAGATTGGGATATAGGGGGCGGGTTTGAGGATAAGCAATCATCTGCTACCCTGGAGGGCAGAAGGCCCAGGCCGATCTCTCTCTCTCTCTCTCTCTCTCTTTCTTTCTCTCTCTCTCTCTCTCTCTCTCTCTCTCTCTCTCTCTCTCTCTCTCTCTCTCTCTCTCTCTCTCTCTCTCTCTCTCTCTCTCTAAGCTTCTCTCTTTTCCTACCGTCCTTGCCCATACAACCCTCACCCACCCTCAACCTTTCCTTACATCCCACTTTCTCTACTTCCCCCCCCCCCCCCCATACCCTCCCTCTGCAGTGCACGGGCTGGCGGCTGGGGGCGCCCCCGCAGGACTCCAGCGCTAAATCCCCGGAGCCCTCGGCCGACGAGTCGCCGGACAACGACAAGGAGACCCCGGGCGGCGGGGGGGAAGCGGGCAAAAAGCGGAAGAGGAGGGTGCTCTTCTCCAAGGCACAGACCTACGAGCTGGAGCGGCGCTTTCGCCAGCAGCGCTACCTGTCGGCTCCCGAGCGCGAGCACCTGGCCAGCCTCATCCGCCTGACTCCCACGCAGGTGAAGATTTGGTTCCAGAATCATCGCTACAAAATGAAACGGGCGCGGGCCGAGAAAGGTATGGAGGTGACCCCCCTGCCCTCCCCACGTCGGGTGGCCGTGCCAGTCTTAGTCAGGGACGGCAAACCCTGCCACACTCTCAAAGCTCAGGACTTGGCCGCAGCCACCTTCCAGGCCGGCATTCCCTTCTCCGCCTACAGCGCCCAGTCACTACAGCATATGCAATATAACGCCCAGTACAGCTCCGCCAGCACCCCCCAGTACCCGACAGCGCACCATTTGGTGCAAGCTCAGCAGTGGACTTGGTGAGACAGACGCCCTAGCCATAGAGAGAGAGAGGGAGAGACTCAAGGCTCGAAAACAAATCCCACTCCACTGGAGGACGCTATTATTATTATTCTAATTATTATTTTGGAGTTTGCTCTTGGCTTTTTTTTAAAGGGAGGTAAATATTTTGAGCTCCTTGGGATGGGGAAATCCAAGGACTGTGTTCCCTCTTTTTTTTTTTTTTTTTTGGAGAGAGGGGTTTTGGAGAACTGGGCGCCGTGTTTACAAAAATTTTGCGCAGTCCTGCTTACTTGCCACTCCCCTGGGGGTGAGGCGGGGGGAGAGAAACCGTCGTCGTCGTCGTCGTCTAAAAAAAAAAAAAAAACCTAGAGAAATCTCCCTCCACACAAAATAAAACCCCTCTGCTTTTGTGTTTTTTTGTAAAGTATGTTTGTGTGCCGTAGACATGTTGTCAGTCGTCTTCTTCTAAAGCAAGTGGAGAACACTTAAAATAGAGAATTTTATTTCTCCTTTTTATAAGAAAACTTTAAATATTTATGGCCATGTACACATTCTGACAACTGGTAGCAGGTTCTTCCCTTTCCTTCCCTTCCCTCCCAGTTTTCTATTTGTTTGTTTGCTTTTTGTTTGGGTTTGGGTTTTTGTAAATATCGGTGGTGAATGTTGCCAAAAGTAACCTTCAGGGCTATCTTTCTCTTTTCCTTCCTTTCCCCATCCCTATCTTCTTTTCTTTATACTTTTTTCTTTTTTGCCTGGATGCAAATATGCCCCAAATATGAAAAAGAAAAAGAAACATGTAGAAGACATATCCCCCAACCCCCTCCTCATAATTCTCGGGGCCCTGTTCACGGGAATATCCAGTTCAGTGGTTGTGTACGACTCCAAAAGGAGAGCTGGGAGATTTTCGATTTTTTATAAGAATTTTAATAAAAATGCTGTGTTTAAAAAAAAAAAAAAAGAAAGAAAGAAATCTGCCCGGTTTGTCTTACTTTGTCTCCAAGGAGCAGCGCCTTGCAGCGGGAGGGAACCGGGACACAGGCCGCAATCCCACCCAGAGTGGCGGTTTGTTGTTGTAGTTGCTGAGGGAAGGGGGTATCGGGATGAGGTGAGATGAGTGGTGAAGGATTGTAGAAAGTAGGCTACTAGGAACACCTTTGGAATGGGGCCTGCACGGCTGTAAACCTTGCCTCTAGTGATTTGGGATGTGAATTTTTTCCCCTCTCTAGCCAAGGGGTTGCCTCCCTATTCCTTCTTTTCCCTACACCCTGTCCCAGATGAAAATAAATACTTCTCTATGTACTTGATCTGGATTCTTCACCTTCGAGAGGCTTCTCCAGTGTCTGAGCTAAGGGGATGCGGGTGGAAAGTGATTTGTAAAACCAGCAGAAGTGAGGGGGAAAGTCCCTCACTCACCGAAATCTACGAGTGGCTCCTTTAGACTGAGAAGCTTTTGACGCCACTACACTCAATGACTTTCACTTTGTTGGGATTGACTTACCTCTTACTAAAGGGGGTGGGGGGAGGTGTGTGTGTGTGTGTGTTGTGTGTGTGTGTGTGTGTGTGTGTGTGTGTGTGTGTGTGTGTAGAGCGAGAGAGAGCGAGAGAGCAAGAGAAAGTAACTTTTGGGGTTTCTCTCTATTCCCCATTCCATCCCTCCTTCTTTTTGTGATTGAGCTGGGGAGGGAGGCACAACAGATGAGAATGAATGAGGCTTGGGATAGAGTTCAGTGTCCTCTTGGAAAAGGCTTAGGGTCCATGGCTGGTAAAGAGCATGGGAATTGCTGTGATTAGATTGGAATTGAATGTTTTTTAGTGGCAAAGAGTGAGGTGGGGAGGGCTTGCCCCCTTTCCGAATTTCCGTAGTCCTTTCACCCAGATTCATTCATCTTCATTGCCCCCTCTCCCTAATCTATTTCTCCTCTCCTTTCCTCTCCCTCTATCTATTTCTATGTATTGTGTAGGAGATGTGGATAGGATGGATGGATTGGCAAAAAAAAAAAAAAAATCAGAGTTTGTGCATGTGTGTTTGTGATTGTGTGTATGTGTATGTTGTTATAACAGAGGAGAGTGGAGAAGGAATGATGATGTTGATCCCCTATTTCAGATCCAGTGCCTTTGCAGGCAGGGATGACTGGAGAGAATAGGTTGGGGGGAAATAACAGACATTTATGGTCTCTATGAAGGAGGGGGCTTCCTTCTTTGTATTATTTTATTTCATCTTTCAATCTGTAAGCTCAGGGAAGATCCCCCTTCCAGATGCTCCCGCACATTTTGCCATGTAGGAGGGGAATAAATAGGGGCAGTCGGATCTGAAAGTTCTCCTTTCTTCTTTAATGCCCTGATTTTAGAAAATAACCTGGAGTTCTGAAGGCTTAGTGAAGAACGGGGAGCTTTTACTCTTTCTGATTGAAAGCCGGCACAGATTCTGAAATTGTATCTTTCTCCCTGGGAGTTTCATAAACAACCCAGGACTGGGGAGAGGGAAAGGCTGGGAACGCCAAAGCAAATGGAGCAGTCCCAGATGACTTCCTCCTGTCCTAGCTCTTGTTGATGATCAGATTTAATTCAATATCTAAGGCAAACACGATTATCTGTAACCAAATCTGCAGGCGTTCAATAGCTCCTGAGAAAGAAGGTTATTGCGTGTTTTTCTAGCTTTATACACAGCCCTGTGGATAATTGAGGGCTCAGAAGTCATTCTAATATTCCATCAGCTCAACTTCTCCCCAAAAATGTATTTCTTAATCTGGGGGTGGGGTGGTTACCCAAATGCTGAAGTTATCTCTTTGTTCTCTTGATAGACTTGAAAACCTAAAAGATTCCCTTTCTTTTTTAAAGAACAGAGGGAAAAGCCATTTTCTGGGCTTTAAAAAACCATGATATTTGTCCCATGGAGAAAAGTTGCCCCAAATAAGTCCTTTGAAATGACTAAAAGAGCGTATATGAGTGACTAGAGAATCAGGTCATACTTTGACCATTTTCACAGTCCTTGGGTTTTATCTGATCAGAGTGAACCAAAGAGAATGACCCCTCCCTCACTCTCCAAAAATGGAAGGGGGTGTAATTCCAAATAAGTTCATTGAAAATTAACTAGGTCATTATCTTGTTTCAGAAGAAAAAATATTAACCAACTTGTGCTACTTCTATCAGTGTGAGAGATATCGAGAGGGAATCATATTGTAAACTTCCAAACACAAATCTCACTTAATTCCCTTCATATTTTTGCTGTTCAGTAGCAAGATAGAGGTGCTCCATTAAATAGTAGATATCTATATGTATATAATTTGGCAGTCAAGTTGAGCACAGGGTGTGTGTGTGTGTGTGTGTGTGTGTGTGTGTGTGTGTGTGTGTGTGTGTGTGTGTGTAGTGTAGTGTAGTGTTGGGGGGGACAGGAGGGAGGTTAGCAAACTCACCACTTTTTTTCCTCTGGGTCCCTATGAAGTCAATAAACCCGCTGAAGTCCTGTGTGGCCCTAACCCCTCTGGCCTTATATTTCACACGCAATGGAGGCAGTTTCTGAAGTCTATCTTTGCCCAATCTACAGTATACATCACAAAACAGCACAATGGGGGAGGCTGGGAGCTGAGGATGTTAGAGGCGTGCATATTAAGGAGGGAGAGAGAAAGGGACTCACAGGGGACAGAGACAAGGAAAAAGGGAGAAAGACGGTGCTACACTCCCCCCCACTCCCACCCCTCCCTCCATCCTCCCATTTAGTGGTATTCAATTCGTTTATCAGGAGCAGTGAATCCCGGAGTCAGGCAGAAGTCTCCTGGGGGTTTTGTTGGTCCTGTCACTGGGTCCCATTGTGATTCTTGTCCTACATGCTGTATTCCATATGGACAGCTGGGCTGAGGGAGGGCGAAGAGGGACCTTCACAAAACCCAAATTGTGTCCAGCTTTCAAACCCAGTATTGTTGTCTGTGAAAGGAAGACGCATTAAAAATTCGTGCTATATCTATTGGGGGGGGTGGAGAAAGGGGGGCTGTAAAAGGGAAAAAAAGCCACCCTGTCTTTGATGGTTTCAGAAGGCCCCCGTGCTGGCCTCTAACAAGTTGCCTCTCTCTCTCTCTCTCTCTCTCTCTCTCTCTCTCTCTCTCTCTCTCTCTCTCTCTCTCCCTCTCTCTCTCTCTCTCTCCTTCTCTCTGCTTCGCCCTCTTTCTTTCCCCCCTTTCTTGTCTTTTCTCTTTCCTCTTTCTCATTTCTCTTTCCTTATGAAATTAGCTTCCACTACCCAACTGCATCCACTGCGTTTCAGTCGACAATGCACTTGCCTCCAAACCTTCAACCCGGAAGTTCCGGGCTTCTCTTCTCAGTGCACAGGCTTCTTCTGCCCTCTAGACACTGCTGATGATAAGAAGAGTGATTATTGGGGTTTGCCCCTTGTTCCTGCAATGTGTCCTTTTTTCTTCCCTTACTGCTCCCCAGCTTCTGAAAGAGACCCCAAAACCAACCCCTGATGCTACCACTTTTTCAGCTCCTGCTGAGGCTTATTAAAAGATTCCAAGTCATGGTCTAGAGGAGAGGACTAATTGGAAGACATGAGTGAAGGAGGAAAGGCATCAACCTCTAATGAAGACCTCAGGAGCCTTATTGGAACCTAGGCAGGAAAAGAAGTATTCCTCTTCCTCTCCCCAATATCATGCTATATAATCTCAAAAGACAATACATATACAAGTCCACTCATAGTGAAGAGGCTAGAAATATTAGTAACAACCAGTTCAATCAGATGATTCTTTCTGTGGCCCTCCAACAGAGAACCAGGTGTCCCTTTTCTTTGACAAACTGCTCAAATGTTCAAAATGTGAGATCAACAGATTATTCCTTCTTATAATTTACTGTTGTCCTTCCCATAATGTTGCTGGTGTTTCCATTGTGACAGAGACTTTTCCCAACATTTTTTCCCTCCCTTGAATGAGAGTGGAGTGGTCAGGGAATTGCCCTGTTCAATTATCATTTGGATCCTTTTAAAAAATTACACAAAAGGATATTTGTGAAAATCAGAAAGGAGGGGGAAATAGAGGTACAAGGAAAGATGGATTTCTGAGGTTGCTATTGTCCTATTTTTATCCCTATGGGTGGACTTTACAAGGTAGTTTTATTGTCTTTTATTATTGTGGGTGATCCGGAATCATTGCTTGTGCCATCTTTGCATGCTGACGTGAAAGAATATAGGAAAAGTAAGTAGAGTAAATACATTCCTGGCCACTAAAGGATTACATTGCTTGCTATCATGAAATTAAAATAAACTAAAGGATAGTTGCGATGTAAAATGAAACATTCTTAAGTGAACCGAGACCAAAAAGAAGGAAATTCCAGTTAATCCTGTGCTTTATGTTTAAATATTTCTCTTCCTTTTCCTACCTCTCCTTTTCTCTTCCTATTAAGAAAAATCAGATAACCTGATAATGAGTGGAAACCCCCTCTAAGCCATGGAAATAACTTATTTTCCTTACCTATTGACTGTTGAGCTTAGTTGAGACCTGGTGTGGATTTCTTGAGTCTTTTCAAGAGTCTGGTCATTGAAAAGCTAATCCAATATTTACCAAGTATAAGAACAATTCTCAGTTGTATTTATTAAAGGCAGATCACTAAGTGATTACTTGGGAACCTAAAACAAAGCCCTAGTTCTTGGAAAGGGGTGGAGATGGGGAGAACTATATTCTTCAAGGGGTCCTCAACCTATTCTTAGAGGAGAAAGACCATATGGGTGATGTATGAGATACTAAGGTTTCTCATTCCTTAAGTGGTGGTGTGGATTAGATATTGTATTGTGCAATATTTCAGGAAATATGTACTTGTGGCTTCATGAGAGCCCGAGCAGAGTGACACTCTAAACCGTGTCGATATATCATCTTTTATCCAGGATCTGCAAATAAACCCCTGATCTCTCCACCGCATTATAGCCCACGCTATCTTGCCTAGGAAACGATCCTAGTTTTATTGCTTTCCCCTCCCTCCCCCCCGCCCTACCCCTATCACCTCTTCTGGTTTGTTTTGCTTTTTTTTTTTAAGGCTTCGGGCTTCCTCTCCCCCCCCACCTCCGATACTGTTATTAATAAAAGAGGCAGACATCACTGCTTCAATCAGAAAAGTATGGGGGGGGGGGAGAAAGCTGGAAAATCCCCATCACCAGCCTCGCTCGCGCGAACACACACACACAAACCACCCAACCTCCGACCCCTCTTCAAACCCCTAAAACAAGGGTTGCCATGGCGCCCTGCGGCCACCGGGAGGCAGCAAAGCCCTTCTGATCCCTTAGCGCTGGGGCTACTACTACCTTAGACATAAATGACTATATCCTTGCAATAGATAGAATGGCCCGCAATTCTGTGTGTGTGTGTGCGTGTGTGTGTGTGCCCGCATAATGGCAGACAGTGGACAATATCAAGTACAAATGAAGCTCTTTCTTTAGCTGGACTCAGCTAAGCTGGACTCAAAGGGATGACCTTAGGGATTTATCTAGAGATTGTTGTGGATAACTTCCATCAGTGACCATCTATCTATGTAAAGATTACCTATTAATTATGCTTTCTGTACAAATCACGTATTTCTACACATTTGGCACGGGAGGCAGTGTGGCAGAGGGGACGGCTGTGCGTCTTGCAGCGGGATGCCCTGTCTCTGACAGATATTACCTGTGACTTCGGACCCCTCTCCTATTTTCACAGTGTCCCAAGCCCCCCGAGTGACAGATAGCTGCTGAGGTCTATCTGTGGAGAAAGTTTCTGCCCCAGAAGCTCGCCTGCACCGGTGAAGCCACAATTCGTATCTATGTCTATTTCCTATGCGTGGGTAACACAGTTAAGTATAGATTCAGCACGGCGTGCCAGGCATTGTCCTGGGTGATTGGGGTACAACGAGAGCGAAAGCTGAGCTAGGGACTGCAGCTGTGGCTTCGCTGGCTTGGGGGACTTGACCATGAGGAGGTTATCTTTTACCAGTCCGAGTCAGTACCTTCTGGGCAACTTCAGAGAATCACTGAGGGTTTCCTGTAGTGCTGAGAGGCTGGGACTTGCCAAGGGCCTTTACAGCCCGCGCGTGCCGCAGGCGATCGATCCCAGATCGAACGACCATCGGCGCCAGTGTTTTATCCCGACCACGCCGCCTCTTTACGTTTTAGTAACGTGAAGTATAACTCAGTACCAAGCCGTGGCGTGTATTGGCCTCTTTTCTCTCTCCCTTCCCGTTATTCGCACTTTCCTTTCGATGCGGCTGTCCTCCCGCGGTCTGAAGATGTTCTGTGTGGTTTGTTAAAGTGCTGCTGTTGGGGGGGTATTATGGCCAAGCACCGGGCCCTGAAGGGAAGAGGAGGCAAAGGCGGGAGGAGGGGGACGCACTCCAGGTGTCAGCGGTTTGGGGGGCTGAAAGGTGGGCTGACCCCATGCTCCCGCTTCCCTTGGCGAGGGGCGTTCGTCTCTCCGGTTTGGTTTGCTCGGGAGAGCCGGTCCGGGGTCCGGGAACTCCAGGAAGGAGCCTGAGCGGCTGCCCCGCGGCTCCGCAGCCCGGCCCTGAGGGGCGCGCCCTCTGCAAGTTCCAGCCCCGGCTTCGAGCCCACGGAGCAGCAGAAGACGCCCCTCACCCTGGGAGGAGCAAGGAGCAGGCGGCCGCTCATCCTTCCCGCTGCGGCCCAGACGCCTTAGCTCCGGGGCTCCGCTCCGAGCTCTGCCCGGGCCCCGCCGTCTCCGTCGCGCGAGGCTCTTTCTCTCTGCCAGGCCGCCAGGGGGAACCGCGGCACGCGGGCGCGCAGGCGAGGGGGGGATGGGATGGGAGGGAGGGGATGAGGGGAGGGGACAGGGGGAGAGGGGAGGGGAGAGGGGGGAGGGAGCTGGGCCCCAGGGCAGGCTCAGCTCGGCTGGGCTCCCAGAACCACGCGCGCCCTGAGGGCAAGCGCTCCTAGGCCCGCCGCCCTCTTTTCACAGGTTCGAGACCCCCGAGGCCCGGGACAAGGGGACGCGCGCGAGGACGCTCGGGCAGGACTGCAGCCCCGAGCCCGGCAGCTGGCTGGGGGCTTTGGAAAGGGTCAGTCTTGGGTTTGGGGGCAGAGTCCAGGCCAGACATCCCGCAGCCGGAATCCACGCCAGCGTGAAGCGAGGTTTCCAAAAGACCGAGCTACCCCGCCCATGAAGTAGGGTGTATTGTCTTCCTGCTCCCCCAGACTCGACTTCTCCCGTAAGCCCTGGGTCCACAGTCACTCGAGGCTCCTTGCAGTGGACAGTAGCCAGAAAGGGAAGGCACCTGCACCTCCGAGGGCGGCCGCGGGGTGGCGCCATCGGATAAGGAAAGGCAGCGGCGACCAGCCTCTCTCCTACTTGGAACTAACAGAACAGACAGAAGCCTGTGGGTAAAACCTCCCCACCCTTGAGTTTCTCGGGTGACCTCCCTCGCTTGCCCTCCAGGCCGAGGCTGCCTCATCTGGGGGAGGTTGAATTCCCTGGAGCAGACGTCCTTAGCTTGGGTCCTGCGGCTTTCATTCGTCTCACTTCAGAGCTGCGCTAGCTTTATTACATTCGGATTTATATTGACCCATCGCTGACACTGGGCCTTTCCTGCTAGTGTGAATGTAGGCAGAAATCCTCATTGTGAGCAGGGGCCCAGAGCCTCAACAAACTGCCAAGGGTCCGTGACACGCAGAAGGGGCTAGGTGCGCTCAGTGTTCTGGATCTTGGACATGCGCTCCCTCTCGCTTCTTTCCTCCTCCTTTCTTCCGTGCTTCAGACCGTGGGCATGGTTTCTAAAGTTTCTTAGTTCCCCAAAGACTTTGTAGATAGAATTTCCATTATCATTTTTACATCCGAATGAAATACACTCTCTCTGTTTTATGTATTAAAAAAAAAATTGGATCACAAAGCTACTTTAAAAATTAATTGCTTAATTCCACACTGTGAGTCAAAAACCACACCAAAACTGCAAAGTTATTGTAGACTACTTAGAATAAATTATTTATTCTAAACTAGGGAGGAGAATGAGAATCAACAGCTGAAAACAGCAAGAGAAAACTAACCATTTTCTTATTTTAGAATTTCATCTTTAGCATTTTAGTTTCATGAATCAAGTAATCTAGCTCAGAGGAAAGAGTATGGAACTTGGAGTCAGGAGTCTGAACACTAAGCTTGCTACTTAGCAATGAGACCTTGGGTAAGTCATTTAGCTCCTTGAATCTCAACTTGCAGGATTTGATAGGGTGGTTGTGAGGAAACTGTTTTTGTAAATCTTAAGAGTTATATGTAAATACAAGATATGATAGTAATAATAGTTAAGATTTACGCTTCATTTTAAAGTTTCTAAAGTACTTGACATATATAATTTTATATCCCTAACAATAATGTGGAGTTGGTGTAATCTCCATTTTACAGATGAGGAAACTGAGGCTGAGAAGAGCTAAGTGATTTCCCCAGAGTCACACAGCTAGCAAGTGTCCTAGGCAATATATAAACTCAAATCATCCTGACTCCGAGTGGAACTATCTACTATTCAACCTAATGTCATGATAGGAGAATTTAAGTAAATATAAACATGTCACAGAAGTAACACACACACACAGAGAATAGCAAAAGGGGTAATCTAATTCCAGAGCAATTTAAAAATTGTGATCTGAAAAACCAAAGGCAAAAACAGAGAGGAGTGTTAAAGGATCTTAGCCCACTCAAGGAGAAACCCAACTTCGTGTTCTGCCAGAGGCAGCTGGGTGGCAGACTTCTCTAAGCAACAAGGAGGATCACAGATTCGTCTGTTAGGAGCTGGCTCCCATCGTCTCTGATGGTTGGCAGGCTTTACTATCTCCTTGTTTTCTCCTAAGCAGTTTACAGAGATGCTTCCAAATTCTCTGTCTTCTTATTGGGGGACATTATGTCTCTGTTAAAAAACTAAATAACTGAGGCCCCCAGGAAAGCAGTGTGATAAAAAGAACCTTGAAGAGACCTTCTAAAAAGGCAGATTCAGTTGCTCATTGATCAGATGACCTTGGCCAAATCATTCAACTTGACCATGACTGACTTTTCCTCCTAGATCTGTGATTTCATTGATGTAATGATTTAAAGATGAGGAAGCCCCTTTTACTAATATAGATCAGCAAATGTTCTAGAATTTAGTTCCAGGGAATTGTCTAAGGGACTAAGAGGTTAAGTAATTTGTCTAGAGTCACAGACACAATATATACCAGTTTATATACCAATATAAATATGCCAATTTAAACCCAGTTCTTCTTAATTTTGAGGTTTTCCTTCTTTCTACTACTCATTGCTTCTCAGAAGTTCCATATTGGTAAGAATATGGGTCCCACTCCTCTAGAGAGTTTGTGAGGTAAGTGATACTGCATGTGTAAAGCAAATATACTCTGAGGTCCTAGGAAAAAATGAACTAATCTCCAATTATTACCATCCTAGTTATCTTTACTCCTCTTGTGAGGAAGAGATAAAGTCCAAGGACATGATTGCATGTACTTCTGGATCCCACAGTTTGGGAGATGTAAAGGATTTGGAGAGAGTTCCAAGTAGGGCTTCCAAAAAGGGTCAAAGGATAGTGTAATCCCTGCATTCCTAGTCAGGCCATTTCTTCATGTAGGAGTTCCTGTTGTTTTAAATTTGATTATTTTGCCTATAAATTCAGATTCGGTATGGAAGACTTAAGGTACACTAAGATTATGTTTGTTTCTTTTCAGAAATGATAATGGAGTCAGGAAAAACAATTTTCCTGACCTAGACCTGATCTAAAAAGTAAAGACATTTTTTCCTAGTCTAGACATGGCCTAAGTGGTAGACACCTTAGATTTAAGTGGAAAGGTAAGTGAATTAGCAAAGCTTCATAGATGGAGAGCTGGAAAGGAATCTGGCCTTCTTTTAATTCAATCCCTCATTTTACCAATGAAGAAAATGGAGCCCAGAAGGGTTAAGTCAGAAGTCACAGAGGTAGCATATGAGAGACTTGAGATGCCAAAGCAGGTCTTTTTACTCCAAATCCAGTGTTCTGTCCATAGCACCATCTAAGGGAAAAAACAGAAAGGAGTTAGTTGAGTAAAAAATGCTGAATAGTTTGAATGGGAAAATATGTAGAAGATAATGACCTCTACCTAAAACCAAAAGGAAAATTTGTTTGTTTTGGGCCGGGGCGGGGTTGTCCAGACCTGTGTTTTCATTGCTGTATGGAACTATTAAGGGGAAACTATCTCCACCAATGCTGGTAATTCACCTATAACTTACAGTCTTAGCTACCTAGGACACCAGGAGATTAATTGGCTTTATCCACTGTCAGAGAGTTAGTATGTCAGGGGTAGCATTTGAATTCAGCTTTTCCTGAATCCAGGACCAGCCCCCGGTCCGCTATACCACATTATCTCTCAAAACTTAGAGGTACTAGGCCTGTTACAGCAGAAAGACTTTAAGACAAATGTCCTGAGTGAGGCACCATAGTATAGTAGATAGACTTGGAGTCAGATCAGAGCTGGATTTGAATCTTGTCTCTGACGCCGGGAAACGATGTGACCTAACTATGTGTTATTTAACGACTCTAAGCCTCAGTTTCCTCGTTTGTAAAATTGTGTATAACAGCACCTACTTCCCAGGGTTGTGAGGGTCAAATGAGATAATATACATTAGATACTTTGTGAATTGAAAGTGTTATATAATTATCAATTGTTATTATCCTGGTTATAAAGTTACTGGGGAATAACGGAAACAAGTTACACCCTAGTGCCGGAGTGGGGAACCTTTGACCTCAAGGCCACATATGGCCTTCTAGGTCCTTGGGTTCAGCCTTTTGACTGAGTCCAGGTTTTACAGAACAAATCCTTTTATTAAGGGGATTTGTTCTGTGGAGTTTGGATTCAGTCAAAGGGCTACACTTGAGGACCTAGAGGACCACATGTGGCCTCCAAGCAGAAAACTCCCCACCCATGCTAACAAAACTTACTGAAACAGTGTAGAGAAAACTGGACCTGAAGTCAAGAAGATCTGAGTTTAGATTCAGCCTCAGACAGTTACTAGCTATATGAATGAACCTAGACAAGTCACTTAACCTGGTTGCCTTGGTGTACTTGGTAGTTGTAAAAACTACCAGGTTGTTGTAAGGATAAAATTAGATAATAATAAGCTTTTCAAATCTTAAAGCACTATGTTAATGTTAGCTACTGTTATTATCAAGTAATTGAGGGGTAGTATAGAAGGTTGCTTGTCTTTCTGAACTACATCATAGACCTCATATTAATTCTTCATGGTATTTTGTGGATGTCAAGAGAAAGTGATTATCTTTTAAGTGTTTGGTTAATTTTTAAACTAAAAAATATTAGCCACTGACATTTTACAACCACGTTATCAATTCATCATTTCTCCTCACCTTCTTTCTCCAGAAAGAAGCTAACAACTCCAAATTTAGAAAATACTCAACATCACTTAATTAAAACAACTTTCTCCCTGCTGTTTAGCAGTCTGTCTTCCCCTCCAGGTCTTCTGCTAACTTGGATATTAATCTAATAGGTTTCCTCCTCCATGCCTCCAGTCCTACTGAAGAGATTCCAAAGAACGGACTCTCAGTCCTGTTTCTCCTTTCATCACCTCAGCTGCAGTGAGCTGAGACCCAGAATTCAGAGCTAGAGTGAAGACAGTCAAAGTGACACAGATGTGAAGTCATTAAAGTGGCCATTATAGAAAGGAAAGATTAAAAATCTTGCATAGATTATGTAGTCCCTACTATAATTTCTGGCTCCTGCCCATTTGTCCACAAACATGTTTAGGACTGCCTACTTCTAAAGAAAAAATAAAAAAACAACTTCTCTTTATACTATATTTCATCCTTCTACTTTCCTTTCTCCTCTTCACTCCTAAACTTCCTGAAAAAAAGTCACCAACACTTAACGTCTCCATTTTCATTAAGCCATCTTCCCAATGCCTTATAAACTGGCTTGCTATTCACCAATCTTCAGAAAATTCTCTCTCACAGTCACTAATGACCTGCAAGTCTCCACATCCCATGACCTTTCTCTTATTCATTTCCAGACTTATTTCATGTAACTCCTTGCTACATACTCAACCCACCAGGCAAATTAGATTACTCTTCTTCCTTCAGATAGAGGTGCACTCTCCCATCTCCAGGCTCACCAATCTCTGTGCCTGTTACTTCCCTTTCCTCTTTACCTGTTGAGTTGGTACCTAAACCATCCTTTAAGGTCAGACTTCAACACCTCACTTGGGAAGCCTTCTCTCATTCCCCAAGTCATTTGAGCCTCACAATTCTATTTTATAAATGAGGGAAGTGAATTGACTTGCTCATGATCACATAGCAAATAAGTTTCAGAGCTGGCCAGGATTTGAAACCAGTTGCTACTGACTCAAAGTCAAGGACACTTTCTGCTTTGCCCCTTCTCTTTGCATGTACGTTTCTTGTGAACATGTTCTATTTTGGGGGATCATAGATTTACAGCTGCAAAGGACCTTAGAGGTCATCAAGTCTATCCTCCTTTTATAGATAAAGAAAATGAGGCTCAGAGAGGTTAGTTAAGTGATTTGCCCCTAGACTGCAAGGCTGGTAAGTGTCTAATTCAAACTCAGGACTTCCTGACTCCAAGTCCCATACTTCATTCACCATACCATGCAGCCTCTCCTTTATTACTTTGTATCCCCAGGACAATGCATTGCAAATGGTCATTGATTCATAAATGTTTGTTTTTACGCTGCAACTTCTTGGGTAAATGCTGGGCTGTAAAGAACATTTTTCCTTTTTCTCTCTGCCTCATGAAAGTTGTAGAAAATCATAGAATTGTAACTTTAGATCTGAAAGGGATTTGAGAAATTATCTAGAGTCCCTCATTTTACAGATGGATGCAACTGAGGCACTAAGAGGCTGTGTGACTTGTCCAAGATGAACAGAAGGGGATTTTGAGCCCAGGTTTCTGGGTTTTTCTTAGCACTACATCAAATAGAAGTATAAGCAAACAGATTCAGGTTCAGCGAGCGTGGTTCTAAAAACTGTTTTTACCACATAGAAAAGCTCCCATGGATGGTGATCAGCAGAACGAAGTCCTTCCCCTCCCTGCTTAAGAAACTCCATGGCCCCCTCCTTTCTCCAGATTATAAAACCACTATGGTTCCAATCTATCTACATTTCCCGGTTTATTTCACATATCTTCCCTTGCACCTTTCCCATTCCAGCCAAATTGTCTTAATGATATTCCATCATCCAGTTCTCTAATTTCACACAGCTTAATTCTCTGTGCCTGAATGACTTTCACACTCCTGCTCAAAGAATCCCTAACTTCCTTCAAATCTTCTCACCTTTTCACTTTTCCACCTTCATACAGAGAGCCTATTCTGATGCTAAATTTTGTATTTAATCTTCTATGTAAATGTTTACTGCCCATATAATATAAGCTCCTTGAGGGCAAGAACTATTTTTTTCTCTTTTCATATCGGATTTAACACAATGCCTGGAAGGCTTAATAAATGTTTGTGGAATTGAAGTCAGTACTATCCACTAATGGCGATAAAGTCAGTAATTAATCTTATTCATACCTCTTCCATTGTTCTACACAAACCTTTATTTAGCACTAAAAAGGAACAGCCTGGGGAAAAGGGTCTCATCACCAACTAAGGCACTTGATTGGATATCACTGTTCCCTAACTCTGCTGTGTGACTGTTTTGCATTTTTATAAACCTATGTAAGGAAGCTAGATATTTGCCAGAAGACCTATGGAGGCTAACTTGTTTGCCCAGATTTTATGAACTCACACGTTAAAGGTTTAGTAAGAATTTTCCTTTAAATTCTCCTTTGAGGTAGGTAGAATAAATATTATTTTTCTTATTTGCTGCCACTTGCTGCTTGTCCTTTCTTCCTGGAGAGGACTGTGACATCAGGGAGGTGGCGCCATGACTTGCAAGTGAGCTGGGTTTTAGTGAGGGAGGGCTGTGCAAAGTCACCAACCTCACTTTCTTCTCCAGAGTCATCTGGCCAGACTAAGAAACAAAATGAAATCATTTGTCCAAGGTCAGCACACTAACAGAGTCAGGACTCAAAGCCAGATCTTCTGGCTCCAAGTTCATCCCTCCTTCCACTAATTTTTTTTTTTAAATCTGTCATTAGATAATGATATAAAGTTTGTAAAGCGTGTTATATATGTAATCCTTCTTCAATTCTCACAACATTGTGTTGCTCTGATTACTGTTGCTACTTTAAAGATGAAGAAACTGAGACTCTTGGAGCCTGAGTTATGTTCCTAGGGGCACACAGCTAATAAGTGTCAAAGGCAAGATTAAAAACCTGGGCTCTCCTGACTCCACATCTGGGAATTTTGTCTAGATGTTGTATGAATGTTGTAGTACTGTGGTTCCTGGAGACCTTTGTTCAGTGACTAAAATACACTATTTTTCTACCGGAGTTGTGGGTGCCCAGGAAGAAGAAAAAAATGGAAAATAAAAATTGGAATGACAATACCTGAGTATCTATTAGTGCAAATGATGAATCCTGTGATGTAATCACATTATTGGAATTTGAGTTGCATATTTCCATTAGGCTGGAACCAATGACTGTATTTTACATAATTGTAACTTCAAATAGTTAAAATTCAAATACATGGGACCACTTTACAGGAGTTATTTTCACTATTGGCACTAATCAGGACCTAGCAGTACTGCAAATCATAGAGTATGAAGATTTAGAACCCTAGGCTTGGCAGGTGCCTCAGAGACCATTTATTCTAACCCCCTTATTGTGTAGAGGGGTAAAGGGAGGGCCGCAAAGTGAAACAGCCACGTATCTTATTAAGTTTGTATCATTAGCACTAGCTCAAACCCAAGTCTCCACACTCCTTTTCTTCCCCCAATCTGGCACTGTATTCTAAAATCTATACTATCTCCCTCTAACAAGTTACCTCCTTTGTTCCAGAGAAACCCTTCCATGCTTCCATACTTTCATGGATCTGTGACTTTATCAACCTAAGTGCCCCTCCTGAGATACAGATTTTATTCCAGCCATGCTAAGCTGTTCCGTGCCACTTTAGTCCATAACCTCCAACAAGTCTCTCAGAGATCCACCTAACGTGGCAGGGGGTAATAGGGAGGGAGAGCTTTCTCTTACAGAATCTCTTGTGCACATTTTGCTGTCACTTTGCATCACTGCTACAGAAACAGAAGGGAACTGCACAGAGACAGGGGCCATTTTGTATTTTGTTTGTTTCATTGCTGCCACAGTCAGAGAGTTCCTAAAGTGTCCAGCCTGCTAGTGATGAGGGTCTCTTTATGAACTGGATTAGTTATCGAAAAGCAGGTACAATCTGTGGTCTGTCCAAGGTCTGTCCAAGCAAACCCTTTCCAGTATTGAAAGCTGTCAGAGCCTGTGCTTCTCTATTCTTCTTCAGGATCTCATAGTCAGCCCCAGGCCATAATCTTATTGTGGCATTTCAGCTGCTTTATGGCCAAGCTTTGGGAGAAAGGAGGTAGCAGGGACTTCTCGGGTCTTAAAATGCATGTGCATTGGTGATGAAGTAGCAAGATATTTGCTGAAGCATTTACTCCCATTGTTAACCCTTCCCCATTCCCATTTTCACTCTTTTTTATAGGCATAATGACATTTCATAAAATTAGACATGATATCAGCAACAGGAGAAAATAATTTACCAAGGTAAATTGAAATGCTGCACTTAATGCAAACACCCTTTTAAAGTTTGCCACCCTTATCCCATGCAATTAGGGAAAGCAATTATGAATACTCTGTTGTCAAATATTATTTTCAGATCTGTCCTAGTTGAATTGAAAGGCCTCTAATGGAAATTTTGTAAATAAGCCTGGAGAGGGTGGCTTTAAAACAATCATCCCAACTAGGTTAATTAATCAAATGTGAAAACAGGATAACATTCATCATCTGACAAAGAAACACAATGAGTTCAAATACTTATGTTTAAGAATCATGTCCAGTAGCAAGTTAAAAGGGTAAGCCAAATATTATATGATCGATTTTTTTCTGAGTTTTCTGTTATATTGACTTTAGAGTTAGCTTTTTGATCAACCATATAGTTAAAAAACAAGAGGCAACAGGAACGGCAAGAACTTTATTCAAGATTACAGAAGAACAGACAAATAGGCCTGGAATGTAGCAGGAACTCATGAATTCTTCAATCTCTTACTTTCCCACCCCCTTAAATTTCCAGTGTCCTTATTTTCCTTTTATGTTCATTTGTTTATAGGACATTATTCGAGCCATTCACACTTAACAGAAAAGAACATGGTCACTTATATCCCCCATATTTTGTAAATGGTGTGGTCATTTCTAGCAACCAAAGTTGAAAACCTAGTTGTCATTCTTCACTTCTTCCCCCTCTCTTCCTACAGCCAGTTAGTTTTCAAGTGCTATCAGTTCTTTATATCTCTCACATCCATCCATTGACAGCACCACTAAGTCCACCTCAACACTTCACGTTTACACCACAACAATAATCTTCACATTCATCTCCTGGTGTCTGATTATCTTGTCAATCCAATCCATGTTATATACAATCCTCCTATTGATCTTACAAAAATATTGTATTGTTTATATCTTTGTCTTGGTGGGTCCCCTGCTCCCTGTCTGCCTCCACCCAACTGCTTCCATTAAAAAAAATCCTTCAGGGTCTTCCCCAGTGCCTGTAGAACAAAGTATAATCCACTTAATTTAGCATTCAACATCCTCCATAATCAAGTCTCTACCTAATCTCCAATGTGACCTCACACTTTAAGTCATCCACTCTGGTTGAATTGGCTCACTGGTTTTTCCTCACATACTTTAGGAACATTCCTTTCTCTCTTCATATGCTCATGTTGTTCCCCCTGTCTGGAATGTACTCTTTGCCCTTCTTCCTTCCTCTTCCCTTTCTTCAGGAGTTAGCTCAACCCTCAATTCCTTCATGAAAACTTATGCTTCCCCATTTTTCAGTGATTATTGCTTCCTCTGAATGCCTTCCTCTAATACATATGTATATGACACTTAGCACATGCTAGCATTTATTTTATGTTTCTTTTTGCCTATTTGTATTTTATCCAAAAGAGGCTTCATATTGTTCACAATTGGGGATTGAGTTTCTTTGTATCCATGATGTCTAATAATGTTTTAAAGGTGTTTGGTGCTTTATAGGTTAAAAAATGTTTTCATATATTTTATCTTGTTTGGTTATAACAACCCTGAGAAATAAGTATATTTACTCTCATTTTACAGATAAGGAATCTAAATCTCTGAGAAGTTAAATGACTTCACAAAAGTCAATGTTTGTGACTGGCCAAGCAGAGACATGAGCCCTATGTCTATGAATCCTTCTTTAGTGCACTGTCCCCTATTAAAAAAAAAAAACCTGTCTCTTCTAAATATTATACTCTTTGTAAAAATATAATAAATGTTCTTGGGTGATGACTTTCTCCTTGGGTGATGATTTTTGAAAATAAACTGTAGCTGGATCTTTATCCAGAAAGAATCTAAGATGAATCTAATTAACCCATACCTTTTTCTAATATTTATATTTGTAGTTGTGATACAATGCTTCCAAAGGGCCTATCAGTACCAGCATGTCTTCTGGTTGGCTTTTATGCCAGCCTTATGGGTATGATGAAGGACTTAGGGGTATCATCACTTTTGAAAGAGAGATGAAAATCTTGGAAATGGAGATTAGGACCAGAATACAGTCAGATTTATCCCTCTACTTGCTTGTCAATGTTATATTTGTTCCAGCCAGGTAGTGTCCTGTGGACCTTAGCTTTTGGTTTTTTGCATTTCTGGCTCACAGAAATAGACAAGTATGCAAACCATACCAATGCACCAAAGATTTTCCGGGATCTGAAAAGTAAAAAGCCGTGGAGTTGAGAGATCTGGCTACCAGGTTCCCCTATGCATCTGGGACCAAGAGAATCACTGAAAACTTCTGCAGTACTCTTCAGTCCTGGTGTGGACAATCTATTGTGCATTACTTGCCTGTGTCCAGTTCCTCTAAAGTTTTCTCTTCTTCCCAGCTCAAAAGATTCCAAAATATAAGAGAAATTAGAGCTGGAAAGTGACAGTGATGTTACATTCATGTGTGTAATTTTTACTATAGTTTTACCAACACAATTAAACTTTTTAAACTCTGAACTTGAGTCTGAGATGATTTATAAATGACATGAAAATATAATAAGAAATTTACATTTCCCCCAATATTATGAGGACACATAAGTCAATGAAAATAGAGCACAGGAATAATGGGATTCATATCTGATGATTTTGTTGGGATAGGTGATTAAACTACTCCCATTTATAATTAAATTCTATTCTTATGATATCTAGTTTAATATGAGTTCAAGATGCACAATTGTTTTGGGAGAACCACAAGGAAGAATAAATTCATAGCGATCTCTCAACTATTCATGAAAAGTAAAGAAGCTTCCTAAGACTAAAATGTAATATATCATATATGTATATGTACATATATATATGTATACACACACACACATATATATATAGATATATAGATATATACTCTGAAATCTCCCTAGTTGGTAAAATTGCAGAAGGAATAACTCATCTAACTTCCTAGGTCTCAAAATCCTAAATAAGCTTTAAATCATCTTAAGAAAAACATAATACTTTGTATTTTGAGGTTGCCATTTTGGAAAAAAAAATGATGAACACAAGAAAAAAAAAGCATTTGCTTTCGACTGTACTCTACAAAGGTAAAATTGATATCCTGCAATGTAAATGCTATTTGTTAAGGCAGACTGGTTAAATGAAATTTACATATATGCATTTACCTCCAATTTTTAATATTTTGAAATGAACCAATTTGTGTTTACTCAGAACAAAATGTTAATCGTTTTCATCCAAAAGGCAAATTCTAACCTCCTTATCTTGAAATCATTCCCTCAGATTAGGAGAGTTGATTTGCTTGGTCATATGATATATTCCTTCTTTGAGACTAGGGTTTGAGGTCACTGACAATCTTACAGTTTTGATTCTACATGAAATGTCAGACCAATGAAACCTGATAAAGAATTGGCTTGTGTTTGAAGACTACCTATTGAAAAGATCACTTTTTAGAACTACAAATGACCAGAACATATTGCAGTACCATAAGCATCTTGACTAGTCCCACAGCAATTTCTGGAAACTTCTTAGTTTTCTGAAATCATGTGGAAGTCAAATACAGTCAAATTCCCCTTAGGAATAGCCCAACTCCAAAGCCAAATCGTACACATACCCTTTTTCTTCCTTCCCCCAGGACGTTTTTGCACAGGTAAAATGAACATCAAGGATAGTCTTAAAAAGAGGCAGGGGAGAGAAAGAGAAAAGAAGAAGAGAGGCAGGAGGAAGAAAAAAAGAAGAAGAAAAGATATTACAAAAGATTAATATCAAATCTGAGAGATATTTGTGGGAAGGGGTCAGGATATACTATCTCAGGCAACCAGCCTTAGTCCTATATCCTATCCAACTCATCATTACATCAATAAACTTCATTTTTTAGCACCAACCAGTATTCTTCTCAATTTAACTCAATTCAATAATACTTACTAAGTACCTATTATGTGTACAACACTACACTGGACACAAGGGATACAAAACCAAAAATAAATCTGTCTCCATTTTCAAGGAGCATGTCCTAACAGGAGCATGCAACATATGCACATCTAAGTATAACACAAGGTAATTTGTGAACAGAGAGGGCATTAACAACCAGTGGGATAAAGGAAGACTACTTGAAAAAGGTGATACATGAACCAAGCCCTGAAGATAGACAAGGATTCTGAGAGGAAGAGATGAAGAGAGTATGCTTTCCAGGCATGGGAGCAGCTTTGTGAAGACAGCATGTTGAATTAAAGAGAAAAGCTAACTGTCCAGTTTAACTAGATCATAGAGCGTGTGAGAGGGATTATACAAATTAAGCCTAGAAAGGTAGGTTGAAACCATGTTTGGGTTTTAAATAACAGATTGTGATTGCATTTTAAGCTATATGCAAAGAAGGTGAATAACATGGTATATTGGTGTCTTGGGAAGATTATTTTGTGTAGAGCATGGATTAGAGAGGCAGGAAACTTAGAGTAGGAAGATCAATTAGGCTATTAGAGTAGTTCAGTCAACAGTGATGAGGGCTTGAACTAGGGTTATGATTGGACAGGTGGGAGTGAATGTAAGAGATATTGTAGGGGTAAAATTGTCACTGATTGGCTATAAGTGGGCTAAGGGAGAGGGAAAAGTGAACAGAGACTTCAAAGTAGTAAAATTGGGTGACTAGAAAGCTGTGATACCTTGAACAGAAATAAGGAATTTGGAGGAGGGGAAGGTCTCCAAATGAACAAGGATCCCTCAAAGCTTTAATATGATTGCCCTGATTTGCCCTTTGGAATTACTTTACCAACTAGTGCTCTAAGTCAGCACATGAGGAGTCATTTGTCTATGACATCTTTGGATCAGGTCTACACCACAAAGAGTTGGAAGAGCAGCTAACACAATCCCACTAAAAAGGGGAAGTAAGTAATTCTTCCTAATATGCAAAAAGTATTAAAGAGAAGATTTAAAGAGCCTGCTCTTTGGCTGTCTCAAGGGATCATGGGTCCCTCTAAATATTTAAAGGAGCGGTGAAGACAGATCTCTTAAGAAGGAGAGTACTAAGAGAGAGTAGCCTTAAATTACAATCTGCTTAACTCAGTGGAAATCCATGACTTTAAAATCATCTCTTCACAAACTTAGGTGACAGATACCATCAGAAATCAGAATATATGAGAATGCAGATTTGGGCACTAACTCCATTCTGATCACAGATTTGGTGAAGGGCTTTGCTGCTTCATAAATTCAGAATATTACTATTAATGAGAAAGTATCACGCAAATAAATTAGCAAGTCAAGGATAGTTCATTTGGGGTGATAATTATAAGGCTTTTGACATGGTTTGCATGTAACATGCAAGAATTTATTTTAAATCAATTTATGCAGAGTACCCAGTCAGACTACCCAACCCAAAAGAATACTTAAGACATTGACCCTTGAGTAAACTGCTCATATTGCATTTTTAGTTTTGAAATTGTGCCTTTCCACCTCAGGAAAGTGCCAGCAAATCACAGAAGGGTAGCATTTTGGATAAGAATTCTTTATGCTGTTACTGATTTGGTAACAGTAGATTTGAGAGCTGCAGCTCATCACCTGGGATAGAGATACGGAGTGGGACAGTTTTGTTTTGTTCTTTGCTACCAGCCACTTGAGGACCAGACAGCTGTTTAAGAGGGTCCTTCTGATGCAAATGGAAGCCGAGGAGCCTAATGGGTTCCTCCTCATTGGAGGTCCTTAAACAAAGGTTGAATACTTCAGGTATGTGGTAAGAGTGGATTCTGTTGTAAGATGGCCTCTGACAGGTCTGTGGAAACTCTTGTTCCAGATCTTTGTAATGGACCCTGAAGACATGGGAGCCTGAAGAGTCTAGAAGATCATTACTAAAATGGCTATAGTCTGGGAATCTGGGGAAGATTGTGAAAACAAAGAATATAAACTGCTCTGTTCAAATAACTAGAGGTAATAGGTTGATTTCATAAAAGACTGGGAAAAGTCATGCTAGGCACTAAATTAAGGGGGAAAAAATACCTCATAGGAAAGTAAATGAGTAAAGTAAAAAGTTTTTTTAAAAAGTAAGTTTTTAAAGAAAATGGGTACATTTGTGATGGTGGCTCCATTATCCTTGCCCCAAATAGTTCTTAGTATTATCATGAATTGGCACCATTTTCTTGAGGAGATCAATACAATATCATTTTTTCACCCACATTTTGTTGTCGGGAGTCTTGGCATTTTCTCCTTGGTCTATGACAACCCTCAGTTGGCTATCACCAATCAAACTCTGAGGCTCTTTATTGTACCTCAGGAAGTGGGCCAAAAGTGTGACGAAACCTGTGGAGAGAAATAGGAATATTTGAAACATGAAGAAAAATGAACTAGAAGAATGTCATTCTCAGTGACTAAAATGATATCAACTGAAAATGGTACCAAAAGGCTGCTAAACAGATCAACTGTCATCACCAATCTTGGTCCTAGGGGAAAAATGATGACACACTTTCTCTTTAGAGAGATAGAGATGATGGGAATAAAATGTTGTATACAGTGTCAGATGATATCTTTTCAACAGCTTTAACTGTTCTGTGTTACACAGGAGAGTACCATGGGAGATGAGGAGTGGATAATGGGTGTAAAAAAACAAAAGGCAGCAATCAAATCTTTTAAGTTTTTTTTTAAAAGCCACATGTAATTAATTCATTAAAACAAGCATTTATTAAGCACCAACTATATGCCAAGAACTATGCTAATACTGAAAATCCAAAGACAAAAATGAAATCATTCCCACCCTTAAGGAACTTACATTTTATTGATGAAGATAACATGTTCATAAGTACAAATTTCATACAAAATAATGCAAGGAAACTCAGTAACAAAGGGTGAAATTAGTATAAAAAAATTAGTATGAAAACAAGCAAACAAAAAAATACTATCTCTTCAAAGATTTTTGTAACAGCATTTTTTACATTAAAAGGAAAAACTAGAAAACATTTAAATGTCTAACAGTTGGGGAATGGTTAAATGAATTATGATTTATTAATATAATGAAATGCTATATTTCAATTAAGATTAAACTATGAAGAGTATAAAGATGTGTAATAATGACTACCCTGGCTCCACTGCCTGGAGTTTAGGTATGTTACATTTTGTCCCTTTTCCAGGATTCTCCAGTACCTTTTAAGGTTTAAGGGTAATGGTGGTGTCTAGACTCTCTTCCATTGATTCCAGACTCCACCAAATATGTTCCTTCAGTTGTAGGGTTGGGTTCCCTGTACCCTAGAAATATTTACTTCTAAAGGTATGTACAAAAATATATGTAAACCTACTCCACAACATGTGGGACTTAATCCCTCCTTTATGCCACATGACTTTCTGAGGAGAGGAAGAGAATAGTTTCATGGCTTAGTTCAGTTTCTATAAAGCACAGTCCCAAATTCTAAGTTCAAAGCCCCACTTGAGCTTAAGTACCAGGCACTCTGGATTTTCAGTCCTTCCCTGCTGGGCTGACTGGCTACAACATTTCACCTGGAATCCTGGCTACAAGGTCACCATGGTTCAAACCCTTAACTTCAGTGAACATGGAAACAGAACAGAAACAAACACCCCCAGGCCCATTTCTCAGAGTCACAGGCTTGTAAGAATGGGAAAGGGAAGGTATCACTCCCTCCCAGTTCTTAGGTCAGGGTGTCAAGGCTGTGGATAAACTGCATATGATCTTCGTCCTCTAGGCAGCAAGAGGAAAGAATAAACAGGAAGAGACTGAGATTGCTCAGTCTAGCAATTTTAAAGATGAAGCCTGTTCCAGGTATACAGTCAATCCAAGCAGGCTACTCCCAATGATGTGGTAGGGTGCCTCCAAGCTGGGTGAATTGGGCATGCTCCACAGTTCCATTATAGAGGTATGAAAGATCTTTATTCCATGAGGGGGAAAAAGCAGAACTAGAGAAACAGATTACCTAATGTATGATATTAGAAAAGGAAAAGTGAGTGAGGATGAAAGGACAAAAGAATCCTCATGGTCACTTAAAGAGAAGCACTAAAATGTTATGTCAGTGGGCTGAAGGATATTTATTTACAGGTAAATATTTGCAAAGCAAGTTAAACTGGTTGTACTGATGATTGGTATTGAGTTCATAAATAAATCATGAATTGAATGGAGAAATATGCAGAAATTACATCTTATAGAAAGGAAAGCTTAGACAACAAAACCAGGAGTCCAAAGATTCAGACCTTCACTTCCAGGACCCTGCTTTCGGCCTATAGATTTACATATCTGACTTTTTGCTATCAGCACCTCCCTTCTCATTTCAAGACCTGAACTTAATACTCCAGAACCCCACCTCTAGTCAGTCAGTATGTGCCAGGCACCATGTTAAGTGCTTGGGATAAAAGACTGGCAAGAAACAGTTCCTCTCTCAAAAGAACTAACAATCTAAAGGGGTAGGCAACATGAAAGCAATTATGTACAAATAAAATAAACACAGGATAAATTGAAGACAATCGACAGAGAAGGCACTAACACTAAAGAAGATCAGAAAAAAAACTTCTTTTGCAAGGTAGGAATTTAATTGGGACTTTAAGGAAGCCAAGAGCTGGAAATGAAGAGGGAGAACATGATGGATCTGGGAGGACAGATGGTGAAATCTCTTAGCAAGGAGGCCAGTGTTACCATATTGAAGGGCTTATGGAGGTGAGTAACATGTAATAAAATGACAAAGGTAGCTAGGGACCAGGTTTATATGACAAACAGAGGATTTTAAATATGATCTTGGAGGTGATAGGGAGATGTTAGAGCTTATTGACTAGGGAGGTCACCTACAAGATACTTTCCAAGGCCAGACCCTGAGTCATCAAACCTCTTGCAGTTTCAGAATATGACCTGGGATACCAGATCCAATTTCTTTCTTCTCTAGTGTTTGGAAAATAACTGAAGCAGAACTTTACCATTACAGAACCATTGAGGCTGAGGGCCTTAATTAGGTATTACATCCCCATCCTATGACTAACATCTCAAACCTAATCTCAAATTTCTTCCTCTCCTTCCTTCTTCAGATAATAACAATAACATATAATTATAGCTAACATTTATACAGTGATTTACTTATGTTATTTTATTTGATCCTCAAAACAACCCTAGAAGGCAAGTGCTGCTATTAGCCCCATTTACAGACAAGAAACTTAGGCTGAAGTAACTTGCCCAAGGGTAAGCACAGCTATTTAGTGTCCAAGTCTGAATTGCAAATCAAATCTTCCTGACTCCAGGTTCAAATATGATCATACAGAATCAATGAAAAGGAAAACCCTTTTCCCCTGTTCCTTATTCCCACTCTCTCCTGCCTATTCACCTTAAATCTTCTCCTCTTATCTTTCTACCAAGTTATTCTCTTTCCTTCCATCATGAATTTGGAACTTAGTATTCCATCCTTAACAAACTTACCTTCATCTTAGACCTTTCCTCCTCACACTCTTTCCATCAAGTTGTATTCACAGAAACCTGACTCCCCCCAGAAGTATTCCTGCCATATTCTTACATAGGGGATTCATTCTAAGGATCTGTGCTTGGCTCAGCATTGTGTAACATTTTTATCAATGATTTAGATAAAGGCATTAGTGGTACTCTCATCAAACTTACAGATGACCCAAAAGTTAAAGGAGGGAAGGCTAACACATGGGATGTCAGAGACCAGATCCAAAATGATCTTGACAGCCTCTAAAGCATAGGTTGAGTCTAATAAGATGAAATTCAACAAGGATAAATGTAAAATGTTGCCCTTGGGTACAAAATCAACTTCACAAATATAAGACAGAAGAGGCATGATTAGACAATAGTTTGTATGAAAGAGATCTTCCAGGCTACATTACAAAGGCATAACTTCCAGGAATAGGGAAATGAGTCAATTTGTACTCTACCCTTGGCAGACATCATCTGACATTTTGTGTTTAGTTCAGGGGCCACATTTAAAGGACACTGATAAGCTGGACAGCGTCCAGAGGAAAGCAAGCAAGATAGTAAAGGGCCATGAGTCTATGATAATCAGCTAATGGAGCTAGGGATGTTTAGCCTCAAGAAGACTCAGGAAGTACAAGATAGCTGGGTTCAAGGACCTGAAGGACTCTCATATGAAAAAGGGATTAGACTTCTTTGCTTGATCAAGGGGCAGAACTAGCAACTATAGTTAGAGGTTGTAAAGAAGACTTGAAGTCAGGAAAAACTTTCAAACCATAATAGAGATGGTGCTTTGAGATTAGGTTTGAGATATTAGCCATAGGATGGGGATGTAATACCTAATTGAGGCCCTCAGCCTCAATGGTTCTCTGATGGCAAAGTTCTGCTTCAGTTCTTTGTCAAGCACTAGAGAAGAAGGAAATTAGGCTTGGTATCCCAAGTCATACTCTCAAACTACAAGAGGTTTGGTGACTCAGAGTCTGGCCTTGGAAAGTATCTTGTAGGTCACCTCCCTAGTTAATAAACTCCAGCATCTCCCTATTACCAGCAAGATCAGATATAAAATAGTGTGGGATGAGCTACCTTGAGAGGTGGTGAGTTCCACTGATTTGGAGGTCTTCAGACAAACATTGTAGTGCCTCTTGTCCAATATTTCAAAGTGAAAATTCCTCTTATGGGCAGATTGGACTGGATGACCACTAAGAGCCTTTCCAGCTCTCAAAATCTATGATTTTGTAATTCTTATGGGCTGTGACCCATTGGGACTTCCTCCTTATGCCTCATTAGACTCTCCACCTGCCACCAACACTCAGTAGCCTTTCTCCTTTTAGTTTTCACTCCACCCGGATTTATCATCTTAACATGATTCTGTTATCAGTTATCTACTAAAATCCAAGTTGTTCTGCATACTTTCTCAAGTTTAGTACTTTGCTCACAGTCTTCCTCTCTATTCCACCTTCTACTCCAACAATTAAAAAAACTCAATCCTGTCATTTTATTAGCATAGAGAATTGTTAATGTAAATACACTCTTAATAGCATAACTATTTTTTTTAACTCTTGGGCCAGTTCTCTATCCACTGTCATGATACCTCTTACCTTTATACTTCTAGATTTCAACATACATATTGGTATCCCCCAAGCACTCTGGTCTCCCAATTTATTAGCCTCCTCAATATTTGTAACCTTCTTCTTCACTCCACTGTAGCCACATGCACAGGGATGGTCACACCCTCAGTCTTTCCATCTACCATAAATGTTCCATCTCCATTGATAACTCTGAAATTCCTCTATCTAAACATTTCCTCCTTACTTCCATCTCTTCCTTTGCTTTACTCTTCCTAGATTTGTTTTTTATCCTTACCATGACCACCAATCACTTTATCCCTTCCTGTTTTTCCAAATCATCATGAAAACCATAGCCTCATTTTCTTTCATTCTTAATCTTGAAAAGAAGGAAGAGTCTGTGCCATTTGCCCTGAGGTAAGAGTCAGTGACTGGATTTAGCAATAAAGAAGCCAAGTCAGCATCCAGAAACACAGAAGCTGAACACAGGAGAGACACAGAAATACAATTTCAATCATGTCTGACTATTCATGACCCCATTTGGGGTTTTCTTGATGAAAGATATTGAAATGGTTTACCATTTCCTTCTCCAGCTCATTTTATAGATGAAGAAACCAAGGCAAATGGGTTAAAGTGACTTACCCCAGGGTCATAAAGCTAGTAAGCATCTGAGGCCAGATTTGAACTCAGGAAGACAGGTCTCCCTAACTCCAGGCCCAGTGCGCTATCCTTTGCACTATCTATCTGTCCCATAGAAATAGAAATAAACTTCTATTCCTTGAAGTAGAGCAGAGATGAGCAGCTATTTTGAGCAGGCCCCATTTAAGACCAGCAGGCAGAAGGGAGACAGGCTGTGCAACTATTACTGAGAGCTGATTCAATTGGAGGAATGTTTTACTGTTTGAAAGAGCTGGTTAATAGGAAGAACTCCTAAGATCTGATTGGGGAAAGGCTAGAATAGGTTGCCTTGCTTTTTAATGTAACCTACAGATTGGAAGGTAGAAGCACTTTAGAGATTTGTTTGCCTTGCTCTTTATTAATACCCAAAAAGGAGAAAACCTGTCAGAGCTCAGGGGGCATAATTAAATAGTACTAAGAATTCTAGACTTTAGAAGAACTGTTTTGCTGAGAGAGCTAATGCTGCCTCAGAGCCTTAGCAATGGAGCAGACCTAAATTGCTCTGCAGACCCCAGGCTTAGGAGCTCAATTTTCACTAAAAGAGTCTAACATTAATTCAGAAAGCAGCCTCCAGAGAATGGTAGCCAAATGATAAGTAGCTCAAACCAGAATAGAGAGGCCTGGAAAAAGAATGGCCCTGCCCAGCTGGTGACACATGGTACATGCAGACTGTTCCCCCTAACCCTCTCTTTATAAAGAATAAGGCAATATGAAAAAGTGTGCTCAACTCTAGGAAATGATCTGCTTCCCCTGTTCTCTTCTCTTTACCTAGACCCCAAATGTACATGTTTTGCTCTTTTTTCCTTACTTTTAATTCTCCCTTCATGAACCATCCTCCAAAGGTGGAGTTTGTTTTGCTTGTGACTTGTTCCTTTCTGAATATCTTTTAATCCTCACTTGCTCTTTCCCTGTACCCAACTGATTCTCTATTGAATTTAATATATTTCTATACTAAACACTTTTTGTGTATATGTGTGTGTGTGTGTGTGTGTGTATATTCAGCCCTCCATTGTTCAGATCAGTTGAAAGTGAAGTTTATGTGTATCCTGACCCCCACATATTTCCGTAGGTTTGTATGGTCTTCGTGTAGACACTGATTATGCCAGGTAAGTTCTACCACCTTCCTTCCTCTTTCTTCCATGGTGTGTTCCATTTTCCTTCCCTTTTCTTTTTTCTCTTTAGATTACAAAAATATAAGAAAACTTGTTTTATTTAATCCCTTAGTGACCTTTGAAGAAATTAAGGAGACACTTATTTTTTATCCTCTTATTAGAACGCAAACACTTCATCATCATATAATCTTTACAGTTGCTCAAACATATTCACCTTTCTATGATTCTCTTGACTCCTGATATTGTTTTTTGGGTTTTTTTGTTTATTTTTTTCATGCCAAAGTCTCTACCTTTGTCAGGAATATTTATTCCATTAAAGGTCCATTTTGAAAATCAAATTCACCATCCACATCCAGAGAAAGAACTACAGAGTCAGAACTCAGAATGAAGCAGACTATTTTCTATTTTATTTTTTTGTTTTGTTTTTTTCTCCTGGTTTCTCCCATTCATTTTAATTCTTCTATGCAACATGACTAATGTGGAAATGTGTTTAATAAGAATGTATGTGTACAATTCATATAAGATTGCATGCCATCTTGAGGATGGAGGGAGAAAAATTTAAAATTTATGGAAGTGATTGTTGAAAACTGAAAATAGATGAATTAATTATTAACGAAATGTCAAGTAAATAAAATAAAAAGGGGCACTTTGCAAAGTTTATGTTTTTCAATTAAATGTTGATGATTTTAAAAATACAAATAAAGTTAAATCTAAATTAAAAAAGAAAAAAGATCATATTCAGTTCTTCTCAGAAAATTATTTTTGGTTGTAAGACTCTCTCTTTTGCATTATGGAATAACAAATTCTTGGCTTTCCTCTACCATGCTGACCCTCTTCTGCTATTGGTGAGTTCCTTTTGAGTTTCCATTTTGGGGAAAGGCCTAGGCTAGTCATAGTTCATTCCCTTCCCAGCTGTGCTTCTGACTCTATAGACTTTGCCACCATGCGCCTTTGGTTGCTGTTCATCCTTCATTTCCAAAGAGGACCAAATTAGAGAAGACAGGACCAGAGTGACTGTGTTGCAATATATCTAACAGAATAGTAAGATTTACAACTCACCCAGATTGTCTTCTTAGAGACTGTTTTCTGTGGACCAAATCGACCTCACATAGGGCACATCATGACTATAATTTCCTTTGAAGCACCCATTGTGCTCTAGATAAATGAGAAATATTTTACTCCTTTAGGAAAATACATACAACTTTTTTAAAAAATTTATTGATATCGTTTGTTCTTTATATCACCATAGTTTTCTCCAGTATCATTTCCCCCTCCAGCTGTCCCACATAATAAATAGTATTTTTAAACACAAAAAGAGGAAAAATCAGCACAATTGATAAATACATTGAAAAAGTCTGAAGACATGTGCAGCGTACAAAACCCATGAACTCCCGCTTCAGTAAATGGCTAAATTGGTAGCATCTTCTCATATCTCTTCTTTCCAGTCCTGCTTATTCTTTATAATTCTGCTACATTCGCTTGTGATTTGTGTTTACATTTACATTGTGTTTACATTGTGTTTGTTTTCTTGGCTCTGCTTATTTTATTCTTATTGATTCATGTATTCAGATATTTCCACACTTGTCTATATTCATCACATTCATCATTTCTTACAGCACAGTAAATTCCGTGGATCACAATTTGTTTAGCTAGTCTCCAAATCATGAGCATCTAGTTTTTTCTAATTCTTTGATATTACAAAAAGTAGTGCTACAAATATTTTGGTGTATATGGGAGCTTTCTTCTTATCAATGGCTTATTAATCAAGCCCAGTAATGGAATCTCTAGGTCAAAGGGTATGGACATTTTAGTTACAAATTGTGTTCCAAAATGGCTACACCAATAATATTCCAGTGTGTATATCCTATGATACTCCCTCCATCATTGACTATTACCATCCTTTGTCATCTTTGCCAACCATACATACATACATATATATATATATAAAATACATACACACACACTCACACACACACACAAAACTTTCTTATCCAACTTATCAAATATATAGCTATTTGTACCTTTTTTCTCTAATGGCCTAATATCCACTTTTATTTGCTCTAATAAAACTACTACACATAAAATTTGCATTCTTTGGGGGGGAGGAGCCAAGATGGCGGAGTAGAAAGATACACACATGCTAGCTCTGAACCACAGCCAGTAAATTACCTATAAAGAAGAACTCCCAACAAATTCTGGAGCAGCAGAAGCCACAGAACAACAGAGCAGAAGAGATTTCTGTTCCAGAGAGACCTGGAAAACTGACCCAAAAGGTCCCTCTAGCACTGGACCTGGAGCAGAGCCCAGTCCTGCCTTGGCACTGAGAGGAGCAGAACCGAGCAGGCTTCAGGGGCAGAATCTCCAGCCACAGCGCAGGTCCCTCCACCCACAGGTGCCAAAGGTCAGTGAGAGGGTCTTTTCAGCTTGCCAAGAGGGGAGCAGGGTATCTCCATGACTCAGGCCCCCTTGGGAGGCAGCAGCAGAGGCAGCAGCATACAAGGGCTACCAAAGCAGGCAGGAGCTCAGATCCATTGTTGAAGGTCTCTGCATAAACCCCCTGAGGAAACCAAGCCCTGAGTGGTGGTCCTGCCCCTACCTGAGTACCTGAACTTAATCTCAACTGAATAGCAGCCCCGCCCCTGATGAAAGCCCTGAGGCTGGGAAGCAGCATTTGCATCTCAGACCCCAAGCACTAGCTGGGTAGATCTGGAGGCGAGGTGGGTGTGGAAAGGAAACTCAGAAGTCAAGTAACTGTCTGGGAAAATGCCCAGAAAAGGGAAAAAAATTAAGACCATAGAAGGTTACTTTCTTGGGAAACAGATATCTCCTCCCATCCTTTCAGATGAGGAAGAACAATGCTTACCATCAGGGAAAGACATAGAATTTAAGGCTTCTGTACCCCAAACATACAAAATAAATATTCAATGGGCTCAGGCCATGGAAGAGCTCAAAAAGGATTTTGAAAATCAAGTTAGAGAGGTGGAGGAAAAACTGGGAAGAGAAATGAGAGAGATGCAAGAAAAGCATGAAAAGTAGGTCAACACCTTGCTAAAGGAGACTCCAAAAAATGCTGAAGAAAATAACACCTTGAAAAATAGGCTAACTCAATTGGCAAAAGAGGTTCAAAAAGCCAATGAGGAGAAGAATGCTTTCAAAAGCAGAATTAGCCAAATGGAAAAGGAAGTTCAAAAGCTCACTGAAGAAAATAGTTCTTTCAAAATTAGAATGGAACAGATGGAGGCTAATGACTTTATGAGAAACTAAGAAATCACAAAACAAAACCAAAAGAATGAAAAAATGGAAGATAATGTGAAATATCTCGTTGGAAAAACAACTGACCTGGAAAATAGATCCAGGAGAGACAATTTAAAAATTATGGGACTATCTGAAAGCCATGATCAAAAAAAGAGCCTACACATCATCTTTCATGAAATTGTCAAGGAAGACTGCCCTGAGATTCTAGAAGCAGAGGGCAAAATAAGTATTCAAGGAATCCACCGATCATCACCTGAAAGAGATCCAAAAAGAGAAACTCCTAGGAACATTGTGGCCAAATTCCAGAGCTCCCTGGTCAAGGAGAAAATATTGCAAGCAGCTAGAAAGAAACAATTCAAGTATTGTGGAAATACAATCAGGATAACACAAGATCTAGCAGCTTCTACATTAAGGGATTGAAGTGCGTGGAATATGATTTTCCAGAAGTCAAAGGAACTAGGACTAAAACCAAGAATCACCTACCCAGCAAAACTGAGTATAATACTTCAGGGGAAAACATGGTCTTTCAATGAAATAGAGGACTTTCAAGCATTCTTGATGAAAAAACCAGAGCTGAAAAGAAAATTTGACTTTCAAACACAAGAATGAAGAGAAGCATGAAAAGGTAAACAGCAAAGAGAAGTCATAAGGGACTTTACTAAAGTTGAACTGTTTACATTCCTACATGGAAAGACAATATTTGTAACTCTTGAAACTTTTCAGTATCTGGGTAGTTGGTGGGATTACATACGCATGCACACACACACACACACACACACACAGAGCACAGAGTGAATGGAATAAGATGGGATCATATCTTTAAAAAATGAAATTAAGCAGTGAGAGAGAAATATATTGGGAGGAGAAAGGGAGAAATGGAATGGGGCTAATTATCTCTCATAAAAGAGGCAGACAAAATACTTCTTAGTGGAGGGAAAAAGAGGGGAGGTGAGAGAAAAAACATGAAGCTTACTCTCATCACATTTGACTAAAGGAAGAAATAAAATGCACACTCATTTTGGTATGAAAACCTATCTTACAATACAAGAAAGTGGGTGAGAAGGAGATAAGCGGGGGGGGGGGGGATGATGAAAGGGAGGGCAATGGGAGGAGGGAGCAATTTGAAATCAACACTCTTGGGAAGGGACAGGATCAGAAGAGAGAATAGAAGCAATGGGGAGCAGGATAGGATGGAGGGAAATATACTTAGTCTTACAAAACACAACTATCATGGAAGTCATTTGCAAAACTAGACAGATATGGCCTATATTGAATTGCCTGCCCTCCCAAAGGGAATGGGTGGGGAGGGAGGGATGAAGAGAAGTTGGAACTCAAAGTTTTAGGAACAGCTGTTGAGTACTGTTCTTGCTACTAGGAAATAAAAAATACAGGTAATGGGGTATAGAAAGTTATCTTGCCCTACAGAACAAAAGAGAAGATGGGGATAAGGGAAGGAAGGGATGTTAGAAGAGAGGGCAGATTGGTGACAGGGGCAATTAGAATGCTTGGTATTTAGGGGTGGGGGGAGGGGAGAAATGGGGAGAAAATTTGGAACCCAAAATTTTGTGAAAATGAATGTTAAAAGTTAAATAAATAAATTTTTTTTAAAATTGCATTCTTCAGACAGTGGTTAGGTGGACAAGGATGTGAAATAGTTGATGTTTCAAAGCCCCATGAAAAGAGGAAACTTCCATATCATAGCATTCCAACTCTCAATTATTTTAAGAAAGCTATAAAATGTTTTAAATGAGCAAGTCCATACAATTAAGAATGTCTAGAGTAAATTCTGCAACGTCTCTCTCAAAAATCCCAGAGGATTCATATACTTTGATCTAAGTCCCCTATACCTGATCCAAATTTCTGTGTATTGAAGGCATGGCCATCTTTCCAGTCATCCATATTCAACACCTTGGAGTCATTCTTGACTCTTTCCCTTGACTCTTATTTCCCAGTCTAATTTATTGTTAGTCCTATCAAGTCTATCTATAAATATCTCCTTTCATTTATTCATTCACTCACTCACTCATAAACTCCTTAGATATTCCTTTAAGATCCTTCACAATCTGACTTAGCTTACTTCTCTATCCTTATTTCATATTCACAATTTCCATGTTCTTATTACCTAGCCTACTAGCTTTTCCCAAACCATAGTTTTCAAACCATGTTTCTTACACTTCAGTCACAATTCTTATCCTTCTCCCATCTTGGACTGTATTCCTAGTCACCCTCAGCTGCTATAGGTAAGATTTCATCTTATCTTGCCCAGTACGTATGTCTTCATGATACTTCCCATGTACTATTTACAAACCAGGGCCTCACAAGTCCCCCCTTCCATTTTCCAGCTCCCCTTCATGTGTTGTCCTTCTCTATTATAATGCAAGCTCTTTGAGGGCAAGGAGCATCTTGTTTTCTGGTATTTGTATCCATAGTCCTTAGTACAGTTCCTGACATATAACACATACTTATTGCTTTAATAATTCATTCATTGATCACTCCCCAAATTCCATATTCTATCTCCTGCCCTCATGAATTCACAAAGTTGTGCCACATTCCTGGGC
Organism: Notamacropus eugenii; assembly: GCF_028372415.1. NCBI lineage: Eukaryota > Metazoa > Chordata > Mammalia > Diprotodontia > Macropodidae > Notamacropus > Notamacropus eugenii. Next base: position 597,251,226 of record NC_092872.1, on the reverse strand, counting down.
AAATCACTTAACCTCTCTCAGCCTTGGTTTCCTCATCTGTAAAATGGTGATAATACCACCTACTTCACTGCGTTGTTGCAAGCATCAAATGAGATAACACATGTACAGCACTTTGCAAACCTTAAAAAAAAAGCAAGATATACTGTCACAGGTCTGTGATCTCTGCTACTGTGGAGGCTGAGGCTGATAAATCATTTTGAGTTGGAGCTTCTGAGATGAAGAAGAGCTAAAACTGATTGAGTATCTATCTGCACTGTCAGGCACTAATAAGTCCCTGGGAAGAGAGTGCCACCAAACTATTTCAAGAGGGTCAAACTGGGTTAGTTCAGAAACTGAACAGGTTAAAGTTTCCTTACTGATCCACATTGGAATCTTGCCACTATCCTCTGCAATTGTAACCCAGATGAGATAGAGAGATCCAGAGAGAGAGAAAAGAAAGAAAACCAGAAAGAAAAGGAAGGGAGGGAGACAGAAAGGAAGGAAGGAAGGAAGGAAGGAAGGAAGGAAGGAAGGAAGGAAGGAAGGAAGGAAGGAAGGGAGGAAGGAAGGAAGGAAGGAAGGAAGGAAGGAAGGAAGGAAGGAAGGAAGGAAAGAAAGAAAGAAAGAAAGAAAGAAAGAAAGAAAGAAAGAAAGAAAGAAAGAAAGAAAGAAAGAAAGAAAGAAAGAAAGAAAGAAAGAAAAAAGATACTTGTTGACTGTTCCCTCTTTATTGGAAAAATACCCAAATGAAGAAATAACTACTACTCTGGTATGAAAGGACAAACCCAGGACAGAGGTACATTAGGACAAGATTAATATAGAGAAAAGAATCTAGGAAAAGAATGTGGTTCAAGCAACAGAATTTTATCATCTCCTACATTTATCATGGCAGCTGGGTGGCAAAGCAAATAGGGTGTGGGACCCAGAATCAGGAAGACCTGAAGTAAAATACAGCCTCAGAACCTTGCTAGCGGAGTGATACTAGGTAAGTCACATGACATATTTGCCTCTGTTTAATCTTCTCTAAAACAAGGCTAATAATAGCACCTACTTCCCAAGGTTATTGGGTTGATAATAATGAGATAATATTTGTAAAGTGCTTTGCAAACCTAAAAGTGCTGTATAAATGCTAACTAAGTTGTTAAAGTTGCTCACAATATTCTTTTTTTTTATTTGGGTGTGTGTGACATGTGTGAATGAAGAGGGGAAAATTGTCACTCTCTTTCTATTTTATTTGTGAACATTCCATGGAGGGGATAGTTTGAGTGCTAGATGGCATCAAGAAACAGTTTTGTTCTCCCCTCCCCCCCAACAAAACCTGTTATTTATATAACTCTCTTATGATTTACAAAGCACTTCCTCATAACAACCTTATAGGTAGTAAAAAGGGTTTTTGTTGTTGTTTGTTTGCTTTTTGTCCAGACCTGCAGCTGCGCCAGTGTAATGAATTCCTGGTTAGAAATACTTTTCATCAATGCAGACTGAAAAAAAAAAAAACTCTGCAAAACCTTTGCAAAGGGTTTTACAGAATTGCCACTGGCATTGAGATATTAAGTGACTCAGCCATGGATGTACAGCCAGTATAGAGGCAGGACTCTACAGAAATCAGGTGTTACTGTTTCCAGTTCTATATATACTGTACCTTCCAGCCTCTCTGTGAAAACACTATTGTTTTCTATTTTGCAGATAAGAGCACTGAAGTTCAGAAAGATTGTGACTTGTCCATGTGGGCCAGAAATTGAATCCAGATCTTCTGACTCCAGGTCCAGGACTCTTTCCACTAAATCACACTGTGCTCTATTCCCCAATTTTACCTACTAACGTGGTAAAATGTTGTTTTAGAGTCGTACTAAAATAGCTTTAAGCTATATCTAACTTTAAAATCAAGTACAGTCTGTTCCTCCTATGACCATATACTTTAAACACTAGCCTAAATCAAAGGAGTGCTGAGATCAGGGGTGGGAGGCTGTGGCCTCGAGGCCACACATGTCCTTTTAGGTCCTCAAGTGCAGTTTTGACTATTGACTATTCAGTCAAAGGGCCACACTGAAGGACCTAGAGCTGAGGGATCCCCAGTCCTGACCTAGATCATCCCTGAACTGCTGACCAGAGATTACTCTGTTGCTGGTGCCTGTCCCACCATGTTTTCTGTCATTACAGGCATTATTCTTTATGATTCTTCCTCCATGCAATTTTAAGACGCATCTTAAACTGTGTTATCACTTTAAACAAATTTACTTTAGACCCTCCACTGAGTTCACCAAAGACAAGTAATCCTCCTGAAACTGGTAGAGCTGAAGATTAAACCACTCTGGGCAATTAAGCCTATCCCAAGGTTCAGCTGCTGAGATGTGTTTTACATCAATTACAGCTGTTTAGGGAGGTTCTATGGCAACTAGCATTTGTATGCTCATATCCTTACTTGGATTGAGTGTTTGCGGGCTTCATTAGTATTCTAGCATCCCGCCACAGTACTCTTCCCTAGCTCCAGTCCAACCATGTTAACAAATTCAGAGATTAGGGCTACGTTATTCACCCTTCTGCCACTAGTGGGGCTCCTTAGTGAATTTTCTATTAACTTTGCCTCTGTGTGAAGCTGTGCCAATTTCTGAAGTGTAAGGCTGGAATAGATGCCAGAAGTAAGTGTAAATGTGATTGACGTTGTTTATATTGTAATAAGAGTCCCAGCTAAGATGCCATTGGAGAAAAGGGTTGTGGTGAGGATTTAAAGTGGATGCATAAAGAGGGTGGATCTTTCAGGATGCCAGATTGGACATCTTTTATGATGGGGGTTGGTTGGGGTGGGATGAAGATCTAGGTTTAGTAAAAGCATAAACCAGTGAAGTAACGAGGAAGCATACCATTATTGGAAGAGAAGTCAGAAACTCTTTTTGGTCATGAATTTTTGATAGTTTGATAATTTGGTTTTTTTAATAGAATGTCAGCTGGGTCTACTATCAACATATAATCCTAAATTGTAAAATAATAGAACTGGGAAGGACTCTAAAGGAATTTTTTTTAACATTTTAAGGACAAAGTCTATAAAGTAGCATAAAATACAACTCTTTTGTGCAATAAAGCCAAAGAAGAAAACATATCTGGAGTATATTATACATTCAGATTTTAAGACAGTTTTGCATGTGTGTGTTTTATTAGTGAGGATGTGTGGTGAGGCAGAAAGAATACAGGTCTGGGAGTCAGGGGATCTGGAGTCTACCACTGGGAGCCTCAGTTTGCTCATCCATTAAAATGAGAAGAGTACACTAAATAATCTTTAAGGTCTCCTCTGGCACTAACATTTTATAACTAAAGATTAATTATTAAGATAATATATAGCTATGCCCACTATTCAACCAAATAATTTCCATGAACTTATTTAAGAATACTACCACCATAAATCATGACAAGTCATCAAAGCATATTCCTAATCACAGTCAGTAAAAACCACCACAGGTTTTTCATTTATTTATTTTTCTTTTTTATAAGCCACAGACCAACAGATCCCAAAGGGGTTTTTTTTGTTTGTTTGTATAAGGCATAGATATTAGCTTTTGTTATGAGGGGTGGGAGATGGGGAGAGAGAAATAGCCTTATTACAGGTAGGCCCCATAAGGTTATGTGGGGCACAGTGAGGTCTTTCTTTGGAATCACCAATCTGAGCCTTGGGATAGCATTTTCTGATGCATAATGGATACAACAGGCTGACAGAGATACAGGTACAAGCAGTGCTCTTGCAAAAGATTTTCGTAGATTCTAATTTCAGAGGTTAACAAAGATCCCCTTTTGGTTTATGCACTATTTCCCAAAGTCATTGGAAACTGACAGATAAATGTGTAGCCTCCTTTGATAGCCCCTTTTACAGTTAGGTACAGCTGGATGGAAATCAGTCACAAAGGAGAACTCAGTGTTATCATTAATGGTGACTTTGTGTAACAGATGTTGTCTACATATTAGAGAAGGCTGCTTAATTTGTCTCTTGTAAACATGAAGCCTCTTAAAACGATTATGTGCTAAACATTGGAAAATTCCATGCTTTTGTAATGCAGTCCTCCTTCACGGAAAGAAGCAGTTTAGAATTAAAAGAATAAAAGGGAGACAAAAATAAAGGAATACCACATCCATTACATTCATGTAGATTATGATTAGACTGAAGAGAGAACAAAGCTGACATTATGGTATTGCCAAGGGAAAATACACAGATTTAAAACAAAAGCATAAATAAATAGACACAGGGAGAGTGATGAGAAATTTGAGTGGTGATTTTGCTCCCTCTAGGGTCACTGGAAAAGTTCCCCATGGGCTTTACTACCTGAGAATAGCAGGGTGGGTAACAAAGAGAAAAAAATATCTTATACACTAGAGTGGTAAAGATGATTTTCTAACCCCATTTATCAGCTGGTAAGCCCAGTCAATTTTTTTTAGCAAATCCAGCACTCTGGGTCACTTCTACATATCTTCCCTTCCCAACCTTCTGCCCCTAGGGTGTTGTTACACAACAGTTTCTGTGCCCTGTTAGATATTCTACTCCCTATAGGTTTATATTTATTCAGTACCTTTTTTAACATCCCAAATTACCTTGGCTCTGATGGAGGAAATTTTTTGAAATCATGCAAAGCAGGAAGCATTTGACGACCTAAGTAGCCATATGTTCTTTTCACTTTTTCCTCTTCCTTCCTCAATGAACACCTCAGGTTCTAATCAATACAAGAAATATTTTTGCTTATTAACCCATTTCATTACATACTTCACATTCTTCACTGCAAACAAAAATTACAATTTTTCCCCATATTGCTCAGTGTAATTTCCTCAGAGAAGGTAATGTCAGTTGAGATATTGATGCAATAACTAAAGACAGCAATTCCATTTTTCTTGTGACTCTCCTATAAGCTCAAGGGGTCATACCCCCATCTTTTTCTCACAAAAACGTCAAGCTTGGAACTACTGCCTGGAGGTACACAGTAAAGACAAAACACAATCCTGGCATATCCTATCTAAATATAATTCTGCTGCTAATAGGTACAGAATAGGTTCTTGTGTGTGTGTGTGTGTGTGTGTGTGTGTGTGAGTGTGTGTCATTGCAATTATATTACTCGATAATAAAAGACCAATACACCTTGTAAACCCTTTTAGAGTTCTAAGGGTTGAAGAGTTGGTTGGCTCAAGAGATTATTAATAGACTTCAGAGACTTTTACATCTGGAGTATCAGTGTAAATCCAGCTGAGGTCAATAGCAACCAAGTGTCATTATCAGCCTCAGAAGAGAAGCCAAGGACTAGTTGCAAGTGAACAGCCAAGTGCTTCTAGATGTCCAGACTTAAAGTGCATTTAAAAAAAATTCAAACGCATATAAACTTCAATATTCCTGCTCAGCACTTGTTGACACTGACAGCTATAGCAATGAGGTGGTTGGGTGCAGAACGCCACTTTAATTGAAAAAATATTAATTATATTATTCCAAGCACCAAAGTGAGATAGGGCATCCCAATTAAAAACAAAAGAGAAGAACACAGCGAAATTAAGTGTTTCAGAAATAGCACAAAGGAAGCAAGGAGAAATTCAGGATGAGAAACTGAACTCAATTAGCAGATACATATTGAGCACATCCCTACTCTATAGCCAGCATTTTGCCAGACATTGTAGAGGAAACCAAAAGAAATCTAATACCTGTTCCTGCTCTCATGGAGCTCCCAATCTAAACAAATGACAAGACTAATACACATAAAACAATTAGGTAAGAATTAAGTATATATTATATATATGGTATATGTGTTTATTATAGTAATTCAGAATTATTATAGCTTCATTAACACATTTAGAATAGAGGTTCTTAACCTACAGTCCTTGAACTGTATTACAATAAATTGGTTTCCTTTGACATCCTATGTATTTTATTTTTTCATTTTAACCTATTATTCTGGGAAGAGCTTTGTAGGTTTCATCAAATTGTCAAATGACAAAAAAGGTCATCTGTCAACATTTATTAAGCATCCCATTCCTATCAAGCACTGTACTAAGTACTGGGATTACAAGCAGGGCCAAAATAACAACAACAAACTAGTTTCTGCTCTCAAGGAGCTCGTAATCTAATGGGGAAAGACAACTGGCAACCATCGATATGCAAATGAGGAGCCTGATGGGCTCTGGTAGCCCTGATTGGGGAGGAAATCAAAGGGGAAAAGCAGGAGGATAGCTTGCCTTCACTAGTGGTGAATCTTACACAGTCATCAAGAATGAGTTCTGAACGCAACAGGCAAGCAAAGCATCTCTCTCTCTGTGTATATACATACGTACACACATGCGTATATACACATGCATACATAGATATATGTATATATATGTGTGTGTGTTTATGTGTGTATATATATATATATATACATATATATTATTTGTGTGGGTGTGCTGTTTAAATATTTAGCCATCAAGCAAAAGTGTCCGTATGTTAAAGAATGCAAAATTCTATCTCTTTTCATATGAAATATGTAATATTTTTGCACTTATATTACACATATATTAAAAATTATGACTGACTTAACAGTCACTCCTTTGGACTATAGTTTTACAATCCATTCCTTGAGCCCTCTATGCCCTGCCCCATGTGCCTACCAGCCTAGCTGATATCAGAATAATTCAGAGAAACAACCTCTTTAAAAAAAAGCAAAAGCAAAAACCAAACCTCTGCATCTAAGTGAGTCCCTCCTTTAACTGGTCTCACATGAACAGCTTTTGGGGACATATGCAAGAACGGATGTAAGTTAATAAGCATAATATTAGGAATGCTCTGAGGCAAAACCTATCTGATTGCTAATGTATCTGGTTTCTTCCAAAGAGTGCAACTGGCAAAAAATGAAGTCTTCTCCTTTTTAACAGTCATCATTCTTTATCTCCTCTTCATTAACAGTAAACAAACACTAACATCCACATTTATTGCTGGATTTATTTTCTTAACAACAAATAAATAAGGTTTTCTTTAGCTGGGCCAACTTGCTTCAACTCATGCTGTAAAAAGCTTCAACATTTCTCAGCATAAAATTCTTATGAAAATCAATGTTCGGGGTGGGGGAGCTTTTTCACATTTAAGCCCATTGGCAAAGAGAATTAAAAGGCTTGATGCTAAATTGTGGAGATAAGAACTGAAAGTGCTGGCGGGGAGAGAGGCTGGCAGGCAATAGTGGCAAGAGAATTTTGTCAAGGGGGCAGCAAGTTTGAAGGCTCTGAGTCCCCAGGTTGAAGCAAAATGGGAGATAAAAGTAGCAATGCCACTCTAATTTTTAAAAATATAGTTACTTTGCATAAAAATATGTTATTTGTGTTAACATATGATGAGTTTATTATTCTTATTTTAAATTAATAGTTAAGTATCTTTAAACTTATCAATTTTAATATTTAAAATGGTAAATATCAATAGATAATAACCAAGAGTATTCTACAGCCAGCTTGCACCAGCTCTTGAGAATCTGTTGTTAAATTTTCAGTATGAGCATTCCCTGCAAATCAGGATTTATTTATTATTTTGAAGAACTGTATAAACTTAAGAAAATCTTAATAATGCAAAGTTAATTTAAAAGCATACATTTTTGTGAGCATACATTTCTCCTTGTCCCCCAGTTAATCTGATTGTTAAACACTAGCACATCCCTGTACTGCTGTATAAACAGTGCTTGAACTCACAAGGGGTGCAATAGAAGGTTTAGGGAATGATGTCCACCAAATTGGAAGAGTGATGACCGTAGGCTCATTGTCTTTCATCATCATTATAATCATCATCGTTGTCATCATTGTCATAACTAGAATTTACATGGTGATTTAAAGTTTGCCAAATATTTTACATCCATTATCTCATTTAAGCCTCATAATACCCTTGGAAATAACCCATATAAACAAAAGTTCTTTGAGTCCTCAATAATTTTTAAGAGTCTAAAGGGGTTGTGAAACCCAAAAGTCGGAGAAAGGTTATACTACAGTAACTAATAGCCTGGTACCTACCAGAGGGCATGGCTACTAAGGGGAAGAGATTGGTAGGCAAATGATATCTTAATAAAAATGGTAAATGTTTATACAATATTTTAAGGTTTCAAAAGTACTTTTACGTACATTATCTCATTTGATCCTCATGACACCTCCATGAGTTAATGGACATGTGGAAGTAGAAGTACTGGATGTGATCTTGAGCTTTCTAAAGGTGCCTGCTTACTTGAGGCAGTTGCTATTGTAACAGCAGCTGTTGTCTGGGTTAACAAATCTGTTTGTATTTTATTGTCAAGGCTGTCACTCAGAAAGAAGGCAGCATAAAAGGTTTTTTTTTTTTTAAATTTAATGGAAATGGGTGGCCATATAGTAACCTCCTAACATTACCCTAGACAATCTACATAGAGCACACCAGATAGATGACATTACTGCACCTCAGATTTTCTAAGAGGTGAATATTCAACTATCATTAAGCTCATTCTGGTAAAAGAGCCAAAGAAAAGTGATGAAAACCATTGAAGAGCTAGGAATGCATCCACATTCACACTCATCAGATTCCTCCTCATGTCTCTCCTTCTCTTCTCCCTGCCTCAGGCCACAACTCAGGCCACTAGAACATGTTATTCCTGCCATAGAAGCTATTATTTTCCCACCACATTTAATGAACACATCAAAGTAGCATTTAATTATAATTTGTATTAAAATCTTGTTATAGAAGAGTTAATCAGCTAACTATCCCTGCCTCCAAACTATAATAATAACAACAAAGACTTATGGCCTATTGAAGGCCAACCCTGACTTGGGTTGGTCCAGTGGTAGTTTAGGTTTGATATTGGAATGTAATGAAATACTTGCATAAGATCTTCCAGTTAAGAAAAAGAACTATAGTTAGCTATATAGCAGGGTAAGGATGTTCAGTAAGAATATTATGTGAGAGCACTGCAGTGATTTAGCTAAGTGCAATTCTCTCTTTCTCTATATTGCCCTTGGTGGTCTATAGACAAGCATCAGGAACCATTTGGAACTCTCCTGGCTTCTTGTAATCAGGCATCTAGGAAGTCATGTCAATAGCCTGACCAATAGATCCTAGACCCAACTGAATCTCAAGTAGTATTTCAATAATTTTTAAGGACAAACTAGCCTAACTTGAATAGTGGTAAGTGTGGGATAAGATGTCTTGGCATGTTGCTGACACCACAGGAACCATGAACTTGAGATATTCTTTCTCCTACATTATCATTACAGCTTTGGGGACTGTATAGATTACATACCAACACTGGCTTATGTGGGGCCCAGTAGGGCCATTGAGTAGTATCAGTCAACATTTATTGAACCTGATTGATCCTTGAGTTCAGAGGTCTACGTGACCAGCACCCAAATCTCTGATCGAGAAATTAATATGGAAATGTCCAGGCAGAAGCTGAATGAACATTTTTCAAGTATATTCTAGAAGCCACTCCTGAAAACATTTGTGATTAATGTAAGAAAAGTTACTAAACTAGCCATATTATTTTGCCCAGAGATCCTATGATTTGGACTATATCCCAAGGAGTGTGCATTTGTCCTTTGTTGCCAAAGAAGACCATGCCATCAGAGAAATAATGACATGACTTGCACTTGACTTTGTTTTTGAGTGAGAGAGAGCTGTGCAGGTCACCAGTCTCACTTCTCCTCCAGAGTCAGCTGAATTCATCAGGATGACTGGAGATGACCCAGGGTGAGGCAATTGGGACTTGCCCAAGGTCACACAACTAGTGAGTGTCAAGTGTCTAAGATGAGATTTGAACTCAGGTCCACCTGACTCCTACACTGGTGCTCTATCCACTGCACTACCTAGCTGCCCAGAGATCCTATGATTTGGACTATATCCCAAGGAGTAACAAAATATTGACAGCAAAAATACACACATTGTTACCTACATTCATATTCCTATATACAAATAGATGAGCTACAAAGGTCCCCACAAGTTAGCTGGACCCCCTGTGGCAGATTTATAGGAGCATCTAATTGAGTCATACAGATTATCAATCAGTTATCTTTTGCTCTTACTACTTTATCAGTCAGAGAGATTTATGGAATTATCACTGTATACTAAGGTTGCAAAGATGTCAATCAGAATTACAATCTTCTGAAATATCTAAAGTGACTACCAATAGCACATTGTAGGTGTATGTTTGGATAGTGTCTTAGTAGAACAATCACAGGACTTGTGGACAAAAGCCCTGGCATAAAACCTCCATGTTGACACTTACTAGCTATATGACTTTGAACAAGTGACTCAGGTTCTTTCAACCCATTTCCTCAACAATAAAATAGTGAATGTCATGTTTGTATCATCTCAAGGTCATTGTGAGGATCAAAAAAGGCAATAAGTGTAAAATGTCTTTTAAGTCTTAAGGCACTATGTAAATACAAACATATAATTGGACCCTTTCATTTTACAGATAAGGATATTGAGGCTTAGGGAACTTGAGTCACTAGTCCAAGTTCCTATTGTTTGACTGTGGCAAAAGCTGGGATAGGATTCCATGTCTTCTTTCTCCCAATCCAGAGCTCTATCCACTATACCATGCTTGAAAAACAGCACAAAATTCAGATTTATTCTTAATTCTCTTTATTCTCATGCTTTATTTGTATTGTGTGTGACTTAGAAGTCATTGACTATATGAGCATCTTAATAGACTAATAAATCTAATGAGATAGTGAGAAACATACAGATTCTGAGAAACTGATTTTTGTTTTTATTATTGGTGTATGGGCACTAGATAATCAAGCATTTATGTAATGCATATTTGGTGTCAGGTGTAGTGCTACACATTGAAATACAGACAAAAATGAAGACAATCCATCCCCTCAAAGAACTTACATATACAGGCCTCTGGGGCAGAATCCCCAGCAGGGAGGGTCTCAGATCCTTCAATCCACAAGGGGGATGATAGAAGGGATGGGAGAAGGGAGTAACTAGAAGTAAACACTTTTGGAAGGGACAACATCAAATGAGAGAATAGAATAAAGAAGGGATAGGGTAGGATGGAGGGAAATATAGTTAGTCTTACACAACATGACTATTATGGAAGTCTTTTGCAAAATGACACATATATAGCCTGTATTGAATTGCTTGCCTTCTCAGTGGGGATGGATGGGGAGGGAGGAAGGAAGAGAAGTTGGAACTCAAAGTTTTAGGAACAAATGTTGAGAATTGTTTTTGCGTATAACTGGGAAATAAGAAATACAGGTAATGGGATATAGAAATCTATCTTGCCCTACAAGAAAAGAGAGAAGATCGGAATAAGGGAAGGGTGGGGTGTGATAGAAGGGAGGGTACATTGAGGGAAAGGTTATTAGAAGGGGGGAGGGGAGAGATGGGGAGAAAATTGGAACTCAAAATTTTGTGGAAATGAATGTTGTAATCTAAAAATAAATAAATAAACAATAACTTACATATACATAGATAAATAGTCAGTCAACTGGCATTTGTTGCAACAAGTAGGCAACTAAGTGCCTAGTGTGTCCCAGGCACTGTGCTAAGGGCTGGGGATACAAAATAAAAGGCAAATGACAGTCTCTGCTATCAAACAGTTTAACAGAGAAGCAGCTCGAAAATAGCTATGTGCAAATATTACATGAACAGGATCAACTGTGGACAATCTCTAGGGAAGACACTAAGATTAATACAATACATATAGAAAACAAATACAATGTAGTGTGGAGGCAGGGGAAAAAGAAGAGATCGTGGAGTCAGTTTTACTGTTACGCACTGTGCATGAGGGCCATGCATGTCTGGAAATATGGACTACTGCCAGATAATGAAGGGCAGTATACCAAAAAGTAAGGGTTTCTGTTTTACCATGGAGGAAACTGGAAGCCACCAAAGCTTTCTGAGTGGGAGAATGACATGGTAGGGTTGATGCTTTAGGAATATCAAGTTAGTAGCTGTGTGAATGATAGAATATGATGGAGAGTCTGGAGTCCAGTTTGGAGGCTAGTGCAGTAGTCTAGGCCAAAAGCTGATGAGGGTCTGGAGAGACATTGTAACAACTCTACAAGACTTGATAATCAATTGGATATGGAGTTTAAAGGAGAGAAGAGCCAAGGATGACACTGAGGTTATGAACTTCCTTCCATCTCACATCACTTCCTCTCTTGCTCTTTCCACCTTCTGGTCCCCATTGGGTTCTAGCATCCTCCGAGTGACACCATATCCATTGTCATCCTTTCCAGTACTGGCTGTACTTAAGTATGGAGCAACCTCTACTCCTCTTGAGGCTCTCAAATTGTCTTTATCTACTCAGTGCGTAATTAGATTAGCAAGAGGTGTGAAATCCTTCCTACAAGCAAACCTCCCCTAAGCAAGCTTCCCTTAATGGGGCTCCACATGAGGTTTATTAATGGGTGGAGAAGATTTTAAATCCCATTAACATTATACCCACTAGCCATAGCAACTGTTCCAAGCTTTTTCTCTCCTTAGATCACAACACCCCTCCCCTTCGCATCTCAGCTACACTATATGTCTTCACACTTCACCAAATCTAGTTGGAGACAGCTCTCTATCCTCCCCTCTTCATCATTTAATATCCCTCTAAAATCATTCCCCACTATCTTCCATCTTCTGAACGTTTCTGTTACTACTGAGGTCACCACCATCCTCCCAGGCACTCATTTTCTCACCCTCAAAACTACCCTTCATTCCTCGCTCATTCTCACTCTACATATCCAATCAGTCGCCAAATCTTATAGTTTCCTTCTCCACAATATCTCCCCATACATTCTTCTCTCCATTCCTAGTTACCACCCTAGAGTGTTTCCTTCTCCCCAGGGTTCTGTTTCCGTGTATTCTATAGCCCAACCATAATGGCCTCCTTGATTTTCTGAAGCATTTTTATGAACTTTTTCTGAACTTCTCTGAAGATTCAGCTCGTGTCACCTTTTTAAGGTAGCCTTTCCTAGTCACTCAGCTGCTAGTCCCTTCCTCCCTAAGCCTACCTTCCATCTACTCTGAGTACCTTGAATACATTTATTTATATACATGTTGTGTCCTCTGTTATCTCCTTGGGGTAAATGACTGTTTTTTTGCCTCTTTGTGTATTCCCAGAGTAAGTGCTTAATATATGCTTTTTAAAATGGATTTATTGCATTGTAGTTGTGAGTGTACTTGTCTTACCTTTTTTCTTCTCCCTTATCCCTATGACAACTAGATTGTAAGCTCCTCAAAGGCAGGAGCTTGTTATATAAATTTTGTTTTTAAACCTTTCCCTAGGCTAAGCACAAGGATGTGTCCATAGTAGTTCCTCAATAAATGGTTGAATTGCATTGAATTACCTCTCCTGGGGACCTCAGTTGCCTTGTCTTCAAAGTGAGGAATCTGGACAAGATAATCCCTAAAATACCTTCTAATTCTAATGACCTACAAACTCTAAAAATTAACGGCTGACTCATTTCTACACTTTTCTTTTTGTAAGTAGCAAGACCTCATTAAAAGTCTTTTAGCTCTTTAATGATTATTCCAGTTATTGAATATCCATGTATCCACAGAGAACATATAAAGTTGAATGGTGAGTGCTTGTTAAGAATGGCTTTCCTTCTGAGTCCTGTTGGTCTCATGGTAATGATTCATATTTCAAATAGCATCAGAAACAGATTATTCTGGCTCTACATTTGCGATTTGCTTAGTTTTTCTCTAGGCTGAGATTTATCTGAGTCCATCTGGCTCCCGGGTGTTAAAGCCATTGAAGAATAAAAGTCCTCAATAATGCTGAAGTTCATGTGAAAATGTAATTTTATGTGCGTATGTTTTATGTTATTAAATTGTATTATGATGCCTGGAAAATGATTTTGTTTCAAGGTGATTCATTTTCTTTAGGATTTGGACTTTATACAGGCAGTTTTCTTTATCTCATTTTTATGGAATTGCAAGTCTGTTTTTTTTCCATATTCAAAAGCATTGAATAGGTAAATGGCATTAGTGTTTTATTTATAGGATAGATGCATTACAGTTTTGTATGAAAGCTGTATGTTTACTTCACAAATATTTGGTGGCAATTCAAGGTAACGGCAATAATTTGTATAGCTTTCCTTATCTTATTTTAAATGAACAAAGACTCTTAAATGTTAAGCTCTTTGCTAAAGGATGTCAAAGATTCTTCATTCCAGCACATAAGATTAATAGAATTCCCTAAACTCTCAAGTAAAGAAAATTAGGTGTGATTGTCCCACTACAATTGTCCTTCACACGTTACTCTTGCCAGCTGACTTTTTGCTTCTCATTAGCAGCACTTTTCTTGAAATATTAATAATGACATCACACTATTCTCACCCTCTCATCAGCCACCTTGTGGCTAAGCCAAACAAACACACATTCTCATGATACAATTTCAGAGCTAGATTAAGCATACAACATATAGGACATCAGCTCCAGTCAATGGAAGATCAGCTTCATAACTCAGCTGCTAGGGCTTTCAGAATGACTGAAAAAGGCAGAGGCAATACTAGAAACTAAAAATCTCAGTCATTGAACTGAAGTGGCTGCCAAATTGTACTGGAAACCCTAATCATGCCCTAAAGTGTATGTAGAGAATAATTTCAGGTAGTTCAGAGGACTTTATTCTAAGTCTTGTGGAGAGGACAGAATAAGTAAAGGAAAAGAAGAGAAAAGCAGGTTGTGTGGGGGCAGAACTCATTGGAGGGGAAATGAAACAAGCAAGGTACATACTGATATTGTTATTCCCAAGATACCTAGTTCCCTTATAAATTTGGCTTATGTTAAAAGTTATTTTGAAATAGACCAAACACACATTTATGGTTTGCTCCATGTTAAATATCCAAATACAGCTAAAACAATGAGCAAAAGTTGTGGTGAGATTTATTGCTCAATTTAGGGCAGATTTCACAGACACTCCAATTTTATATCTCTTCTCTTACGGATACATGAAGAAGGCCATGGGAGAATGGAAGACAGGTTGATAAAGGAGGAAGCAGATACAGTATATGTTTTGGGTAACACTGAAGCTTTGCTGACATCAACCATTTCTCTTAATTTCAAAATAACTAGAGATAGAGTAAAAATTTTAGTCATCTAGATAACCAATACAGAAATTAGAAAAGACCATATACATTTAACATACTACAAACCAAATATCTGAAGAGCTGATGATTTCACTTTTCATGTAGGTGTGTTGGCAGCCAGTAAGTATAGCTACTGTCCCAGAAAAGAACCATACACAAAATTGTGACATAGACAAGTTTTGTTTTAGTTGCCCTCCATCTTAAGCTCTGTTGGGAGATATACACAGGAAAGGGTGTGGGGGGTTGTGTTGAAGAAGGAAAAGGAATTGTGAAGTAAATGTGGAAGGATTTGGGAACTGTCACCAAGGTCAGAGATTAAATTTGGGGAGAAGTAAGTTGGGAGGACCTGAAAAAAAGTTGAAAGAGGAAACTGGGAGCTAAAGGGAAAAGATTGGATTTAAAGATGAAGGACTTCCACTAAAGGAGAAAAACTCAAGCTAAAGAACTGGAAGACAAGAAATAGTAGAGACAGAGGGGATTGGACATGAGAAGGACTCTGAGAGGCATGACTCTAGGAGGTGAAAGTTAACAAGACCTGTTAAGGACAAGATAAAGAAGGCAAGTTAAGACAAGGTAAGAGTTATGCAAGACAAGTTAAAGGAAATTGAATGTGACTGCCAAGATATCAATGAGATATTGTTTTGGAAGGAAGGGGGAGGGAGACTAGATCTGTAATTTCATAAATATCAGGAACTTCCTAATAAGGAACTTCTACTAATGTAAATAGACACTTTCCCTGCAACTTCTAGTATTTTAGAAATGCCTATAGCAACTAAGTAGTTAATTGACTTGCCCATGGTCACATGATAAGTGGCAGAAGTTGGACTGGAACCCAAGTTTTCTTAATTCCAAGGGCAGATTTCTATTTACTGTGTCTTGCTGACTTCTAGCTAGATGACAAGGTGCTATAAATTGCTGGCATTAATCTGGTTCTTTAAGGTTTGAAAAGGGTTTTAAGGCTATTATCTCACTTGATCACATCTTATGAGTTATTATAGCTTCATTTCATGGATGAGGAAACTGAAACTCAGAGAATTTAAGTGACTCTCCTACCTACTAGCCACATGACTATGGCCAGAGGCAATATTTGAATCCAAGTATTTCTGGATCGTAATACATTTAAGATGATTCCAAACTTGAATAGCTATACAAAAAGAGACATCATTAATGGTTCAGTGTTAACTTGGAAGCTCTCAGGTGGAGTGTCCCATGAATCTGTGCTTGGCCCTTTGCTGACATTTTTTCAATGACTTGAATAAAGACATAGGTTCCATGCTTATCCAAATCAAATTTACATATTAGTAAAACTGACAGGGAGCATTGGATGAAGAAGTCAAGATGCAAAAATACAGGCTAAAACGTTACAAATGACAAATAGTTGGAGTAGGGAGGCGGGGCTCACATACTGGATGATAAAGTCAGAATTCAAAAATATCGTGGTAGGCTAAGATATTGTACTGATTCTTATTAAATGTAACAGGGATAAAAGTCATGCCTTACCCTTACAATTAAAATAATCATTTTTATAAGGTGTAGTTTCCATACTTAAAAAGCAATTCATTTGAAAAATATAGAGAGCTTTAGTGTGTTGCAAGTTCAGTATGAGTTAAGAACATGATATGCCGGCTAAAAGTAAATAAATAAATACAATTTTAGACTACATTGAGTTAAGCATAAAGTGTAGCACATAATAATAGCAACAAGCTTAGTAAAAGCTTGTTGACTGATTGGATAGGTAATAGTCCCATAGTAAGTAATCTGCCCTGGTCAGATTACATCAAGTATTCTGTTCAATTCTGGGTGCCACATTTTACGAAGTTTACTGAAAAACTGGGAAGAATTCAGGGGAGGACAATGACCCTCAAGATAATATTATGTCTTTATATGGGGTCTGAGGTTCATTTTAAATCTGAGATTCTGGGATTCAGAAATTGATGATAGCCTTTGGATGTTGGGAATATTGGACAGCATTTCTATAGACAAACCTCTCCACGTAGAATCAGAGTTAAAATCCAGGTTCCCTTTCTCGGACCACTTTTTCTGTTTCCTTCCTGTGTTCCTATTTTTCATTTTTGGCAATTAAAAAATAATCAGGAATTAAATGAACAAAGCAAGAATAAGTTATTAAATTTTTATTTTAAAGGTTAAATGCTTAATTTTAAAATAGCACAGCAGACAGTTGCCTTACAAGATCCTATAAATGAGCCTGAATTGATTCTATGATCACTAAGCATTTTCAGTCCCAAGCATTCACATGTTAACTACTTTAAGCATATCAGTAGCATGACCAAAGACACTTCTTAGCACAGGTCATCATTTTCAAGTCGAATGGATCTTAATTACAACAGAGACATTTTCCTTCATATCTCTGGATCAGCTACTTCATTTTTCTACCTAGGGTCTGAGAAAATTGCAGCTCTTCCCTGATTAAGTACTTAATTGTGGTCAGTGCTTCTCAAAAGTATTTCAACAGTTAGTTTAAGTTCCACTTCAGACACACTGTTATCGACATCTTTATCAACTCTCTCCATTTCCCTGCATCAAATGCTTTCTGAAGTATACTTCGAAAGCCTTGATCACATCACTGTTTCAGAGAAAGTGGAGAATCAAGCCACAGGAGCTAAGTGGTAGAAAGCTGGACAGTTCTTGATGGATAGGATTCCAGTGATACATTTTTCAACTAGGAGACCATGCAATTCCTTTCAAGATTTTATTTTAAGTGGCTAAGTTACACTTGGCCTTTTGTGAAAGCATAACTGACAGGCAGCTCTCCAACCAGATTGAAATTCCAAATCATCTTTAAGCATTTGCAATGTAATCAATAAAATTTTAAGTAACTCTAACTGATTTTCTGCATTTAATGTTGCCAAAAGTTCTCTCAATCTCTATCTGAACCTTGTGAACTAAGGCCCCCCACTAATCCCAGTGTTTATACAAATTAATAGGAATACTTTGGGTTGTGTTTGTTTGCATGTATATATATGTATGTGTACAGTTTCTAATTTGTAGCAAGTAGATTTTCCTAGGGCAAATGCCCAAATGGATTTGTGATCTCATTAATGCAAGTTCTCCCTTCAGTGATGCAGACTGTCACCCATTCATACCTGCTCATTCCATAGAACACTTGATCATTTCCTTCCACAAAAGGGAAGGGCTTCCCTTGCTTCTGCTTGGCAGCATGAAGATATGAAAAACTTCTTCAAAATTCTCTGGCATGATATTGGTTTAATATACTTGTGTCATGGAAATTAACTCGGTAAAGATTTTTACTAGACTAAGATAGATAACTGAGAAAAATAGAATGAAACTAGTGAAGAAAAGTAAACAGATACTCTGTATTGAAAGTCTAAAAGGAGCTCTGGATTTTAGGAAGAAGAGATGGAACAATAAAGCCAGTCATCACCAAGACCAGCTTCATAAGTGCTGTAGGAAAAATACTTGGCTATGTGTTTTCTTTTCTATTGTCATTTGAGAGGACTAAAATTTCTCCCCCACCTCAGCCTAACATGGACCTTACTATCATATTACCATATTAATTGTCATTTGGATAAAGCCTTCCACTAAAATTCTCACATAACTTTATAGTGGCATGAAGGTCTCTTGGGACTTACAAAGGCTGTGCTAGAGGAGCAGAAGCTATAGCCTGAGCAAGTTGACTCAGTTCCAGTCCATTATAGACTCTATGCCTGTTGTTTGAGGACCAGCTCTCCTAAGATCAGGAAAGCATATTCTAATGAATTTTTCAGCCACAGCAACTCTCAAAGTCAAAGACAGTACTATTAGAGGGATTGGTCCTCACAAGGATGAAATACAGATCTTTGACATCTTGACTTATTGCATAAAGGTAATGATGTTTTATCTTTTAATAGATCAGCACAATTAGACTTACAGTTTAGGTAGCCAATCCCCTAGCATGGAATTTGGCATAACCTGGACCTGTTTTAAATATGTTTATGGGTCTAAGACAGGCCTGGCTTAGATGGTGTCAACATTGGGAAGGGGGCGTGAAGTGTTTCCTCCATTTGGCTATCCCATGGCCCTCATTCTCCACGTCTTTGAAATTCTTAACTGATTTCATGACTGAATGGCACCAAGAAGGTCCCACCCTTCTCTCAGGAACCATACCTTACTTCTCCCCCTACTCTGACTCTGTCATCTGCTCCCTGGAATTGCGAAGCAGTCCCAGACCTAATCAGGTAAGACTTTCTCTCTCCCCTCTTCCTGTGACTGAATTTTGCCTGAGTGCCAAAATTCCTAGTTGTAGTCATCCAGGAGGGCAATCTCACCTAGACCCCATGTTTTGTTTAAACTTCTTTCATCTGAAGAATTCACTTATCCTCCCTCCCGGTCAACAGATAGGGAAATCCCTCCTACAGTGTACTTACACAAGATGCTCAGTGCTCCACTACATGTATGCATTAAAAAAAAACCTGATAGAAAATATTTGTTTATAAAACAGATAAATTAGGGAGAGGTGGAATGTTCATACTGGATTCACCCCAGAGCTCCTTTAATGATAGAACTCCTCTAGTGAAGTGAAAATTATTTTTAAAAAATATATATATTAAATTTAACAATGTAGTTTGTCCTATTTGTGTTCCCTTCTGAACTTTTTTCTATGCATTCTAATATTTCATTGATTCTTTTATTTCTTTAAAAAATTTGCATTTTTTTACTGCCAACTAATTCTCCCTCTCTCACAAGCAGCAGCCTTCCCCTATATACGTGTAAGTATAGTCAACTTTCAAGTGGTGACACAAAAAGTTATGGAGAATGAATGAACTAATGAAAAAACTTAATTATTAAACATAATGCAAAGCATTGAGGATACTACTACTACTACTACTACTACTACTAATAATAATAATAATAATAATAATAATAACAATGCCAGGCATGTGTATAGCATAAGGTTTGCAAAGCACTTCGCATATATTGCTCCATTTGATTCTCACAATTGAGAAGGTGAATCTCCTTTTTATAAATCTGACTTGTGGCTCTCTTCCTGTCATTCTTCATCTATGCATGAGTCTTCAAAATGTTTCATTTTTGTGACATTGATGTTACAACATAAATTGTCTTTTAAAATACTGCTCACTTCACTCTGCATCAGTTCATACAAGTCTTCCTAAGACTCTTTGAAATAATATTTTTCCTCATTTCTTAAAAGACAATAGTATTGTACTTTATGCAGCAACAACATTGTAAAAACAAACAACTGTCAAAGCCATAAAATTATGATCAATGCAATGACCACCCACAATTTGAGAAGGGAAAATAATGAAACAGGCTCCGTACTTCCTGAAAGAGAGGCGATGGACTCAGAAGGCAGAATGAAATATATATCTTTTGGACATGACCAGTGAGGAAATTGGTGGTACTTGACTATGCATATTTTTTACAAAGATTTTACTTTTCTTTTCCAAAAGGAGAGGAGAAGAGGGGAAAATGTTTTTTGTGTTAAATTTTAAAAGTAATAATTTTAAAATCTCTATTTTACAGATGAGAAAACTGAGACTGTGGTAGGTTAAATAACTTTCTGGGTCACACAGCTAATACAAGTGTCTGAGACAGTATTTGACTCAAGTTTTCTTAATTCTCAAATCCAGTCCTCTCCTACCTCTACGAAACCACACACACCAGCTTCTAACCAACTGCAACAGATTGTCAGACAAGCTCAAAAACCCTTGGAACAACATCCCACAAACTCTTGCCTCTGATTCTATCCTAGCCCCTAAAGCATTAGATAGCCCAAGTAAGCTGCCCTTTTAGAGATGGAACTTGACATCTTTCTCTGTAGATGTCATAGCCTCACTTTTTTAGTTACCACAGCTACTCAAGACCCAGAAAAGAAAGTTCTTGTCACTAAGTTCCTTGGAATTGTCAAATGATTCAATATTAGAAACTGATATTGGAATTATATTATATAATACAATATAATATAATTCCAATATCAGTTTCTAATAGTGTATATATTGTATTACATCATATTACATTGTGTCGTTATGTTGTATCATATCACATTATGTGAATGGAAATAACATTGAAGATAGTGAATTATTTGCCTCACTGCTGCACTCTGAGAACCATGGGACCTTTTCACCTGACTTGCAGTTGAAATTTCCTGTATGTGTTGTCTCATCCTAATAGATTGTAAGCTTCTAGGAAGCAGGGTCTGTCCTTCTTTTCCTTTTGTTATCTCCAGGGCTTAGCACAATCCCCTGCATTACTAAACTTCAACCTAAAGCCATCCAGATCTCATTAAGAGAGACTCCAGAAGCTAAATACTAGGCTTCCCCTATCAGAATTGAAGCAGGGACAAAACGAGCTCCCATAGATCACCATGCAGGCAATCAAGAAGGGCCAGGCCATTCACTACACAGAACACAGAACCACAACAGGAAACTGAGCAAATTCATCATATGAGTTTGAAGGGGAAAGGGAGCAGGAACTATGCAAGAGACCTGAGACCAACATGATCTCCAACAGAACTGCAGTAGGGAATGGAATCAAGTTCCAGTTTGTTAAGGATTGTACAAAGAGAAGGATAAAATTAATGTCTTAAGCCAGAACTCGCACTGAATGACTAGATTGATATAGACGTCAGGTGTGGAAGCAGAAGTGGGGCCTAATGTCCCAAAACCCATCCAGATCAGTAGTGGCATCCAGACTACAAAGTGGATGGGACCAAACCCATTCAAGAATGCCAGAGAAAACTTACTACAAAGTCCCATTCCAAGAAGTAAGGCTAAAAATATGAGTAAATGTTTAATGGAGTAAGAGAATCCCAAGGGATGAATCCAGAGGAAGACAGTAACCCCACAACAATTACAAGCAGAGCCTCCAGAGAAAAACCCTGCTTGCCCACAATACCTACAAGAATTGCTAAAAGAAATGAAGCAAGAGATAAAAAAAATGAAATGAGAGTTTGAAAGAAAAAAATGGAAAGAAAATAAATAGTCCAAGGTAACTTAGAACAAAAGGTAGAAAACCTTAACTGAGTGAACTCCCTGAAAAATAGAATAAAACAAACAGATTGATTCCTCCATGAAACAATAAGAAACATTAGAACAAAGTCAAAGATTGAAAAAGAAAATTCAAAGTAAATATTATTAAAAACAACTGATATGAAAAACAGACTGAGGAGAAACAATTTAAGAACTATTATACTCCCTAGAAACCATGGCCAACAAAAAAACCTAGGTACTATATTCTGAGAAATCATAAAACTGTTCAGATTTATTAGAACTCAAGGACAAAGAGAAAATTGAAGAAATCCCCTTGTAAGCACCTCAAAGAAACCCCAAGCTGAAAACACCAAGGCAAAATAAGTAGCTTCCAAATCATAGAAAAATGAAGCAAGTATCCAGAAAGAAAGAATTTCAAGTATCAAAGAGCCATAATCAGAATCACACAAGCAACTAATACAAATATAATGAAGAGAAAATCTTGCAATATGATATTTCAAAAATCAAAGATAAAGAATATCAACCAAGAATAAATTACTGTGAAAACTGAGTATAAATGTATGGGGGGTGGGGGAGGGAATAAACATTCAATAGAATAAAGGATTTCCAAGCATTCATGGATAAAAAGACTAGAGCTGAACAGAAATTTTAAAATTCAAACAGAGGAAGCAAAAGAAACCTAGAAAAGTTTCTTAAGCAACTGGAAGGGGATGAGTGATGGTAAAATGTTAAATTCTAATGGAGGAAAAGAGACAACTGTTTCTTCAAAACTCAAGGGTCACAGACAAATTATACAAATAAAATAAACGCAGGGCATAGGTGTGAGCTTGTTCAGTTTTGTTGGTTTTAAGACAAGAAGGAAAATAAGCCCCTCCCACCCAAAGAATATACTAGGAAAGAAATGAGGGAAAAGGAAGGGGAACTTGCTAGAAAGGGATAGAAAGTTAGGAGGATTGGACATCTCATAACCTGTTTTATGAGAACCAGATAAAGTATGATTGAACATACTCACACATACACACACACACACACACACACACACACACACACACCATGTAAAAAACTAACAAGAGAGGACAGTAAAAAGGAAATAATAGACAATTTCATCAAAAAAAATGGCAACAATGAGATATAACAGTTTTTGGGATACAACTAAAGCAGTGTTTTCATCTACAAAAAAAGGACTAAGAAGATATTAATGAGTTGGGCATACAACTAAAAAAATTAGAAAAGCAACAAATCAAAAAGTATCAACTAAATACAAGATATAAATCATGAAAGTCAAAGTAAATGTTTAAAAAATTGAAAACAAAAAACTCATATTATTAAATAAAATAAGAATGTATTTTTGAAAACAATAAAATAGACAAACCACTTGCTAAAAGAAAGGAAAACCTATGTCAAAATAAAAAATGAAATAGGAGAATTCACAATAAATGAAGAAACAATGGAAATCATTAAAAAACCATTTAAATTAATTATATGCCAGCAAATAATATAATTTACAGGAAAAAATTAAAATAGGCAAGTTAAACAAATCAACTCATTGACCAGGTATGAGATTGTCTGTGTGTATTATTCTATACCTCTCCCAAGAGATGGGGGACATGCTTCATCTGATGTATTTGTACTCATGATTGGTAACTGTGTTGACAGGAATTCTGAAGGCTTTCAAATTGTTTGGCCCTACTTTATTGTAGTCATCACTTCCTAGTTCTCCTAGTTCATCGTTAATCAGTTTGGACAAGAAGGTAGACATTTTTATAGATGAAGAAACTTAGGTTTAGAAAGATGATGTGATTTGCCCGGTCACACAACTAGGTTTGTTGACTGATAATGCAACCTCAAACATTCTACAGTTGAGTAAACTGGGACCAGAGCATTGAAGCAGCTTGCCCAATGTCACACTAGTGATAAGTAGCAAAGTCAGGATTGGAGCCCAGATTCTCTACATAATTTGGTAGTAGGAGGGAATAGTCACTCCACTCACCTTGGTAAAGACTGAGTAGATTATTGCTGCAGCGCAGTGGTCTCTCTGGCTAGTACCAAAAAGCAAGACATATGAGCAGATAGTACTTCACAGATGAATAAACTGAGGTTTAGAAAGATAACGTGAATTGTTTAAGGTTTAGAGCTGCAAGGGATCCTTAGCAGTCATTTAGTTCAACACCTTCATTTTTTTTGTTGTTGTTGTTGAGTCATTCAGTCATGTCTGACTCTTCATGACTCCATGGACCATAGCATATCAGGCTCTTTTATCTTCTACTATCTCTCAAAGTCTGTCCAAATTCATATTCATTGTTTCCATGACACTATCTATCCATCTCTGTTATCCCCTTTTCATTTTGCCTTCAATTTTTCTCAACTTCGAGGTCTTTTGCAATGAGTTTCATCTTCTCATTATGTAACCAAAGTATTCAAGCTTCAGCTTCAGTATTTGACTTTCTAATGGATAGCCTGAATTGATTTATTTAATTATGGACTGATTTGCAGTCTGCTCAAAGGACTCTAAAAAGTCTTCTCCAGCACCCCAATTCAAAAGTGTTTATTCTGTGACACTCAGTTTTTCTTTTAGTCCAACTCTTACAGCCATACAATACTACTGGGAAAACTACAGCTTTGACTATATAGACTTTTTTTAGTCAGACAATTTCTCTACTTCTTAGTATTCTGTCCAGAATTACCATAGCTTTCCTTCCAAGGATCATCTTTTAATTTCATGGCTGCAGTCCCCTCTACAGTGATCTTTCAGCCCAAGAATATTAAAATGCTTCCATTTCTTTTCCCTGTATTTGCCTGAAAGTAATGGGACCAGTTGCCAAGATCTTTGTTTTTCTGATGTTAAGCTCCAAGCCAACTTTTACACCCTCCTCTTTCACTCTCATCAAGAGGTTTCTTAATTCCTCTTCACTTTCTGCCATCAGAGGGGCATCATCTGCATATTTAAAACTGTTGGCATTTCCCCCAGCAATCTTAACTCTGGCTTTTGAATCACTCAGCCTGGCATTTTGCTTGATGTACTCTGCATATAAGTGAAATAAATAAGGTGACAATATACACCCTTGTCGTACTCCTTTCCCAATCTTAAACCAATCAGCTGTTCATGTTTGGTTCTAACTGTTGCTTCTTGGTCTGCATACAGGTTCCTAAGGAAACAAGTGAGGTGATCTGGTACTTCCATCTCTTTGAGGACTTTCCACATTTTGCTGTGATCCATGCAGTCAAAAACTTTAGTGTGGTCAATGAGGCAGAAGTAAATTTTTTCAGGACACTGATTTTATTAGTGAAGACTCTAATCACATTATTCAAGGGTTACATCACAATGCTGAATGATGATCCATTAAAGTCTCCAGCTCTATTTTACATGTCCCCTATCATGTACTTGAACTGATTACTTTTTACCCCAGGTATGAGACTTTTCAGGTATTCCTAAATTAAATCTTATTAGATTTAGTCCATTATTATAGCTTGCAGCCTTTGGAGATTGTAATTCTGGCATCCAGCACATTAGCTGTGCCTCCCAGCTCCATGTCATCAGCAAATTTGATAAGCATTACCTTTATGATATCATCCAAGTCACTGATAAAAATGTGGAACAAAAAATAAGAACTGAGCCTGCACCACCACACCTGAGACCTCCCTCTAAATTCACATTAAACTTATTAATTTACAAACTTTGAATCTGGTTGTTCAACCATTTCAGAATCCCATATCTTCCATTCCACTTCTCTTCACATTGTCTATGAGGATATTATGAGAGACTTTGTCAAATACTTTACTAAAACATATGCATGTTAAGTCTATGGTATTTCTATGATCAACCAGTCAAAAAAGGAGGTGTGGTTAGTCTGATATGATCTATTCTTCATGTATAGTGGTCACCACTGTCCTTTCTAAATACTCACAAATCTTCCCTTTAATTCATTCTAGTATTTTCTCAAAGGTTAAAAATCTACTCCCCAGATTATAGCTTGAAGAATCTGCCCTCTTCCCCGTTTTGAAAATGGAAACATTGTATAGTCTCTAGTAGTATATCACTTCTCCCTTTCTCCACCATTCCCCAAAGACTATCCACAATAAACAATTACATTCACAATTTCTTTCAATGCACTGTGGTAAAATTTATCCCCATCATGTGACTTGAGCTTATAGAGGACAGATAAGAACTCACTTCATTTATCTTGCTTTGACTATTTACATTCTACCTTTTTCTGAAAATCATTTTCCTTCATAAAGAAAACAGAAACAAATTAGGGGTAGTTCCTCCTGTCCATTATCATTATTTTGATCTCACTCTACCTACCCACTTATTGAAAGTTGGATTTCTAGCCATTCCTTGTTCCTAGGTGGAATAATAGATGTGATAATGGTATCAGAGTTAGGAAGATGGAAGTTAAAATCCTACCTGAGACACTTAATGGCTATGTGAACCTGGGCAGAGTGACACAATCTTTCTCAGTTCCAGTTTCCTCATCTGTCAATGAGGATAATAATAGTACCTAATTCACAGATTATTGTGGGGATCAAATGAAATAATATATGTAAAATTCTTTAGGAAACTTAAAGCACCATATAAATGATAGCAATTATTATTCCTCATCTTGCCCCCAATATAGTTTTAAGAAATCCTTTTTTTAGAGTTCAACCCATAAAAATATGATTTCTGCTATCTTGGAACTTATAGCCTAGTTGGCAGCTACTTTATCTATAAATAAGATGATAGATTAAGTACTATTAGAGTTAAGAAAATAGAAAGATGATCAATTTCAGCTATGGTAGACAAGGAAAGTTTCACTAGGGAAGAGATTTTAGGAGATGGTGCTATGGGAAGCAACAGGGATTTATTAATCTGTTATTTTGTGCCAGGCCCTGTGCTAGGTGCTGGGGATTGACACATAAAGCAAGTCCTACTCTCATTGATTGTGCTGTGGGTGGAGGGGTAGAAAGAACATTGGACTGGAAGTCCAGAGTCTTAATCTAGATGTAGCCTTGATCATGCCATTACCTCCTCCTTTCTTCTAATATGCTGTTCAAGATATGTGTAGCCTTGGATGCAACACTCTGTGTGTGTGTGTGTGTGTGTGTGTGTGTGTGTGTGTGTATGTGTGAGAGAGAGAGAGACAGAGACAGAGAGGCAGAAAGCGACAGAGACAGAGACAGAGTTTAAATACCCCCACTCATTAGTGGAAAATACCATCTTTGTGAAGCATATTCCACTCTCCTTTGATGAATCAATTGTCAACAAATATTTATGAAACCACCACTTTGTGCCAAGCTTTATTCTAGGTGCTAGGAATACACAGAAAGAATGAAGCAAGTCCTTCTCTCAATGAGTTTATACTCTTGTTTATTTGACATTGAACAAGTAACTTTACATCTCTGGGTCTCTATTTCCTCATCTTGAAAATAAGGATGACTAGGTTTCTTCCAGCTCTCTAATTCTCTGGGGGTGGGGAGTGAGGGTGGGGAAGGTCTGTGGAACAAACTTGGATGTAAAAGATTTAGATTGGCAGAGAGGATATTTAAGAGGACAGAGAGTGTGGTAATGAGCACAGCTTGGGCACAGTATAACTCTCTTTCTTATGTAGTAGAAGTTCAACTGGCCGAGAAAATGGAATGACAGGTGTGGGGACAAGTTGGTCGGTTTGTCTGGTTTGTAGAACTTGTATAGGAAGAGTAATGTAGAGTAAATTTGGAGAGAAAGGTTGGACCCAAGTTGGGAAAGACTTCAAATGACCAAGAAATTTGTACTTTATCACAGCAGTAATAGAGAAACACTAGAATTTATTGAAGAGTGACATGTCAGATTGTTGCTTTGGAAAAATCACTTTGGCTACTGTACGGAAGACAGAGAGGTGAGAGATGTGAACCTGAGAAACCAATGAGAAGTGATGAGAACCAAAACTAGGATGATGGGCATTTGAGTTGATGGGAAAGGGATGGATACAAAAGATGTTGTAGAGGGAGAAATGATAAGGCTTGGGAATTGATTGGGTAGGTGGAGTGAAGAAAAAATAGGAGTAAAATATAACTCCAAGATTGAAAACTTTAGTGACTGGGGTGGGGGGAGTCCTTGAAAAAAAAAGATATTCATAAAAGGTGTGGAATTTGAAAGGAAAAATCAATTAGGTCTGTTTGAGACATACTGAGTTTGAATTAGCAGTAGTATATCCAATTCAAAATTTACATTTGGCAGTTGGCATTCAGGAAATGAACTGGAGCACAGTAGTCATTTACAAAAAAATAATTGAACCATTGAGAGATTGTGATAGGTCACCAAGACAGACTGTGAACAGAGAAAAGGGATGAAGGCTCAGAACTGACCCTCATGATTCCCCTAGGGTTAGGGAGTGGAAATTTTATAATAATCCAGCAGAGGAAACGTACAGGGAGTACCCAGACAGGCAGGGAGGAAATCAAGAGCAGTATTATGAAAACTCAGAGAAGAAAGTCCATCAAGAAGGAGAAGGTAATCAACAGGGTAAAATGCTACATAGAAGTCAAGAAGGATAAAGATTGGTAAAAGGCTATCCATCATACTTGTATTTAAAAGATAATTGGGAAGTTTGGAGTGAGTTTTAGTTGAACCATGGAGTCAGAAACAAGTTTGCAAAATGTTGAGAAATGAGAGGAAAGGAAATGGAGGCAGCAAGAGTAGATAGTCTTTTCTAGGAGATTGGATATGAAAGGGAGGCGAGATATAGGATGATTATTTGAAGGCATCAAGGAAAGGTAAGAGCAGATCCTGGAGGCAACTACTAGAGCCTTACCCTAAGGTCAAAGCCAAAAGCACCAGAGAGGCCAGGTTATCTAGAGTCTTCTTCTCTCAGCCACCCAATAGGCATCTGAGGCACCAGGGTCCAGGCTAAGGTTATGGGCACAGTCAATTCTAAAATCAAAGGTTGGTGGTGATGTTCTTGTCTGAGGTCAGGAAGGTCTCTGAGTGATTGCAAGTCAAAGTCATTAGGGTTCTGAGAAGGTGCTGCTCTAGTCCTCCAAAGAGGGGAGGGGGTTCCCTAAGGAATAGGTTACTTGCTTGGGTCTAAGGATAGTTTAGGAATGATACATAGTTATTTGTCCAATACCCCCGTTCCATGAGGGACAGTCCCTGTGGCACATGAGGAATATTCATTTTG
This sequence comes from Notamacropus eugenii, assembly GCF_028372415.1. Taxonomy (NCBI): domain Eukaryota; kingdom Metazoa; phylum Chordata; class Mammalia; order Diprotodontia; family Macropodidae; genus Notamacropus; species Notamacropus eugenii. Next base: position 597,222,116 of record NC_092872.1, on the reverse strand, counting down.
TTGCATATCACATGATATGCAAAATAAGGTATTCTAGGGCACAGTGAAGTTCACAATATAGTCCTATCTTTCCAGGCAGGAAATTAATAATGTGACTTTTCCCTTCTGCAGTTTATCACCACAGACACAAAAAGCTATCTTTCAACTTTAGTGTAACAATGATAGCCATATGTCCCAGGTCCTAAGACCAGCTGATCACGTAGGAAAAAGAATAATAAAGCTACCAATTTGGGAAATATCAATTAGACATAAATGAAAAGCTAAGTACTACTAGGAGTAGGGGAACCATGCTTAAGTTAATTGTCTTCCATTATGTTGTGTTGGAGGTCGTTTAATTTTTGAAGTTTAAACACAATCAATACCATACCAGCTTTTTAATGAATCCAATGTTAGCAAATGTTGGGGAGCCCCTTGCAATCACATCTTGGAGTCTTAGGCACCAGCCAGGAGGAGAGAGATGATTATTTGTTAGAGAAGTAGTCACTGAACAAGGCTCCATGATTTATTCAGGCCTCTTAAAGGATAATAGGAACATTTTGATATCGAATGAGATAAGAATATCTGATGTTGCAGGACTACCTTATGAGTTTAAGCATAAACTAGGACATTAAATTGCAATATTGGAGGTTCATAATATTGTCTGATACTTTAAGCAGTTTTATGAAAGCAGTGACTGATAATATCACTGTTACATTTTTAAAACATTATTTCATCATCATATTAGTGGTGTATTTATTTTCATAAGGAACAAGATAGAGCTATCTTTCTATTATCAGCATGTAGGTGTGTTGAATGCAATCTGGAGTTAGGATATTATAATAACTACATTGGTCACGTAGGATGTCAGCCTTGTCGAGCTTTTCCAATATAAGCTGAATTTCCCTACCTTGAGAGATGAATGATCAAACTATATTTTTGTTTTTTTTAAAGTCTAGCTCATATCAGAGAATACAATTTTTAAAATTTTAATATAAACTTTACTGTTTGCAATCATGACCTTTTTACTTGGGAAAATTATTTTCTGCTATTTTAATTTTTTTTAATCGACCTTCCTCTTCCTCCCCAAGGAAATTTGAGCTAGGGATGATCTTTTTGTATATATTATTTTTAAAGTTTTTTTTATCTCAATGGATTTTGATTTGGCAGAACATATTATACAAAGCAAATTTGTATCTATCTCCCCATTCTCAAAACACATGGAGTATGAATTTGATCTGTCTGAAACTCCTATTGATCTCAAAAAGGAGTGTTGTTTTGGGATCACCTTTGAAAAATTGTGACAAGCGAAGGAACTCCATCTAGAAAAATGATAAGGAGATAGGGAAAACAAATCCATAATTGAGATGTTTCTGAAAAAAAGTGTCCGATATTCTTGAAAAACCTAGCAGGGAAGCATGAGTTATACAGAATTAGTTATCTACAAAAAAGTTCAAAATAGCAGACTATTAAAAAATATTTTGAGCAAGGATGTTTGACTTCTGTATGTTAGCAATAAATAGGGAAAAGATATGAATAAGAACTTTTTTGACCCTGTGAATATAATAAGGTTCATGGATATTCATCATACAGCATTAAGTAGTGAAAAATGAGTTAAATTCTGGTTTTCATTTTTCACTACGCATTTTTGACTGGCCTTGAAAAATAGTGGCCATCATGGGATCTAATTCATCTCCAAACAAAATGTTTCTACAGAGAAGTGTGTAACCAATCTAAAACCAAGAATCCACTGAAATCAAACAAAAGCCAATAGTCACTTATGCTCTCAATGAAGGCAGTAATGACTGATAAATAAAATTTCCCACATTTTAACTAGTACTAAGGGAAATGGTTAGATGGCTAACACTGTGAAATATAGAAAATCTGAAAAACAAGCAGTTAAGGGCAATAACTGCAGCCTAAACAGACAGAATAAAATTACTGACAATGATGAAGTGATTTCAGGAGGAAATGAGAAAATAACATATCAATGAATCGAATTTTCACAAAGGAAAATAGCCATAGCTTAGCCCAGCTTTGATACTAAGCATTCTAAAAAGAACTGTATTGCTGACATCTGATTCATACCACATTAGTAACTAAATCACCAAATAATGAAAAAACCCGGAGGACAGATACATGACTATTTGTAGAGTACAAGGTCAACGTACCTCCAAAAGAAATCATAAATATGAGCTGAAAAAATTGGATATGATAATTTTAATGCTTTCCCAACAGAAATGTCTGGGCTGTCAGATAGCCTCAAGCTGAGTGAGACAGTGTCTGCATGGAGTCAAGGATTCAAATATTTTGCTCAAATCTGGTTTTTCGATTTCTATATGACCGAAGAGAAAATATCTTCAGGTAAATATTTTTTTGTGGATAGATCTTTTCAATTAACTGAAACAATGACTCATTAGCACCTTCTTTCCAAGCTCAGAGTAGGTTGTGGATCCCAAGGTACTTAATGGTTAATAATGTATTTACAGAGTTACCTTTTTTTTGTTACAAAATTGATCAAGCTTGTTTGACTCTCCTAAGAGGCTGAAAAAATGTAGACCTGGTATATCTGGTCAAAGTTGTCTGTGTCAGAAGCGAATTTTTGCTATGTAAATGTCTGCTCCTACTATTACTATCACTAGTATTATCATTTTCTGGGTATTGAGAGAGTTTCTCTTTTTCTTCCATTTTCCCAATTTCTGATTAAACATCCTCACAACAGCTGGCACACTGCTTCTCCTGTTCATCCATTCAGGTTTTTGCTCCTTTTCCTTAAGGGTAAATCCACAGTCAGACCTTTGGTTCTGATTATTTTAAGAAGAATTCATTCCAATACATTAAGATGTTCTTTTTCTATTTTTTTTCCTTTTGAGTTATTTAAATCCAGATGATCTGTGAAATTTCTCTTGGGAGACAACCTGATGTCCTATGTAATTACTGTTATAGTAATACTCAAAAATCATGATTTTTTTCAAAGTAAGAAGTCAAAATTCCTTTGTAGCAGTGTCACAGTAAATTTGGATAGATAGGCAACGGATATGAAGTTGAGACTAGTGCCAAGAGTTCAAGGTCTTTCTAATATTCAACCTGGAATTTCACACTCAGCTGTCCATCCCCAACAGGTTTGATTTAATTGGGTCATTGGAAGTTGGGTTATGTTTCTAAAGTTCAGTGCCTCTGGAGAGAATAGTAATGATCAGAGGTGGTCTAAACTGGAGAAGAACTAGAAGTCTATACTGTGTCTGGGAAAGGTCTTGTACTGCATGGTAGAGGTATCATTGCTGCCAAGCATGGTGATGTCCAAGTCTTTCTCCTGTTCATGCTTCATCTGATTCTGCTCATGTATGACCAGAGAAACTCAAGAAGGAATTAGGGTCATGGAGATCAACCCAATGAGACTTGTTGCCAAACACCTAAGACTCTCAAGGCCTCTTTACTGTAACCACCAAAGACATTGCAAAATATAGTCCACTAGAAGAAATCTATGTCCATGGAATGGCTGCCTTGGTAGATGGTAGATTTTCCCACACTAGAAGTCTTCCAGCAGTGTTTGAAAGATCACTTGCAAGGCATATCAAAGAAGGAATTCTTGGTCAGGTATGGTTTGGGTAATATGGTCTCTGAGGTTCCCATCTAACTTGAAGATTCTACCAAATGACAGAGTGGCTCTGCTTTTGCACGGTAGGTAAGGTCTAATTATTTTCAGCACTGGGCTGTTAGTTTAAGCAGTGACTATAATATTGTATTATACTTGAGTTGTAAACAGTCAACAGTGAATATAGTTGTTCTATGGATTTATGGCCCAAATATATTTTATTTGTTGTGTATATACTTCCTCCAATAGTGCAAAATTAAACATCCATACCTTCTTATCCTGGGCAACTCCTGTTCATGTCTTCCCATAAATTCTCCATCAGAGGTCACCCCATGTGCTTATAAACCTTTCTAGGTCTTTAAAAACATGATCTTTTTAATTTCTAATTTTTGTTATTTATTTTTGATGTTTTTTCTTTTTAAATTTTGAGTTCCAAATTGTCTCCCTCCCTCCAACCCTCCCCCGCCAACTGAGAAGGGACACAATATGAAATCAAGTTTACATGTGAAATAATGAAAAACATATTTCCACATTCCCACAAAAAGCAAGAAAAATAAAATGAGAAAATTATACTTCAATTTTCAATCAGAGTTGATTAATTAGTTCTCTGGAGGTAGATAGCATTTTTTTCATCATGAGTTCTCTGGAATTGTCTTGGATCATTGTATTGATTGGAGTAAATACCATTGATCATCATTATAACATTGCTGTTATCATGCACAGTGGTCTTCCAGTACTTCTCACTTCACTTTGCTTCAATTCATACAGGTCTTGCTATGTTTTTCTGAAACCACCCCATCACAATCACATGTTACAAATTATTCATTAGTTCTCCAATTGATGAGCATCCCCCCAATTTCCAATTCTTTGCCACCACAAAAAGAGAGGATATAAATACTTTTCTACGTACAGGTCCTTTTCCTTTTTCTTTGATCTCTTTGGGATACAGACCAAGTAGTGGTATTTCTGGGTCAAAGGGTGTGCAGTTTTTAGCCCTTTGCCTAATTCTATATTGTTCTCCAAAATGATTGAACCAGTTCACTACTCTAGATTTCATTATTGTACCTATTTTCCCCTCATCTCCTCCATCATTTGTCATTTCTGATAGGTGTGAGATGGTACCTCAGAGTTGTTTTAATTTACCTTTCTCTAAACAAAAGTGATTTAAAGCATTTTTTCATATGACTATAGATAGCTTGATTTCTTTATCTAAAAACTGCCTGTCTATATACTTTGATCATTTATCAATTGGGGAATAACCCTTATTTTTATAAATCTGACTCAGCACGTATTTGAGAAAGTAGATCTTTATCAGAGTAATGCTATATATACATATTTTATATTACTTCATTGTTGATGATATCTTTTAGCAAAATGTAGTTCCCCTGATTATCCCTTTTAATTCTATCTATTTTTGCTTTTGCTTTATCTGAGATCATGATTGCCACCTCTGGCCTTTTTTTTTTTTAGTTTAGCTGAAGCATATTAAATTCTGCTACAGGTCTTTAACTCTATATGTCTTTCAGTTTCAAGTGTGTCTCTTGTAAACAACATATTGTTGAATTTTGGTTTCTAATCCATCCTGTTATCTTCTGTTTTATGAATGAGCTCATCCTATTCTCATTCACAGTTATGATTATTGTGTATTTCCCTCCATCTCATTTTCTTCCGTTTCTTCTTCTTTCATTTTATCCTGTCTCTCCTTAAAAGTCTATTTTGCCTCTAACCAGCACCTCCCTTAACCTGTCTTCTCTTATCCCTTTCCTCTCTTATTTCCCTGTTGGGTAAGTTAAATTTCTGTACACAACTGAGTGTGTGTGTGTGTGTGTGTGTGTATTCTTCCCATTTTGAACCAATTATGATGAAAGTGAGGCTCAAGCCACCCCATCTATTTTCCTCTCTACTGTAAAAGTCCTTCCTTGTGTGCCACATAAAAATGAAAAAATTTTCCCCATTCTACCTCTCCCTTCCATCTTCTCCCAGTGCATTCCTCTTTCTCACTCTTTCATTTTTTAAGATCATTCCAACATAATCAACTCACATCCATGCCCTCTGTCTATGTAAACTCCTTTTAATTATCCTAAAAATAAAGTTCTTAGGAGTTACATGTATCATCTTCCCATATAGGAATGTAAACAGTTTAATTTTATGGATATTCTTACGATTACTTTTTATGTTTACCTTTTTATGCTTGTTTTGAGTCTTGAGTTTGAATGCCAAATTTTCTATTCAGCTCTCTTCTTTTCATCAGGAATTCTATTTCATTAAATATCCACTCTTTTTCCTCTGAAGGATTATACGCAGTTTTTCTGGGTAGGTTACTCTTGGTTGCAATACTAGTCCTTTTGTCTTCCAGATTATCATATTCCAAGTCCTCTGCTCCTTTAACATGAAAGCCACTAAGTTTTATGTGACCCTGACTGTGGTTCCACAATATTTGAACTATTTTGACTATTGAAGTATTTTCTTTTTGACTTGGTAGCTCTGGAATTTGGCCATAAATATTCCTGGGAGTTTTCATTTTGGGATCTCCTTCAGGAGATGACTGTGGATTCTTTCCATTTCTATTTTACCCTGTCAAGTCTAAGATATTGGGGTAGTTTTCCTTGATAATTTCTTGAAATATGATGTCTAAGCTCTTTCTTTGATCATGGCTTTTAGGTAGCCCAATCATTAACATATCTCCTTGATCCATTTTTGAGGCCAATTGTTTTTCTGATGAGATAGTTCACATTTCTTCAATTATTGTCATTCTTTTTACTTAGTTTTATTGTTTCTGCCACCATGTTGGTGGGTTCCAGATAGACTTCCACCCTGGGGTCACAAACTTCTCCTGACCTCCTAAGTTTTCTTGGACTGAAAAAAGTCTCACTCCAACCATCTATTGGCTCTGCCACTCATTTGTTTTGAGACATTATTTTAAAGTTGTTCAAAGAGGAATATTGATAGAGGTCATTTGGGTTGCCTCTAATCCACCATCTTGGCATTTTCTAAAGAGGTCTAGGTCTTTTAAGAATAGCTGGATATTGGTGCAGCACCTGAGCTATCTGTCATCCCAAACTTGTCACATGACTGGCCCACCTTTTCTAGGTATATCTTTTGGATGATGTCATTTACGCTATTTCTTGCAGGTTATTGTAAGACAATCCTCTACACTTCATCAAAATAGCATCAGTTTGCATCCTAGAATATCACTGGGCAAGAATTCTTTGGTTTCTTAGTTATAGATTTATAAAGCTAGAGGAGATCTTAAGAATTAGGCAGCAATAGAACCTGATACAAAAAGGTATGAAATATGTTTTATAAACATGACCAACTGGACATCTTAACATTAGGAAGTACAACTGATAGCACTGGTATTATTGAGAGTTAGTGGGATGTGACTTATGACTGATATAGATGATTATTGAAGGGCAAAGTATATGAAAAATGAACTGTTTAGATAACAGGGACAATGGAATAGCACAATATATTAAGAAGATATGTTCTAAATTAAGGAAATTCAGTAACTGGTACCCAGTGAGAAGCATGGTGAAGAGCATTTGGGTAGGCTGAACAGAGGAAGAAAAAGAAGTGATAATGTTGACACTGAAGATGACATGCTATAAAATAAAATGGATGATGAGTTCAGAACTGGTACAGAGACATGATATAGGGGACTAGATTCTCCAGATAGCTGCCGAAGTGCAATCTCAATCTCTCTCTGTCTCTCTGTCTCTCTCTCTGTCTCTGTCTCTCTCTCTGTGTGTGTCTCTGTCTCTCTCTCTGTGTCTCTCTCTCTGTCTCTCTCTCTCTCTCCCCCCCCTCCCCACCCTTCTTCTTTGCTCTCCTCTCCATCTAATTAATCAGAAATAACACAACTGATGGGAAGCTCAGTTTAAAATAACCACTCCATCTCAGAATTTTTGATAGACGAAGAGGAAAAAGACAGTAAATGCACTCTAGATTTTAGAAGGGAAAATTTCAAAGAGTTCAATGAAAGGCTGGACAATAATTCATGACCTAAAGTTTTTCCAAGCAGGACGGGGGAAGCTCTAAAGAAAGCAATTCTAATGACACAAACACAACTGACTCCAGTGAAAGAAGATAAGAAGAAGATGTTGAAAGAGATCAATGCAGATAAACAGGAAATTAATTGACCTATTTAGATTTCAAAAGACATACAGAAGATGAGAACCATTAGCTCTTCTTTACCCCTTCAATTCAGGGCTGTTAAGGTGCATAGTAACTCTGCTATGTAAGTGTAACCAGGGACTGGCCACTGAATCCAGTCCATATGAGCATAAATTGATATTCAAGTCTGGTACAGAGGAATGATCTGAAGGATTAAAATATTCATCAATCTGCTAGAGTTTTCCCTCTGTCTTATGAGCATATGCACAATGCCAGTGATGAAATTCTCCATGTGGAAAAGACTAAGGAGCTTGCTTCAGGGAGAGGCTTGATGACTCTTACTTAAAGTGCCTTGGGGAGATTTGAAGCTAATAATTGTAACTGGTTGCTAAGGTGTAGTGACTTAGCAGTCTCTGACCAGAACTCAGAGTTCATTCAAAAAACTGTAGCTGATGAGAGCTTCTATTTGTGTGACTTCTTCCTGGTTAATTGTCTCAGGCCTCTCCCCCTAAGGGCAACACATGGCCCATGAATGCAGCCCTTGGTCCCTTATTTGTTCTTTCATTTTAGGTGAAGGGAAATCAAGAGACTATGACCTTTTGAATTTGCAGGTTTTCCAGTCAGCTCAGTTTGGAAGCCACCAGGTTCAGTTTGGACTAGACTCAGAGACCAATCCCCCATTATGTAAGCTCTTGGTACAGCTTTATTTATAACAGTGTGTTCAGCTTGCCAAGAGAGTACATCAACACATTCTCTAAATCCAGGTCTACTTTGTGGTATCTATGTCACTGCTGCAATAGCAAGACTACCTTATGCTATTAGGAAGCTCCAACAAGCATATGTAGGTACTTCTCAATGCTCTGTTTTTGATTTCAGTGTGAGAAGTTATATTTTCATCCCTACCTATGCTACTTTTCTATTGTCTTTTATGACACACTTCCCATAATGAACATCATGACCCACCGCACCACATGACCTTCTCTTTCCTGAGAATGCATCAATATTTATTTATATACACACACCTGCCTTTAGGTATAGAAATGTACCATGGTGGGATCTCTTAAAACTTCTTACCCCCTTTACTGCATTTGTACAATTGTCTCCTCTCTAATCACTCTTGTCCCATTTGTCACAGTTAATATTGTCATGCCCAATTCCCCATATCATGACCTGAAAGTCTAGCTCCTTTGCAGAGTTGGAGTTCCTAGCCAATTAATGAGTGACACTTAATCTCTGTAATGTGCTTTTAAGATTCAACTTTCTCTGAAAATGTGCAACTCATCCAATTAATGTATGTGTGTGTGTGTGTTCATCCTTTGTTGCCAAAGAAGATCATGCCATCAGAGAAATAAGGACATGACTTGCGCTTGACTTTGTTTTTGAGTGAGGGAGGGCTGAATGTATATATAACCCATGTATCAGTTATGGAGAGACCAACTGGCTGGGTTTAATCTTTAAAATCTATCAATAATAAAAGCATGACTCATGCTGCTATGTGGAGAGTTTCTGCTCTGAGAACCTGTGAATTTGACTTGTTGAGTCAGTTCACCTGCTAGTAACCAAGACAACTGTTTTGACCATAAACATATTAATTATATAACAGATGGCATAAATGAACTTGGAAATCCAAGGGAAAAGAGCACTGGATTTGGAATTAGATGATATGAACTAGAACTTTGGATCTACCACTTGTGGGATAAATCACTTAACCTCTTATAACTTCAGTTTCTTCATTAGTAAAATGAAAGGATTGAGCTAGATGATCTATGAGGTTCCATCCAGTTCAAAATGTATGGTTCTATGACGTGAGTCCAGCAGCAAGAAACAAACTCATGACATCTATCCAAAAGTCACATGAGTAGAGGGGTTCTTTGATGATGGTTACATTGATATTTTCTTTTATTCCCTGTTCTTCTTGAATATGGTTTCTCCTTGGAGTCTCATTCCATTTGTTTCTCATTTTCCTCCTTGTGTGAAAGAATAGCCCAGGTCATATTCTGATAGAGTGTAGCTTTTCTCATGCATAGCCATGCATAGCCAAAAGTCAATGCATCTGCCATAATTGTTACCATCACCCACATAACTTGCCCTCCCCCTCCAAGAATTCTTTCAATAGTTGCCACAGTTCCTGCTTGGTTTTTTGCCATGTGCTTTCTGCTTCAGTATCCTGGGAAATAGAATTCTTTCTTATTCTTACCATATTTACTATAGTGTTTACATGTAGGACTCTGGTCAAAATTGGTCAGATTCATTCAGCATAGATGTCTCAGTGTGAAGAGACAACTCTTCTCCCATGACATATCAATCAATCAATCAATAAACACTTATTAAGTGCCTACTATGCACCAGTCATTGTGCTAAGTTTTGGGAATATAAAAAGAATCAAAAGATAGTCCTCCCCTCAAGGGGCTTACAATCTAATGGGGGAGACAACATGCAAACAAATATATAAAGCAAGCTATGTACAGGATAAATAAGAAACAATAAAGGGAAGACACTAGAATTGAGAAGTGTTGGGGAAGGCTACCAGAAAAAGATGGGATTTTAGTTGAAACTTAAAGAAAGCCAGGGAAGTCAAGAGGCAGAGTAGAGGAGGAAGAGAAATACGGGTATGGGGCATAGGCAAAGAAAATGCCCAGAGTCAAGAGATGAGGTGTCTTGTTCATAAAGTAGTCAGGAGGCAGGTGTCACTGGATCAAAGAATATGTAATGAGGAGTAAGGTGAAAGAAAACTGGGTAGGTAGGAGGGGGCTAGGTCATGAAGGGCTTTGAATGCCAAACAGAACATTTTGTATTTCATGCTGTAGGTGATAGGGAGCCACTGGAGTTTGTTGAATAGGAGAGCAACATAATTGGACCTGTGTTTTTAGAAAATCATTTTAGTGACTGAAATGGAAGATGGATCAGAATGGAGAGATACAAAGTTTATATATATATATATATATGTATATATATATATATATATATATATTCATATATATGATTGCTTTCCATTGAAATCCCTCTCTCATTCTGTACCTATCAAAAATCATGAGCTAAATCACATTCAGATATCAAAATCCCTAATATACATAATGGGGTCTCCAAGTCCTAATCTTAATTCCACAAAAGCAAAGGCAGATAACTAAGGATGAATACAAAAGGGAAGTATGATCCTGTAAAAATGCTATGAGGAGCACTGAAGCTCAGAATGACCTGTGGCTGTCAATAAAAACTCAAAACAACAAAAAGGGGCTTTTATGGTGATGTTGGAGCAAGAGAAGGGTCAGGAAAGAATAGGACCATTGTTTGTGATGGATGGGATAGTGATGATAGATGTCAGAGAGAGAGAGAGATTAGAAGAAGGACTTAATTCTGATTTTGGTCCTTTTTCTTTGAGTTGAAACTTAAGACAACTAAGTAAGGAGATACGGTAAGAGCTAGAAAAGACATATCTGAGAGGAGGAACCAGAGATCAGAACGGCAAAGTGATTTGACCAATGTCACACAGGCAGTAAACAGGAAAGCCAACATGCAAACCCAGTTTATTTGACTCCAGAACCAGCAGTTTTCACTTTTTGTCAACGACTTGAATGAAAGTATGGATGTCAAGTTTATCAGATTTGAAGATGATATAGAATTAGGTGGGATAACTAATATGCTCATCAAAAGAATCTGTTGTACAGGGGGATACAGATGAAATGTCATCAAGAGAAGGCTTTAACAAACTTTATTGCCACTCACAAGGTAAGGAGAAAACCAGCAGGGACAACTTCCATGCCTGAAGTGGGTGGCACACAGAGGGGGCAGAGCAGTCACTCTTTGGTCAGAGGGCTAGACACCCTCAGGGTTCAACAAATATCATTTGAGATAAAGAGCCAGTATGATACCAATGGGAAATTGCCCTGTTATCTCTCTCTTCTCTAGGACCAGCAAAATGAAGGTATTTTTTAAATCACCTAATCAGGAGAGAGGAATGAGGTACAGAGAAACAGAAATGAAGAACAGGAAAGTAAGAAAGAGGCTAAAATGTGGTATAGGATTTTACCAGGAAAACCTTTTTTTTTATCAGCTCATAGAGTCAATATCCAGAAAGACTTTGATAAGGTAAAACAGAGCGTACTATCACATACAATGAAATTTAATAGGAATAAATGTAAAGTCCTATAATTGGGTTCAAAATGTTAATAGCACAAGTGCAAGATTAGAGAGACATAACTGGATAACAACTGATATGTAAAACACGTGGGATTGCAGGAGACCATAAGTTTAATATGAGTCAACAGTGCAAAGTGGTCATCAGGCCTATATTAAAAGTTTTTCCAGCTGGGTAGGGATCTGCTAGAGCCTGTAATTGCTGGCATAACCTCTTAGAATCAAGAGTCATCTGTCATCAAGAGGCACAGGAAAAGTACCTATCAAAGATGACCAGAAAGCTGCAACCCCCACTTTTTAAGTATGTACTGTATGCAAAGGATTGTGCTAAGCACTATGAGAAAAACAAAAAATAATAATAGGTCCAATTTTGATAGCACCTTCTAGACTTACCAAGTACTTCAAGTAGGTAGTAAAAGTAATAGAATGCCCACTTCATTGTTCAGTCATTTTTTAATCATGTATGACTCTGTGACCCCATTTGGGGTTTTCTTGACAAAGATACTGTAAAGGCTTGCCATTTCCTTCTCTAGGAAAGCAAAATTAAGTGACTTGTCCAGAGTCACCCAACTAAGTGTCTGAGGCCAGATTGAAATCACAAAGATAAGTCTTCCTGACTCTAGGCCAACTTCACCACCTAGTTGTCCCAAACCCATTTTACAGATGATGAAATTAAAACTTAGAGAGTTTAAATTATTTACCTGTGGTTATATAGTAAATAAGTAACAAAAGCAAGATTAAAATCCAGGGCTTGTGATTCTGAGGGTCATACTATTTCTCCTATATCATGCCATATAGTCTCTGGCTACAAGGAGCTTACAAACTTACTGCAAGAAATAACAAAATATTATTTCCAACTTTTGTGGAAAATAGCCCTAACTTACTTATCATGTCTTATTCTTGAATAAAGTTGAAACAAAACTATTTGGAATGAGGAGATAATTACGGAAACAGACAGAGAAATAGCCTTTATTATAATGGCTTGGATGTGATATCTGAAATATTATTTTCACATGACAGATTTAAATATGGTAAAATTTTCCTTTCATTATGCACAAAACATAATTACTTTCAGGGTATAAGAACTGAAGGTGTTGATCCAAATCTAATCTCTATATTTTAGCTCTGAAATATAAATGTCAATGGACTACAGTTGCCTAAAATACTTTACAAAGAAACATATATAAATTCAATTGTCAAGAAAGTGGAGAATTTTCTTTTCAGCTTTTTGCTCATGTTTCAGTAGCTTGATTAGGAAAATTGTGGAATGTGTCACTGAACTACCACTAGTCACAGTGCACAGACAGAATGATAGGATTGAGAAAGAATTACTTTACCTTCAAACAGAAATGGGCATCTGGCTCTTCATGCAATATTGGACCCCATTTAAGTATCTAAGTCCCAGAGATGAGCTACTGGAATTAAAATCTGTAGTGCCAGCTGGCCATGGATAAAATGTTGAAGTCGATGATGTTTATTTTCAGTAACCTGGGCTCCATTTTTATTGTTTTCTCCTCTTTAGTGTCCCTTTCTGCTCCTTTTATGGGTCCAGGGGCTTCACATTTTCTCTCAGACCATTGTCAAAAACCCACCACTGGTCACTTCCATTTTAGTGTGAATAGATTTAAATGGAAAAAAATCACATTTTAAGTGTTACATTAAGCCTGACTTGAATAAAAGTCCACATGCCCTGTGAAAGGCTCTCAGGCAAATGGAGGTAGTTTGTTTCATCATCATGGACCCTTTAAATCACACCTGTGTGTGACATACATTGTGCTTATGCACAAGTCCACTCTTTAGTATACCTGAGAAAACAAAGGTCTATACAAAAACTAACACAAATTGGGCTTCACAAAACAAGAGGGGAAAACAACCAGAAACATTTTATCAAGGATCAAGTTCCATGACACTTGAAGTTTAACCTAGGAAAAGAGAAAAGTATCTTCTTTGGAACTCTCCATCATGCCTTCCTTCCTCAGAAAACTCATTACTGTGAAATCTCAGTATGTTGAAAGATTGAAACTGCCTGGCACTCATGTCTCATCATATCTTCTGCCTCCCTGACTGTACTCATGGGCCCCAGGGCTTCTAGGTAAAGAGTGGCCTCAGCACAGTTTTTTAGTTCATTCCCCACCAGCTACAAGGCTTTTTAGCCTTCTTTGGAACTCTTCATCATGCCCCAAAACTGGGTACCTTCCTCCTTACTCTTTTCAGCTTCCTTTTGGGTGTTAACTCCCCCCTTTAGATTGTAAGCTCCTTGAGGGCAAGGATTGTCCATTTTTATTTGTATCCCCAGCATTTAGCACTATGTCTGGCACATAGTAGGCACTTAATAAGTGTTTATTGACTGACTGACAACAAGTGAACTGTGGTGATTATGACCAAAATCTAGGGAAATATAGGGCCTGAACTGTGGACATTCCTCAAAAAAGTTATCTTAACAACTTATTGAATGAACTGCAATGCTCAGGAGTACTCAGGAGGAATCTGAGTTATATTGTGTTGCTCTAGAAAATACAACTCAGTATCCCTTCCAGGATTACAGGAAAAATTGGTCAGGATCAACATGGTTCAATTCTATTCAACAAGTAATTATGAAGTTCCACTATGTAGAGAGCATTATTATCTTCTAGGGACAGAAAGATGAAAAACAAAATAATGACTGATCTCCAGGAGTTTGTCATCTAACAGGAGAATGAATTGATCTCCAAACATTCATTTTTTAAAATTAATTTATTTGTTTTTCATTTTCTACAATCACTTCCATATAGCTTAGATTTTTCCTCCTTCCCCCTTCCTTCCCCCTCCCTCCCTGAGATGGTATGCAATCTTATATAGGTTCTACACGTACGTTTTTATTAAATACACTTTCACCTTATTCATGTTGCATAGAAGAATTAAAATGAATGGGAGAAAACATGAAAACAAAAAAAAAACCATAACACTAGAGAAAATGGTCTGGTTCATTTTGCAATCCAATTCCATAGTTCTTTCTCTGGATGTGAAGGCATTTTGCCTCAAGAGTCCATTGGGAATTTTTAGGTCCTTGCATTTCTGTGAAGGGCTAAGTCTACCAGAAAAATTCCTCACACACTGTGGTTATTGCTGTGTACATAGTTCCCCTGGTTCTGTTCCTTTCACTCAGCATCAGTTCATATCAGTCCTTTCAGGCCTCTCTGAAATCTTTCTGTTCATCATTTCTCATAGCACAATAGTATTCCATCACATTCATATATCACAACTTGTTCAGCCATTCCCCAATTGATAGGCATCCCCTCGATTTCCAGTTCTTGGCCACCACAAAGAGTGCTGCTATAAATATTTTTGTACGTGTGGGACCCTTTCCTATTTTTATGATCTCTTTGGGATACAGTCCTAGAAGCAACATTGCTGGGTCAGAGGGTATGGACATTTTTGTAGCCCTTTGGGCATAGTTCCAAATTGCTCTCCAGAGTGGTTGGATCAGCTCACAGCTCCACCAACAATGAATTAGTGTTCCAATCCCCCCACATCTTCTCCAACATTTATCATCTTCCTGTTTTGTCATGTTACCCAATCTGATTGGTGTAATGTGGTACCTGAGACCTGCTTTGATTTGTATCTCTCTAATCAATAGCAATTTAGAACATTTTTTTCATGACTATAGATAGTTTTAATTTCTTCCTCTGAAAACTGCCTGTTCATATCATTTGACCATTTACCAACTGGGCAATGACTTGTATTCTTATACATTTGAGTCAGTTCTCTACATATTTTAGAAATGAGGCCTTTCTCACAGATACTACTTGCAAAAATTCTTTCCCAGTTTTCTGCTTCCCTCCTAATCTTGGTTGCATTGGGTTTGTTTGTGCAAAAACATTTCAATTTAATCAAAATTATCAAAATGTAATCAAAATTATCTGTTTTGCACTTCACAATATTCTCTATCTCTTGTTTGATCAAAAAATTCTCCATTCTCCTTAAATTTGACAAATACACCATTCCTTGCTCCCCTAATTTGCTTATGGTATCAGTCTTTATACCTAGATCATGTATCCATTTGAACCTTATTCTTGTGTATGGTGTCAGGCATTGGTCTATGCCCAGTTTCTGTCATACTGTTACCCAGTTTTCCCAGCAATTTTTTTCAAACAATGAGTTCTTATCCCAGAAACTGGAGCCCTTGTGTTTATCAAACAGCAGATTGCTATATTCACTGACTACCATGTCCTGAGCACCTAACATATTCCACTGGTCTACCCTTCTGTTTCTTAGACAGTACCAAGTGGTTTTGATAAGTGCTGCTTTATAATAGGATTTGAGATCTGGTAGAGCTAGGCCACCTTCCCTAGCATTTCTTTTCATTAGTTCCCTTGATATTCTGGACCTTTTGTTCTTCCAGATGAATTTGATATTATTTTTTCCACCTCTAGAAAATAATTATCTGGTAGTTTGATTGATATGGTACTGAATAAGTAAATTAATTTAGGTAGAATTATCATTTTTATCATCATTTTAGCTCAGTCTACCCACAAGCAACTGATGTTTGTCCACTTACTTTAATCTGACTTTATTTGTGCAAAAAACATTTTGTAATTGTGTTCGCATAGTCCCTGGGTTTGTTTTGGCAGGTAGACTCCCAGATATTTTATAGTATCTACCGTCTCTTTAAATGGGATTTCTCCTTCTATCTCTTGCTGTTGGATTTTGTTAGTAATATATAGAAATGCAGGTGATTTATGTGGGCTTATTTTCTAACCTGCAACTTTGCCAAAGCTGTTTATCATTTCAAGTAGTTTTTTACTTGATTCTCTGTGATTCTCTTAGTATATCATCATGTCATCTGCAAAAAGTGATAACTTAGTTTCTTCTTTGCCTATTCTAATTCCTTCAATTTCTTTTTCTTCTCTAATTGCTAAAGATAACATTGCTAGTAAACAGTGGCAGTAATAGACATCCTTGTTTCACCTCTGATCTTATTGGAAATGCATCTAGGTTACCCCCATTACATATAATGCTAGCTGATGGTTTTAGGTAGATACTGCTTATTGTTTTATGGACAGTTCCATTTATTCCTATGCTCTCCCATGTTTTCAATAGGAATGGGTGTTGTATTTTGTCAAAAGCTTTTTCTGCATCTATTGAGAGAATCATATGGTTTCTGTTAGTTCCCAAACATTCATTAAGCACTTATTAAGGGTGAAGTGCTAAGAATACAAATATAATGAATGAAATAATCTCAACATCCAAGGAACTTACATTCTAATGGGGGAAAATAAGTACATATACAAAGAAGATATACCTCTATAATAATGACATAAGTCCAAATATAACTAAATGTGTAAGAATAGCCAATCACAGAGATTTAAGGAGAAAAGATTATTTCTGCCTGAGGAGTTAGGGTATAGTACCCAAACTCTTCTTGAAAGAAGAAGATATTGATAGGTAGAGACTTCTAGGAAGTGTCTAGTGGAATGCTTCATGAATCTGTTTAACATCTTAGACAAATGTTTATCAAAGAAGCAGTATGGCATAGTGGATAGAAATCGGACCTCTCATATAGACTGACTTCATGATCCTTACCAAATTATTTAACTTTCCATTACTCCAGGATAATTACAAAAAGACAAATTTAGATTTGGTGGGACAAAGAACTTTCTAATAACTAAAACTATATAGAAATTAAATGGAATTCCTTGGAAGGAAGTAGGTTTCTGAATGTAGTGATCGACTTTTGACTCATTCTCCCAGACCAAGGCTAGCTGCATTTTCTTACTCAAGATACAGGATCAAGAATGATTCTAATGCTATCAGCTCAAGCCACCATTCCAATATGTTCTTCTCACTGTAAAATGCCAGTGATTAGTGTTTCAGTTTCATTTAATGAAACAACACCAATTAGCTTTTACAAAGGGATATTTACTTTGAAAACAGACAAGAACAAAAGTTACCAAAACATTTCCCCCAACACTTCAGAGTATATTCTTCCTTACATTATGTTGTCCCTAGGGATAGTGGGCTTAGATTTCATGTAATCTCTATACAAGATTTGCCTTCACTAAGGTCACTTCAAATGTGGTATGGATGATGGATAGGTACACATCTTTGATAGTCTGCATCTTTGCTAATACTGGATTGTACTGGGTAGATCATAAAACGTTTTGTTCCTTGTCATCTCCATTCCAGAACATCTAGCATGTTCTCCAGCTCCCGGACTCTGGTGACTTATTGTTCTGACCTTTGAAGATCATAAAGTCATAGCCATCTCCAATCTTCTTCACCTAAAATAAGAAAGAACAAATGCAGAGACAAAGAACAGAGGTCTATATTCAGTAGCCATGTTAGCCTCAGATGGAGAGAGCCTGAGACCACTGCCCTTATTCAATGTTTCTCAGACCTAAACTGCACCTGGTCAGGAGAGAAATTAACGAAGAGCAAAATCCCAGCTGACTAGTGCCTTATGATTGGTAATTTTCCTCTATATCTTCTCTTCCATATCTTATCACGGTCCATATCTTCATTACAGAGTTAATGCACTGGAACCAGCTACAGAATATATACCCATGCTACAACTAGAGAACAAGGTACTTCCATTATATATGTCATCATGATTTTCTTGAAGAAGTTCCTTTAGTCTCTTTCACATGAGGGATTATATCAGCCCCCTCCCTCATTATAATAATTACATCTATCTTATAGTAATTGTATAAATTCACAAATCCTTTTTTATTTTTTTTAAATTTATTTATTTAACTTTTAACATTCATTTTCACAAAATTTTGGGTTACAAATTTTCTCCCCTTTTATCCCTTCCCCCCCCAAACACCAAGCATTCCAATTGCCCCATATGACCAATCTGCTCTCTTCTATCATCCCTCTCTGCCCTTGTCTCCGTCTTCTCTTTTGTCCTGTAGGGCCAGATAGCTTTCTATACCCCCTTACCTGTATTTCTTATTTCCTAGTGGCAAGAACATTACTCGACAGTTGATCCTAACACTTTGAGTTCCAACTTCTTTACCTCCCTCCCTCTCCACCCCTTCCCTTTGGAAGGCAAGCAATTCAATATAGGCCAAATCTGTGTAGTTTTGCAAATGACTTCCATAATAGTTGTGTTGTATAAGACTAACTATATTTCCCTCCATCCTATCCTGTCCCCCATTACTTCTATTCTCTTTTAATCTTATCCCTCCCCTTGAGTGTTGACCTCAAATTGCACCCTCCTCCCCATGCCCTCCCTTCTATCATCCCCCCCACCCTGCTTATCCCCTTATCCCCCACTTTCCTGTATTGTAAGATAGGTTTTCATACCAAAATGAGTGTACATTTTATTCTTTCCTTTAGTGGAATGTGATGAGAGTAGACTTCATGTTTTTCTCTCACCTCCCCTCTTTATCCCTCCACTAATGAGTCTTTTGCTTGCCTCTTTTATGAGAGATAATTTGCCCCATTCCATTTCTCCCTTTCTCCTCCCAATATATTTCTCTCTCACTGCTTGATTTCATTTTTTTTAAGATATGATCCCATCCTCTTCAATTCACTCTGTGCACTCTGTCTCTATGTGTGTGTGCGTGTGTGCATGTGTGTGTGTGTAATCCCACCCAGTACCCAGATACT
Source organism: Notamacropus eugenii (assembly GCF_028372415.1). Classification (NCBI taxonomy): domain Eukaryota; kingdom Metazoa; phylum Chordata; class Mammalia; order Diprotodontia; family Macropodidae; genus Notamacropus; species Notamacropus eugenii. The sequence continues at coordinate 597,202,705 of NC_092872.1, read as the reverse complement.
GAAAAGTTTCAAGAGTAACAAATATTGTCTTTCCATGTAGGAATGTAAACAGTTCAACTTTAGTAAGTCCCTTATGACTTCTCTTTGCTGTCTACCTTTTCCTGGTTCTCTTCATTCTTGTGTTTGAAAGTCAAATTTTCTTTTCAGCTCTGGTCTTTTCATCAAGAATGCTTGAAAATCCTCTATTTCATTGAAAGACCAATTTTTCCCCTGAAGTATTATACTCAGTTTTGCTGGGTAGGTGATTCTTGGTTTTAGTCCTAGTTCCTTTGACTTCTGGAATATCATATTCCATGCCCTTTGATCCCTTAATGTAGAGGCTGCTAGATCTTGTGTTATCCTGATTGTATTTCCACAATACTTGAATTTTTTCTTTCTAGCTGCTTGCAATATTTTCTCCTTGACCTGGGTTGGCCACAATGTTCCTAGGAGTTTCTCTTTTTGGATCTCTTTCAGGTGGTGTTCTGTGGATTCTTTGAATATTTATTTTGCCCTCTGGTTCTAGAATCTCAGGGCAGTTTTCCTTGATAATTTCATGAAATATGATGTCTAGGCTCTTTTTTTGATCATGCCTTTCAGGTAGTCCCATAATTTTTAAATTGTCTCTCCTGGATCTATTTTCCAGGTCAGTTGTTTTTCCAATGAGATATTTCACATTATCTTCCATTTTTCCATTCTTTTGGTTTTGTTTTGTGATTTCTTGCTTTCTCATAAAGTCCTTAGCCTCCATCTGTGCCATTCTAATTTTGAAAGAACTATTTTCTTCAGTGAGCTTTTGAATCTCCTTTTCCATTTGGCTAATTCTGCTTTTGAAAGCATTCTTCTCCTCATTGGCTTCTTGAACCTCTTTTGACAATTGAGTTAGCCTATTTTTCAAGGTGTTATTTTCTTCAACATTTTTTTGGGTCTCCTTTAGCAGGGTGCTGACCTGCTGTTCATGCTTTGACTTCATATCTCTCATTTCTCTTCCCAGCTTTTCCTCCACCTCTCTAACTTGATTTTCAAAATTCTTTTTGAGCTCTTCCATGGCCTGAGTCCATTGGGTGGGCTGGGACACAGAAGCCTTGATTTCTGTGTCTTTGCCTCATCAGAAAGGAAGGGAGGAAATGCCTGTTCACCAAGAAAGTACCCTTCTATAGTCTTATTTCTTTTCCCTTTTCTGGGCATTTTCCCAGCCAGTGACTTGACCTCTGAATAGTCTCCTCACACCCACCTTGCCTCCTGATCCTCCCAGCCAGCGTTTGGGGTCTGAGATTCAAATGATGCTTCCAGCCTCAGGGCTTTTGGTGGGGGCAGGGCTGCTATTCAGTGTGAGATTAAGTTCAGGTGCTCAGGTCGGGGCAGCGCCACCTCTCAGGCTCAGTTCCCTCAGGGGGTTTATGCACAAACCTTCAACAATGAATCCAGGCTCCTGCCTGCTTGGGGAGCCCTGGTCTGCCACTGCCTCTCAGCTTCTGCCTCCCGAGGGGGCCTGAGTTATGGGGGCACCCCAGTCCCCTCTCGACCCGCCAAAGAGACCCTCTCACCGACCCCCATCACCCCTGGGTGGAGGGACCTGCATGGCCGCTGGAGATCCCGTCCCTGAAGTCTGCTCAGATCTGGTGCCGCGGCCACGGCAGGTCTGGGCTGGGCTCCGCATCTGCAGCACGACGGACCTTTTGTGAGAGGTTTGCAGGTCCCTCTGGAACAGAAATCTCCTTCGCTCCACTGTTCTGTGGCCTCACTGCTCCAGAATTCACCGTGAGTTACTTTATACAGATGTTGTATGGGTTGTCGAATTCACAAATCTTAAAGTCCTAAATATTACCTATTTAAAAATTTTTGTTTTTGTATCCTCTGCATTTATCACACTGCCTCCCACACAGCCATTTAATAAATACTTGCTGAATTCACATAAAAGAATGGATATAAAAAAATTTCAGATGGACAATAGACAAGATTTGGCAGCTGACTTAAAGTCAAGAATAAAAGAGAGGGAAAAATAAAGCTGGTGTCTAGGTTTTGAGCTTCAGTGACTGAGAGAGTGGTAGCACCATCACTAGATAAAGGGAAATTATGATGAGGGATACTTGGGGAGACATGGATGAATTTTGTTGTGGACATTTTGAGTTTTAGATATTAATGGAACACTGAGTGGCAATATGAAGCAGAAATATGGGGATGTTGGCCAGGACCTCGAAGGAAAGGTAAGGGCTAGAGGTTTTTATTCTGCAAGTCATTTGCATTGAAATGATAATTAGAGGCATGGGAAGTAGATGAAATTTCTAATGGAAAGAGAAAATAGGTAAGAGGGTTGAAAACAGAGCCTTATAAAATATTAATACTCAAGGGAAGGAAGAGAAAGAAGAAACAATGAAGAAAACAAAAAAGAAAGTATTAGAGAGGTAGAAGGCAGTGTGGTATAGTAGAAAATGTCTTGAACCTGGAATCAGGAAAGACCTGGGTTCAAATCCTGCATCTGACATTTAATTTGATCATTATATAACCAGTGTCAAATTATTTAATTTCCTTAAGCCTCAGTTTACTCATCTACTAAAAGGATCTACCTTTGCTGTAAACCTCATCTCATAGGATAATTGGGGGTATTTAATAAAATAAAATGTGGACTGGCCCTGGAGTCAGAAGAACCTGAGTTCAAATCCATCGTTAGACACTTACTAGCTGTGTGACCCTGGGCAAGTCACTTAAACCCAGTTGCTTGCAAAAAGGAAGGAAGGAAGGAAGGAAGGAAGGAAGGAAGGAAGGAAGGAAGGAAGGAAGGAAGGAAGGAAAGAAGGAAGGAAGGAAGGAAGGAAGGAAAGAAAGTATTTGAAAATCTTAAAGTGATATATAAATGTCAAGTATTATTATGAAAAAAACCAAGATAGTGAAGTGGCAAAAAAGGATAGAGTATCAAAAAGGAGAGAGGGGATGGTTAAAAGATTGAAGGTATTGATAAGCATGTAAGAGGGAGATGAAAAAGTGGAAGCAAGAAGTATGGGTTCCTCTTTCCACACATTTGACAATGAATGAGAGAAAGATGGACAGAGGGACAGACACAAAACATAGAGACAGAAAGAGCTTGATGACATAGAAGAGTCAGAGAGGGGTTCTTATTTTAGGGTAGGAGACACCTGGCCAAACCTACAAGCAAATAGGACCCAGTAGAAAGGGAGAGAGTGCAGATCAGGGGCAGTTGTAAAACTGGAAGAATATTGGAGAAGAAAGGTTCATCTTAGTGGTAGAAGAGTTAGCATTGACAAGAAGTGAGGCTGCTTCGTTTTCTTGGTCTAAATGCAAGGAGACAATAGGAGTCTACATAAAGGATCTCAGCTTTTTACCTTCCATTTTCTGAGAATTTACAGCTACTTCCATATGAATCATTTTAAAACTTCAGAGGACAAGAGTCTCCTAGATTCTTACTTCACCCCTGAGTAATATTGACTATTTTCCCGAAGAACTTAGTGGTACTCCAGAACAAATTTCAATTACTAATGGATTTCAATGGTCTAAACAAATAGAGACTCACCCAATTATCTGACACAGCACTTTGCCTCTCTTCCTTACAAGTGCTCTCTGTTCCTCCCTACAACTCACCTAATAATCAAGAAGACTGAACATAGGGGAAACAGCAAAACTCAATCATTTTCATTTTTATGTTTGGCATATGTATATCTACAGGATATACAGTACTTTTTAGGGCAAGTCCAGATTCACCATCACCAACATTAAATACTGACTAACTGCTATATTCAAGATACTGTACTATGTATTAGGGACACCAAGATCAAGAAGCATGACCCCCACCCTTCAAGGAATGCACAATCTAATTAGAGACAGAATATAGACATCGCTTGTAAGTAACGATATAAGGTAGGAAATGTTACAAAATTCCAAATGAAGGATACTAAGCAGTAGTACTCCATATTTCCTATAAAGGGATCTACTTTTCAATGCTTTGAGAGGGAAAAGATTCATAAGGTGAATAAGCAGTTCTGTGCAAAGAGCTGAGAATATGATAGACAGGTGGACATAGCAAAGGAAGCATATCGAAACTAAGCATAATGTTAGCACACATATTCAGCTCAGCATCCCATATCTTTATTGATTTAGCTGCTATAAAAGGTTTCAAAATGTGCCTCCCTCCCCATCGGAAATAAAGATTTTGTAATTTAATCTATAGGTTAATATATAGGAGAACCACTGAAGGTCTGTGAACAAAAGGAATGAGGAATGCAAAACAGTGTTTTAGAAAAGTTAGTTTGGCAACAGTGTAGGATGGGTTGAAGGGAGAGAAGCAAGGCAGAGAGATCAGAGAGGAGGCTGCTGCAGAATCCCAGATAAAAGGTACTGAAGGCCTTGATTTGGATAGTAGCATTGAAAATGGAAAGAAGAAGACAGATGTGAGACAAATGATAAAGAATCTACAAGATGTGCTAACAGACTGGATATGGGGGAAATAGTGTAAGGGAACTCAAAACCTGGGTCTGTTATCAGCCAACTTTAAAGGCAGAGATGCAGTTCAAGTCAATGGAGAGTATTACATTTTATTCTGGCTCAAATTAATTTTCATATCAAGCTTTAGTGTATTTCCGACCCTAAGCCAGATAGGTGTCTCAGACAAAGAGCTACAATTCAGTTCTGGACCAAGAAAAATAAAGAAAAGACTTAAAGGGGGAGGGTTTCTATGTAATCTTAGCCTGTTGGCAGTCTGCTGGTTTCTGTTCAGTAGTCCTTTTCCTGGGTATGGTGGCACATAGCCTCTGGCTATGACTAAAGAAATGTCAATCTTCTCTTATTAGGGAGAGGTTTTCTAGTACACTTGACCCTAGCAGAGAGGACCTAGGATGATCAGTAGTGAGTCCTAAAGACTTTAGCTAAAAATCAAAAACTTGGTAGCAAGTAAAAATTCCACAATCACATGCTCAGTGGCACAATATCTAGAAGCAACCATGTACCTAGAGAACAGTACCTACCAAGATCATGCCCAATACAGTAATGTCTAGCATTAAGCAGGAGACCTGCAGAACATCACCCAGTGGATAATTTTACTTTGTTCAATTAATGTTTAAAAAACAGATATGCAACTTGTTATGATATCACCATGATTCCAAATAGAAATTTCTTTCTAAATAAATAAATTGATAACACCATGTCAGATCAAGAAGAAGCAGTGATATGTTAACACTGGAAGAAAGCAACAACCCTCCAGCACTGAGGATGTGAAAAGCCTCTCCTTGCATGTACTCTTGTCACACAAGTTCTCTAATATGTGCCTTCCTCACATGTCATCCTTATACATATCCATTCTTACTGATAGTATACACATTATGGGAGGGTTACATGGGAAAAGTTCTATAATTACCTTTTAAAAAACTAAGTTATTAAATGCTTTTGCTTTGAATTAATTGTGTCTTCTGACTGACTAGTGAAAACAGACATTCTAGGAATTTGTGAACTATGTTGTCATTAAGCGTTTTTTTTCCTGACTGCAGACACACAGAATGTATTGGCCCTACGGTTTTCTGAGACAATAATGCCTGAGACATGCTGCAGCAAAAAAAATAAGGAAAAGAAAGACTAAAGTGTGGCCCCAAAGCTTCTAACCTTGACCGTCACATAGCTAGAAAGTGTCAATGCTAGGATTTGAATTCAGGTCTCTGACTCTAAGGGTAGTGCTCTTTCAACAATTCCATGCTGTCTCTGAATTATACAGCTCAGCACCACTGAATACAATTGTTTTAAAAGTGACATTACTTGGGGCTCTTGGAAATGACTTAAAAAGAAAACCCAACCACTGTTTTATATTTTGGGGTTTCATGTTTTTATAGATTCAAAAAACGAATCAATGCCCAAGATCTTCTCCCTATTCTGTTATCATTAACAATGAAACTTTCACTGCAAAAAGCAAAGTAACTTAGGGAGAACAAACTCAACTATAGTAATTTTATGCAGAAGATGGTAAGTAGCTTCATGCTCAACACTTATAAAACAAGAGTCAGAGCTAGAAAAGCTCCTTAGAGGTCTTAGTTGAGGAAAATGAGGTTTCCTCAAAGGTTAAGTGACTGACCCAAGGTAAAACATGTGATAAATAGAAGAATCAAGATTGGAATCAAGCACTTATTCACAGTGCCACCTTGCTTCTCCTTTGATGTACAATGCCACACACACAGACAATAATGCACAACTGTTTGAGAATAGTGCCAGAGCCCCTCAGAATTGTCTGTGCATGGATCTTAAAGCTTAGCTCTGAAAGACTTCTTAAAGATGATATAACCATCTCCCTTATTTCATAGATGAGGAGACTGAGGCCCAGAGTAGGTAAGTAGCCTACTCAGGGCCATATAATTAGTAAGTAATAGAACAAAGATTTGATTTTTGGTCTTATGACTCCAAATGTAGTACTCATTGAATTACATCAAAAGGGATTTACTAGTTCATACTGGGATCAAACCCATTATCTTAGCATTATCAACATTATACTCTGAGCTATCCATCCCTACAGGTCCTGTTTGTGTGCCTAGATAAAAGAAGGGTTGGTAGTGAAGATATATTTTCTAAAAATGTCCTTCCTCAAGACTTGGAATTCTTAAATTTCACTGCAAAGAAAAGAAATTGCAGTTCTGCAGCCTGCAGAAGCTATTTGCTTCAGATAAATATTTCTTGATTTGACCAAAGATTGGTTCCATATAAAAAGACAATCAGGGAGAAAGGTGAAAGAAGAATTTTCTTGCTTTGATAATAATGGGAACATAGTTTTCCCTTTCAGAATAAGAAGAGAATTCTACAATGAAATATATACATTTATGTGCCTCTGTGTGTGTGTGTGTATGAAGGGAAAGAGATGTATGTATATGAATACATACATCTATATAGGAATACATTGGATACATATATCAATTTCCAGGTATTGATAACCTATAGATTAAGCAATGATAGATCCTATGGGGCAAATATAAGTGATAGTTCCTGCTTTCAAGGAGTTTGTATTATAATCAGAGAGATAAGACTAATACATCAAACAAAGCTTTTGTATAATTTGTTGCAATGTTAGCAATCATCTAGTTAAATCATATCATTTTACAAATGGAGAAAGTGAGGGACAGTATAATTAAGTGACTTACCCAAGGTCATTCAAATAGTGACAGGACCAGAGTTAAAATCCAAGTCTCCAGACTCCTGACCTGGTGCTCTTTTTACTACATGGCACTGAATTCTCCCCACAATATACAATATAAAATGTAATTGAATGATAAATTGTATAGTACAGAATGTATGTTTAGTAGAAGTTCAACATAGAGGGAAAGGGTCATTTGGCTTGGAAAAGCTTCTTAAAGGTGGTAGGATTTGAACCAGACCATGAACATTTAGTGTGGGAGAGAACAGGAGAGCAAAATTCTAAGAATACTTTCACCATAGGCATAGAGGTGGAAATGGATAGGATGTATTCCTGGAACAGTGGAGTAGTAAAATACTGGCTTAATTACAGAGGAGGATGTATGGTGGAAGTAGGTCAGACTTGTAAATGAAAATTTCACAGTCATCTGTATGGAGGTGATAGTTGAAGTCAATCAAATGAGTTCACTATGTGAGAAAACTTAAAGCAGGAACTCACAACTTTTTTGTGAGGAAAGTGGAGTTGAGTGGAGTTTGGGAGGGACTTCCATGAATGGTTGAAACTTTCTCCCCACCAAGAGTTCTGGCAGACTGAATAAAGAAAGATGAGCTTGGTGATTTATCCAGTAAGGGTTTAGTCTACTGGTTGGTGACTGCTATGCTTATTGTTGTGTGTATTTGTCCTTTGTTTTTGAAGGAGACCATGACATCAGAGAAATGATGACATGACTTGCACTGGACTTTGTTTTGAGTGAGGGAGGGCTGGGCAAAGTCACCATCTTTACTTTCTCCTCCTGAGCCATCTAGATCCAGTAACCAGACTGGTCATCAGGATGGCTGGATGCAACCCAGGATGCAATGGGAGACCTTGGCCTTTTTTGGCTAAGGCCTATTCAGATACTCACTTAGAGCAAAGTGATACCCATTCAGTGAATAGGCCTCTTTAAGAAGTAATCAGAGAATGGTCTCTTTAATGAGCAAAAGAAAAAATATATAAGTAAATCAAGCTGGGAGGGAAAGAGCAACATTTACTATTGATAATCACTCTTAAGCCAGGAGGGGAAAGAAAGAAAGAAAGAAAGAAAGAAAGAAAGAAAGAAAGAAAGAAAGAAAGAAAGAAAGAAAGAAAGAAAGAAAGAAAGAAAGAAAGAAAGAAAGAAAGAAAGAAAGAAAGAAAGAAAGAGAAAGAAAGAAAGGAAGGAAGGAAGAGAAAGAGAGAGAAAGAAAGAGAAAGAGAGAGAGAAAGAAAGAAGAAAGAAAGAAAAAGGAAAAAAGAAGGAAAGAAAGAAGGAAAGAGAAAAGGAGTGAAAGGAAGAGAGAAAGAGAGTGAAAGGAAGCAAGAAAGGAAGAAAGAGAGAGAGAGAAAGGAAGAAAGAACTAGCTAGTAAGCCCCAAGTTAACTGGGCATCCTCCGGCCATCCAAATTCACCTTCCTTTGGAGAGGAGAAGGGGGTGGCGCACAGAAGGGAAAGGATGAGCTGAGTTACTCAGCTACCTGGGTCTCCATTCAGGCAGCTCAGTCTACTCACAGGTTGTGTTCATCCTTCGTTTTTGAAGAAGACCATGACATCAGAGAAATGATGATATGACTCATACTTGACTTTGTTTTGAGTGAGAGAAGGCTGTGTAAGGGCACTAGCCTCACTTTGTCCTGAGCCACCTAGACTGTTACACAAAGAAAACTGAAGACTAAGCCTTGGTAAATCTCCATATTTAGGGCACAGGGGAAGGAAGAAAAGGCAAAAAAGTAGAAGGAAAATGAAGATAGTGCAGTCACAGAGGTCAAGGTGACAAGAAGATTGGGCTTTTTCTATTAGAGTGTGTGTGTTTGTGTGTGTGTGTGTGAGTGGGTGCTTATGTGTGTGCGCGCATGCGTGCATGCATGCACTATAAAACCACTAATTTAGAAATCTACAGGTGGAAGGGACCACAGAAGCCATGTAATCTACCCTCCTCATTTAACAGATAAGGAAATCGAAGCGCAGAAGGTTAAGTCACTTGACCATGGTCATACAGGTAGTAAGTGTCAGGGGAAGGACGTGCATTTATGTCAAAGATTGATTTTCTTTCTTAAGACTAAATTCAAGTAAATCAAGCAAAATAATAGATATAGCTATCATTCTAGACACCACCCTTGTTAATTGGAATGAGGAAGATATTGGCAATTTAGAAAAATAGCTTTGCCTTGTAAAGCTATCACTGTCATAGTTACTTTCACCATTAATTTAAAAACAGTAGTAGAAAGTGTTATACTAGAATCAAAATAATGCTTTGCAGCATTGTTTCTAAACTGTCTGATCACTGCATTAATTATAATAGGCCTGGTTCTTTTTGGTCACATTTAACTTACACATTTCAGTTTCAGTTATGATTGTGAATTATATTTTCCTGTGTTTGTCTAAGACTATGAAAAACAATAATAATGTTAACATTAATTAGTTAATATTAATAACATTAAGTCAATTAACATGGAGAGAAATGACTGATTGTTATTTGAATAATTTTATATTTTTGAATATTATCAGTAATATTCAACAATATTCAGTGTCTTTGAGGTTTTTCCAAGAAATCTAGTTCTATTATTTTACCCCTCTAATCTGGCTTCAACTAAATCCATTAAATCCAACAACCATTTATTAAAATCCTACTATTTTGTGTAGGAAACAGTTCTGGGCACTATGAATTTATTAAAATTAGCAAGACATAATTCCTGCCCTCCAGAATTTCCCAACTAGTAGAAAATATACACACCAAAACAAGTATCATTAAAAAACAATGTGATAAATGCTACAAGAAAAATACAAGTGAAGTATTATGGAGCACAGGGAGAGAATTCTTTCAACTGGAGGAATCAAGAAAGGCTTCATGGAGATGGAATCAGACATGGATTAACGAGCAGAACTTCAATAGGCAAAGATAAAGGGAAGGATATACTAGGTAGAAGGGATAAAAGTACCTTCTAACTACAGCTTCCTAACCTTCTACTCCTTCCAACCCTTTCACTCACACTAAACATACCCTTCATAAGTAGGTGTAGCATAAAGATCATAACATATCTTCACCAATCCCTATGTAACCAAGGATTCACTCCTAGTGCATTTATGTAAGATTCTACTCATTGATGAAGAAAGTGATTACTAGAGACACTTTGGAAAGGCAGACATGTAGGGGAAAGCTGGTCCCCCAACATGTCCCTGATTTCAAACTTGCTTCCCTGAAGTTCAGCGCATTTCCTGTTGGGTGAGATCTGTCTGTGGAGCTGAGCTATCTCTTTCACTGTGGGAAATCTCACTCACCTCAAGCACTGACTGGCATATTCTGATCTGTATAACTTTTCTGATTTGTGTTTATTTACTTGGACAAATAAGTTTACTTCCACCACTTAGTACAATGCCTGTCACATAGCAGCTGCTTAATAAATGTTTATTTATTGGCTATTCAATAGTCTTTTGGGGGAACTAGAATTTGGCATGGAAGTTTGGGTATAAAGTCCACTTCTTTTTTAAAGGATGGTGACTAGGGAAACAGCTTTTGCCTAAAAGTCATTTCCGCTAGACTAAGAATATTTAAAGAAAAGACAAATATAATTCTTATCCAGTACCCCTTCTCTAAGCAGAGTAGAATGATCAGCTTAGTGATTCTAATTCCCATCAAGCAATAATAGAAGTCTCTCATAGGGAGAGGTGAGCAATATTCCAGAAATATCTAATCATGCCTCCTCACAAGCCACACTTAGACAACTTATGTGAACATAAACCACATGGGCAAACACACATAGCCCACACTTCTTTATTCAGTCCATATTCCTTTCTATTACTTCATTTGCTTCCATACCCAGGCTTTTAACCCCACAGTTCGCCACTTTAATAATTCACTGCCAATTACTCTACCACAGAGCCGTCTGTCCCTACTCAACATTCCCAACTTATGTATCCTTAGTTCTAAACAACTCCCACCACTTTATTTATCCAATTGTGATCCCTGGTTATTGTCAATGGCAAAAAAACAAACAAACATTGAGTTAATTTCACACTACAAATTGATTCTATATAATAGCTAGTGCCTTGATGCTGTTGACAATCCTATCCTACCCTTATCAATTCATAATCCATAACAACTTTTAGAAATATTTTCTGTATTCTTGTCACTAGTCATATGACCACATTCACATTTAGATCAAATTTATAGCCTTCCAAGATTAAGACCATCCAACATGAACTCCTTCAGGATTTAAACATTCCTTTAAATCTTTCAGCATAATTATTACCTCTCTTCTCCTTCCATCTGGTTATAGAAGAAGTAATATATGTACTATTCACTAAGAATAATTCCTCTCCTTGTACCCTTGATCCTATTCCCTCCAACCTTCTCCATGAGTTGTCCCCTTTTCTCTAGTGCAGATTAAATCTTTTCATCATCACTGGCTCCTTTCCATTTGCCTACAAACATAAAAAAGTTTCCCCAATCCCAAAATAACTTCCCCTTGACTTTTCTTTCCTATTCAGCTACTATATGAGCTCATTTCCACTCCATTATTAATCTTTTTTTAAAAAAACGTTGTCTATACCTGATTATTTCCCATTCCACATTTTTTAAATTGATTTTTTAACCTAAGTGTAGGAGTTTAGGTTTATCCCTATTAAAATTAATTAGATTTCACCTATTGAGATGTTTTGGGATCCTGACTCTACCATCCAATGCGTTAAGTTAATTCACCCAGATTTGTGTTATCTGAAAATTTGATAAATGTGCTGCTACCTATCTTTCCTTCCTTCAACCAGTTCAGAAGAGAGTGAGGTTGAAGTATTAGCTGATCCCCCTCCATCCCTCCTCCTTAATTATATAGATGTCTACTTGCATTTTTTGGTTATCTGAGATAAATTTCCCTAACCTCCCTTTCCCTTCTCTCCTCTCCCATGTATCCCCCTTTCTCCCTCTTTATATTTTTCTCTTCAAATCATCAAGATATAATAGAACTTCCAGACCTTGTCTAATTAAACTCCATCTATGACCCCTGATGATGATAAAGGACCCATATATCATCTCCTCATATTGGAATGTAAGCAGTTTATTTTTGTATGGTCCTTTATCATTGTTCATTCATTTTGCTTTATTATTACCAGGAATTCTAGTTGAGTTTCTTTCCAAGCAGTGTTTTTATTTTTATTTTTCCCTGAGACTTTCCTTGTAGATGTTTTGGAGTTATTCTCTTCTTCTAGGTTTGTATCAAGCTTCATGGGTGAGATTTTTTTCAATCTTCTCTATCCTACTGCCTTCAGATTTGATATTAAGGCTGAATGAGGTAATATTTCTAGAAGGAACGTCTGGGCTTGTCCTGTTGCTGCTCTCATGGGTTATTGTTATTTCAGGATCTCAGGGACAAGCTGAGGACCTTCAAGTTTTCAGTGTTCTCAAAGAGGTCTGATCCAAGGCAAAGTATGCTTGCCCAGGTCTGAGCTTGGCAAATTCCTTACCTAGGTTTCAATCTGAGCAATAGTAGAATTCTGCTGGACTTAGCTGGAATGTCTGTTGGTTTGGAATGAAAGAACTATAGGTCCCCTTTTGACCTGAGATTCTTGCCCCTGAGTGTCACTTATTCCATCCTGTGTCCATATCTAGCCCCCACATGTCTGCCCCCTCTTCTCCCTCTCAGTTCTGGCTGGGCCTCTATGTGACTGGCCCTGCACCCTCTTCTTCTCCTTGCTGTTGCTTTTCTGTCTCCACATCCCTTCCCTTGAACCTTGTGCCAACCCACTGGCAAATTAGCATTATGTGAAATTGCCTTTACCAGAGGTGTGTGGAAGGGCCCATTCTGTATGTCCAAAACAGAACTCATTATCTTTGTCCCTAAACCTTTCCTCCCACACACCCCCTTCCCTATTTCTATAGAGGGCAACATCATCCTCAGAAGTTTAGTCTCATAACCTAGGAGTCATCCTGGATTCCTCAATATCTCTCACCTCCCTCCTCCTCCCCCCAATCCAAGCTGTTGCCAAGACCTGCTAATTATACCTTTTCAACATATCTCTCGAATATGCCCCTTTCTCTCCAATGCCACTACCTCCACTCTGGTACAAGCCCTCATCACCTCACATCTGGATTATTGCAATAGCCTGCTGTTGGGTCAGCTTGCCTCCAGTCTTTCCCTACTGTAATCCAGTCTCCATTCAGCCACAGAGATGATTTTTCCTAAAATGCAGGTGTCATGTAGCAAAATCGTGAGTGCACACACACACACACACACACACACACACATAACACAACATACCACTCAATAAACTCCAGTGTCTTCCTATTGCCTACAGGAAGGTACAAATATAAAATACTGTGTAAGGCATTCAAAGTCCTTTATAATCTAGCCCTCTCCTACCTTCCCAGTCTTCTTAGCAGCTTACTCTCACAAGTACTGCTTGATGCAATAACAATGGCCTCTTGGCTGTTCCATGTACAAGATGAAATCATCTCTCAGCTTCAGGTATTTTCTCTGGCTCCATCAGCACTGAGTAGTTGTGATGCACCATAGGTTTTTGGTCCATAAATAACTTTCAGGGAATCATAAAAGTGCTTTGGGTTGTTACCATCCACATAAAACTCAATTTCGTCTGCCTTCTTACTAAGCCAGGAATCCTGCATCTCTCTAAGCTTTGCTTGTACTTTGTCTTTGATAGAATATAATGATGCCTTCTTAGAGGTGGATGAACTATCCTGCTGGTATATCCTGTGGAGTTCTCATTTTTCATTTAGCAGCTTCTGAATTTCCCCATCATTTTCATCAAACCAGTGTTGGTATTTGTGAGTGTTCTGACCCAGACGAGCAAATGCAGTGCTGTACATCACATCTCTGAAAGATGCCCACTCCTTTTCTGCTCCACTGTTGCCAACTGTGTGTTCAACTTTCCCTCCAAGTCAGCAGCAAACTGTTCACACTCAGAAAAGAGCTCTAATTTGTTGACATTAATTCTTCTGGTAGTCATTTTGCCTTGGGGTCGACACTTTTGATGAATGCAATTATTTAGCTTGAAAAAGATAAGACTATGCAGTCTAGCACTCTGCACCACACATTGCCTTTGTCACTCTCACATCTTGTCTGTCTCTTCTCCTTAAAATCACATGATAATCTATTAGATGCCAGCGTTTGCTGTGAGGGTGCATCCATGAAGTTTTATTGCATTTAGGTAAATGATGAGAAGGTCATGTGATACACAAGTGTTCAGCAGTAATTGACCATTGCTGTTGCTGTTTCCAACTCCATTCCTCCCTAGGACTCTGTGCCAACTCTGGTAGTCTGAGCCTACACTAGCATTAAAATCACCCAGAATTATAAGCTTGTCCTGTTTTGGCACATTGACGATAAGAGTCTCTAGGTCTTCATAGAATTTTTCTTTGACTTCTTCAGGGTTTGTCAGGGTGGGAGCATAGGCACTGATGATGGTGGCATGGCATTTTCCTGCAAGTGGCAATCTCATTGTAATGAGCCTGTCATTCACTCCTTTTGGCAGGCATGCCAGCTTGCTGATTAGATTGGTTTTGATTGCAAAACCCACGCCAGCTTCACAGCACTCCCCTTCACTGAGCCCACTCCAGAAAAAGGTGTATCCATCTCTAACCTCAGTAAGCTGGCCTTCATTTGCCAACCTTGTTTCACTCAGGGCTGCTATCTGGATGTGATATCTGTTGAGTTCTCTTGCAATAAGAGCAATTCTTCTTTCAGGTCTACTGGATTTCCTGTTGACTATTAGTGTATGCACGTTCCATGTGCCAATGGTGAGTGGAATCATCTTTGCAGATATTTTTGTACATTTTTTGTTTCAACCACATAGTGGTATTCCTCGCCTGCCATGGTAATCAGGCCAGGGTTGGGTAAGCAGGCAGTGTTTAGGGCACCTTTTCTAGCCCCATTCCTCACACCAGGTGGTGAGCAAGGCAATCCTTAAAAGGCTGCTCAAACACCCAGGGGGCTCCCAAGCTCCCCTGCTGCTTCCAGTGAGAAACAACCCTATGGCCTGGGCCTCCTATGTGCAGGGTTGTGACTACAGCTCCCAGTGTATCCGCACCTACTCAGTACTGATGGAGCCACATTGATTAGTGATAAGGACATGATCCTAGAGAGATGGGCTGAACACTTCCATAGTGTTCTCAACAGACCATCATCAATCAAGGCTGAGGCCACTGACCATTTACCTCAGGTTGAAGTCAATCCCTCTTTAGCTGAACTTCCAACTGAAGAAGAGGTTTTGAGGGCCATTAGACTCCTCTCATGTGGCAAACCACCTGGTGTTGATTCTATTCCAGCTGAGATTTACAAGGTCAGGGGACCATTGCTCATACAAAAGCTGACTGAAATTTTCCAGGTTATATGTCAAGAACAGGTTATCCCCTAGGAGTTCAAGGATGCCTCCACTGTCCATCTCTATAAGGGTAAAGGGAATAGATTGTCCTGCAACAATCACAGGGGGATCTCTCTCTTACTCATTGCTGGAAAATTCTTGCTAGAATCCTCCTTAATAGGCTGATACTTCACCTGGAAGATGGTCATATACCTGAGAGTCAATGTGGCTTCAGAAAGGGCCGAGGAAGAGTTGATATGGTGTTTGCTGTCCCTCAACTCCAGGAGAAATGCCAGGAGCAGAACAGAGGTGTGTAAACAATGTTTGTGGATCTGATCAAGGCCTTTGACATTGTAAGTCATGAGGACTTATGGAAAATTATGTCAAAATTTGGTTGCCTGGAGTTCATCAATACTGTACGTCAATTTCATGATGGTATGTTTGCCCGGGTTCTGGATAATGGACAAAGCTCTTGTGCCTTTCCAGTCACCAATGGAGTGAAACAGGGCTGTGTGCTTGCTCCCATGCTTTTTAGCATGATGTTTTCAGCCATGTTGACAAATGCTTTCAATGAGGATGAACAAGGCATGGTCAACTACCTTACTGATGGTAAGTTCTTCAATGTGAAAAAGCCACAAGCCCAGACCAAAGTGTAGGGAATGTTGGTGTATGATTTTCTGTTTGCAGATGATTGTGCACTCAAGGCAGCCTCTGAAGCTGAGATGCAACAAAGTATGGATCAATTCTCTGCTGCCTCTGCTAATTTTGGCCTAATAATTAACACCAAAAAAAATAGGTGCTCCATCAGCCACCACCACACCATCCATATTTGGAACCATCAATTACAACAAATGGAGAAGTTTTGAATGCTGTGGATAAGTTCGCTTACCTTGGTGGTGTAGTTTCCAGGGATGTACACATTGACAATGAGGTTGATGCACACATTGCCAGAGCTAGCTCAGAGTTTGGAAGGCTCTGAGAAAAAGTTTGAGAGAGAAGAGATATTACACTGACTACTAAATTGAAGGTCTACAGAGCCATTGTGCTGACCTCATTGTTGTATGCCTGTGAAACATGGACGGTCTACCAACACCAAGCCAGGAAACTGAAACATTTCCATTTGAACTCTTAGGAAGATTCTGAGGATCACCTGGCAGGATAAGGTACCAGACACTGAAGTCCTTGCTTGAGCTGAACTGCCAAATATTCAAACTATGCTTCAGAGAGCACAACTCCGATGGGTTGGCCACGTTGTTCAAATGCCAAATGTATGCTTGCCAAAAAGACTATTTTATGGAGAACTTGCATGGGGCAGGAGATCACATGGTGGCTAGAAAAAACGACACTCTCAAGGTCTCTCTCAAGAACTTCAGACTTGACTGTGCAACATGGGAGACACTAGCACAGGACTGCTCAGCATGGTGTACCCACATAATAAAAGGTGCTGTGCTCTTTGTGCAAAGCAGAATTGAGACAGCACAAAGTAAACTCAGGTTGCACAAATTTGGGATATTCACCCCAAATATTCATATGGACTATCTGTGCCCAACCTGTGGTAGAGCTTTCCAAGCTCATATTGGTCTGATCAGCCACAGTCAGACACACCGAAATTTCACTTTACAATGGTGATTTCATTTTGGTCCTCTTCGAAGACGAAGGACAACAACGAACCAACCAACCAACCATTTTCTCTGGCTATCCCTGGGGCCTGGAATACTCTCTCTCATCTGCCCTGACTAGTGAACTCCTCCTCTTTTAAGTCTCAACTAAAATGCTACCTTCTGCAGGGAACCTTCCCTAACCCAACCCCACCCCACCTTAATTCCCCTGCTTTCCTTCGGTTACTTATTTCCTATTATCCTGTACATAGATTGCTTTGCATATATTTTGCTCATTGTCTCCTCCAGTGGATTGTAAACTCCTTGAGGGCAAGAACTATGTTTTTTCTCTTTTTGCATCCTCTTTTTGCATCCACTCTGCAATCATTAATGTGTATTGAATTGAATGAATGACTTGAATGCAGACTTGACTCTTTCCTTTTTTAAGAGGACATATTCCACCAATCTGGAAGGGCCTCTCATTTTCTATATCTTTCAAAGACCATCCAGGAATCAGACTTCAAGAATGCATGTAGTGTATTTTTGCTTCATTCTTTGAAATCTAGTTAACTGTACTTCTAGCCAAACAAAGAAAACAGAAGCAAAATAATAGTTGAGTACTGTTACCTTTTCTATAGCCTCTCATATCTGATTGATCTGGAGAATTCCCTGCTCAACTGGGTAAACTTATATAGTAGTGGGTTTTTGTCTGAAACTTTCTCATGATTTAGGGATGAATCGGTTGACTAATACTATTGTGGGACTAAGTTATCCCTTTGTACTGTCCTGTGAAAAGATATTCAGTTGAATATTCAGCTTTTCTCTCTTTGGACAACAGATTTGTGATCAGTAAAACCAAATAAGGCCTTGGGGAGAAAGAACTTGCCCTCTAATTTGTGAGCCCTACCCCCACTTCCACTCCCACCACTGATAATAGCTGCCTTGGGGAGCTGAAGTAGGAGAGAGTTGCCAGTGAGAGCTCTGATCCACACAGTCAGAGAGAAAAGAATATCTAGACTCTAAGTTCTAGAATATAGCCTTATGAAAAGGGAATACCTGGGCATTTCCAGACTTGGGGCTGCCTCTCTAACATCTCCTATTTCAGGAGTTCTCAGACCCAGTCTTTTAGAAAGGGAAGGGGAGTTTCTGAGCAGTACCCATCTCTTGCGACAGAGAAAATTATGCAGATGCCGTCTGCTACTGAAAGAGCAGCAAGGAACAACATGGGAAAACAAAAACCTAAACTTTGCTTTCTGTTACTACCTGTAACAGTTATTTGGATAACTCAGCTCCAATAAGAAAGAATTTATGGCTTCTTGCAGGCCCCATCTTTCTTCTGAAATCTACAATCTCAGAATAATAGTATAAGTCTGTCTCTAGGGTCAGAACGTGGAGGATACATGTCTAGCAACCCCAAGTTTGTTTCTCTTCTGAAAAGAATTCAAGATCTCAAAATCTACAATAAGTTTAGATGCCTAGATGCTTATATTTTGGAGTTGTCCCTCTGGCAAAGCAAAATAATTTCCCTTGTGAGTTCAAACTGTATGGAGTTCTGGAGGAAGGGTGAGACTCACCAGAGAGGAAAGTTGACTGGTGAATAGCCTGAGTGCTCAGATTAGCACCCTAGAGATATTGGGATAAAGTAAGGAAGGCCTTCAGAACATCAGGAGGACTCTGTAAGGCAAGTTCATACTAGAATATGAATAAGAGTCACACAAGGTTAACAGGTATGACTTGCAATCTGAAATATTGGAGAAAACTCAAATTCATGCTCAACGGATCACACATCCACTTGTGTAAAGTTTGAGATCTGATACCTATAAACCCTCTTCTCTCCAACTTGTTTTACTATTTCCCTTGAGATTCTTGATCATTTGTTCCTCCAGTTGGATTCTGTTATTTCTTCCAGCTCTATGAAGTAAGTATTCGGGACCTGACCTAATTCAAGATAGTCCAGTAATTCAGTCTTAAAATTAAAATAAGATACTTTTGAACCATGAAGTGCAATAGAAGCAACTTTACTTGTGACAAGATAAAAAGGATACAATTCAAATAAACCACTCTGTTCTCAGGGAGCTCACAGTATGCAAACAACTATGTATAAACAATATATATTTAGGATTTTGGAGATATTTATAGAGGGAAGGGACTGACAGTAAGAAGAAAGAGGAAAGCCTTCTTGTAGAAGGTAGGATTTTAGCTAAGACAAAGGCAGGAAGTAGACATGAGAAGAGAGAGAGAATGAGGGATAGTAGAAAGAAAAGAGGGAGAGAGAGGAGAGACAGAGAGACAGCAGGACAGAGAAGGGAAAAAGGGAACAAGAGATACAGAATTTCAGCCATAGAGGATGACCAGTGAAAATGCAGATTTTGAAGACGAGCTTTATTTGAGGATGCTTCTTCAAGTGGAGGGTAGTAAGGTGTAAGAAGGGGCCAGGTTATGACGGGCTTTCAAAGCAAGAGGATTTGATATTTGATCCTAGAAGTAATCAAACAAGTCCCAAGGATGAGCTTCTATTTCCTTAAAGGGAAACCATCCTCAACTATTAAAAAAAAAATGCCACTCTATCATAGCAGTGCTTTGGTTAGTTTAATATGTATGGTTTGACTAGTATGCATGGCCCTAATTTAGGTAGTGCTGTTTGTTTGGGTTTTTTTTTTTTTTATCACATTGGCATAGCTCAACCACAAGCAATTAATATCTTTACAATTTTTCAGATGTCTTTATCTTTGTAAAAATGTTTTATAGTTGTAGTCATGTAATTTTTATATGTGCTGATAGCTAGATTCTGACATTTTATACATTCTGCAGTAATTTTTCTATCTCTTCTTGTTTTTAAAAAATATATAGACTGCTATTTTATGCAAGTTTACTCTATGTCTTGCTTATTAAGTTATTGTTTCAATTAATCTTAGGTCACCCTTTCTGCATTCTCTAGATAAACCATCTAGAGATTTGCAAAAGTGATCATTTAATTTTCTTCTTTAACTTTGCTTATCCTCTCAATTTCTCTTTTTTGTCTTATTGTTATAGCTAGAATTTCTTTTTCCTCTGAGGAAAGCATTCTTTTATTTGAAAAGTTGCTTATTTCTATGGCATCTATTGAGAAACGTTCAAAGACTAAAAATATGTTGAATAAAAGACAAAATATGCTAAGGATCATTCACTTAAATTTATTTACAAAAAGAACTAGTTCAGTATCCACAACTCCAAAAATTACTCACAGTCCAGGAGTAAAGGAGAGAACTTTTTCCTTCTCCTCTGAGTAAGAGCAGCAGACATATCCCTGTACTGAGAGGGAAAGGGCATTCGAGGATAGCTTGATTTTGAGGAGCAGAAGTGGAAAGAGGGGTTCCAGAGAGACTGCTCTTCTGAATACCTAATCATGAGTGGTTCCAAGACAGGAAAGCTCTTGTAAACAAATAGGATCATGCCTTGGCTAGGGGTTGTGGTAGTGGTGGTATGCTGTCATGTGTTTTAGTGGAAAATGACCCTGACATGAGTACAGACTGGGGAATGTGTCCTGAGAGGACAGAAAATATGGAGCAGATAGTACTGTCTTGGCAGTCCTATGTTCAGATATAGACACATGCACATTTCCATTCTTGCTTTGAGTATATGGCCCTATTTCTCCAGCTTCAGTTTACCTCAGAGAGCTATTGATTCTAGAAAATCTTAGTCTAACAAGATAAGGACACTACTTTTCTAGCATCCAGGGATATACTAGGGAAGGGAAGCCTTCCTGGACTAAGGAGGGCAAAATATCCCTGGAAATGTTCCAACATGTTGGTTTGACCCTAACAACATCCCAAACATAGAAATGTAAAGCTCTTTACAGAATGACTGCAACTCTAGCTGGGACTGGGACTGTGGAGCCACCTAGAGAGAGGATATGTGAAAGTATCATTCACATTAAGTGTGATAATAAAAAAGGGTCATTTGCACTTAGGTGAAGGTGAGCTATAACGGGAAGAATTATTCTATGCCCCAAGACAGGAGAAAGAATTTGTTCAGGTGAAGGGAATATAGAAAATAAACACCCCTAGCACTTTAGAAGGAGTTAAGAAAAAGCTGATGTTTCACATACCAGAACTAGGGAAGGGAGAAACATTTTAGTAAAAGGACTATTAGTATTTGGGGGCTTTTTCAAGTTGGGGATATGTGTTTATATATTGGAGAATGGCGGTATCAAGGGGGCTTACAATCATTCAGCCTGTTAGGTCCAACAATGTCACTGCTACATGTAAAGAACCAACCAGAAGCAGTCTGAAATGGGTCACAGGTCAGGCCATGAACCAAATAACCATCACCTTTCACTTGATCCAAGTCAGCATCTCATTGCTGTGACCTGGGGCTCTGTACAATGTACATAGAATTTCTAGAAATATATCAAATAACAGCAGTAATAATGGAGCTGATAGCCTTCATCTTATTCAAAAGGTTTCTATCATTTCTCCATTATAGATAATTTTTGCTCCTGGCGTTGTAGAGAGACTATTTACCATATTAAGGAAAGGTCCATTCATTCTTACATTTTGAATTTTTTAAAAACAGAATGGATATATTTTCTTAAAAGCATTTTCTGTACTTATTCATATAGTGATGTGATTTTTATTTTTTCCTGTTAATATAGTCTCTTATGTTTAGAGTTTTCCTAATATTAAAACAATCATGCATTCCTGTAATAAATTAAAAATGCTCACATTGTATAATCTTTTAAATATGCTAATGTAGCTTCTTTGCTAATATTTGCATGTATCTATAATACACATACATATTATATGTGTAAATATCTGAATATATAAACATACATACATTCATATAAAAAGTGCCAGTTGACACTTTTATGCACTAACACATTGTCAATTTTTGTAAAAGTGTCATGCACCTCTACAAAATACGTACTTTTTGAAAGATAAAATACCTGTACTCTACACAAGTTTATGCCCCTCTGTACTGGATCTTGGATCCCTTCTTGCTCTAATCACAACTTCTCCCTGCCCTGGAATACTAGGTGTTTGCTTCAGAACAACAACAAAACACCTAGAAATGCTCTCTAGATTCATTCTGGTGAAATCATTGTCCCCCATGAAGCACTAGGAAAAGGTAAGGGTTATTATAGGAATTGTAAAGTCTAAGGAGGCTTTCCTTTCATACTTGAGACATACGTCCACAGAAGACAGAGAACCCTTTGCATTGTCAGGTTTGCAGATCAGCAGGCAATCTCTAACAATTACAACTCATCTCTTCTTCTGTAGTACCTAATTCACAGAGTTACTGTTAAGTTCAATGACATAATGTGCATAAATGAACCATAACAAACCCTCTATAAATGTCAGCTATCATTATTGAAAGACTTCATGTCTTTAATTTTGTTACAAGCTTACTCAGCTGCCTTTTATTGGCAATTAGCAGATTCCTGCTAAGTCCTAATGCATAGAAAAACTGCCTTCAGCTGTCTTCTGTCCTAGGGTCTTAATTAGAAGTACAATTAATATTAAGGTTTAATCTAACAAAATCTAATCTTCCACCTTTTTTCCTCTTCTTCCCACTGATAGTCTTTATTCTCTCGTACTTCCTTGGCTAAAATGTTATTTGCCTCCCAAGCACTCTGCACTACTACATCCCCCGGGCTTTTGTTTCCCACTTCTGGAATGCCCTGTCTTCACCTGTTAAATTCTTACCCATCTTTAAAGTCTGTCTCCCCCATGAAACCTTCCCTGATCCCCTGATTAGCAATGACCTTCCTCCATAGAATATTGTCATGTAACATTGCACATCATAATGTTCTCTGTTAGAGTATTATTATCTATAATGCTTCAACCTTCTTGAGGGCAGGCACTTATTTAAAATTCACCTAGCAGAGTGGTCTGCATCCAACAGATACTAATAAATGCTTGTTGTATTACATTGTATTTGTAATACATTGCAACATATTACATTGTATTACATTGTGCCAGTGAAGAGGTAGAGAGAGCCTCTACACACACACACACACACACACACACACACACACACACACACACACACACACACCCCTATATTCCCAGTGTATAAGTTTAACATTTTTTTAAATTTCAGAATGCCACTAAATATATAGCTGCCAGTCAATTCAACCAAAAAGGTAGAATCAACTATTCAATTTCTTTTTCAAATTATCCAAGGTGAATATACTTTTGATATGTTGTATTCTCTTAGCATGTTGCTAAGATGTCTGATTTTAATATTTCAAGCATAAATTTTTTCTTGAAAATGATAGAAAGATGAAACAGAATGGTTTATCGTTTAAAATGAAGAATCTTGAAGTAGGATGATTAATCCATATAGTATTTTACGCAAGTCTAATAAAAAGTTTTATGAAATTTTGGGCCCTCCTAAAAAGAAGTAAAATGATATCCCATTTCATTCCAACTTACTTTTAAGCACTACTTCTGAGAGGGAATAATAGAACCTTTGATGTGAAAGGAACTTAGACATCGTCTTACTTAAATCTCTGTTGGTTAAGTATAAGGTCATACATCTAATTAATGGTAAAATTAGTATTGGAACCCATGATTTTTGATACCCCATTTAGTTTTCTTTCTATTGTATTATACCTTGGATTTTTTTTCTTTCTTCTAAGTGAATTTCATTTTGAGAAGGAAAAGGGGAAGCTTTAGAAAAGTTCAATGTGTATGCACATGGAACTTAGCAACCAATTTAGATTTTGAAGACATGACATATAAGAAAAGCTTCAGCAATGCTAAAGTTCAGAACAAAGTGAAGCTGGTAAAGAAAGCTAAGGATATTTAAAACTATTGGAAGAAAGAGTGGGATCAAAAATGAGTTACAATTACTGCTCAGGATAGAAGGGAAGAGGAAGACTAAACACAGAAGGTAAAACTGCTCAATTTTCATTTTATTTCTGTTTTCTCTGTTAAGGAGAATGATATTTGATCTAGAAAGGAAAGAATCAAAATAGTAAATGAGGAATACCAAAGATAAATAAGGAAATACCAAGAGGAGAGTAAACCTTGATGAATCTAAGACACATGGCGCACATGAATCATCTTTATGTAATAGAAGATATAATTGTTAAACCAATGACACAAATCTTTGAAAAATCATAGAGCTAGGTATAGAGACACACACCTACAATCAATGCTATTGGGGAAAACAAGACTGAAGGAAGTTCAGCTCTTGAGATTGAGATTTCTGAGTTTCAGTGGCCTAGGACAATCAGTTATTTACTCCAGTTTACTTAATGCCCAGATTAGAAAGAGAGCAGATCAAAGCCCTTGTGCTGATCATTAGTAGGGTCAAACCAGTGAATGGCTTGCATTTTCAGTATAGGCAAGATAAAGGATAACCTATCTTGAAATTTAAAAAACAGTACAAAAAATAACTGAAATTTCCCCAAAAGTTAACAGTAGTAAATCTGCACTATATGCCAGGAAACTTAACTTTTAATTTTTGGCAAAATTCTATAACATTATTTTCAAAGAAATAGCTAGTGAACATCTGGAAAAAAAGCACTAATTTCAAAGAGCCAACATGGCTTCATCAAAAACAGGTTACACTGCTTTACATTTCCTTTTGGACAGAGTTGCTAGACTGGAGATTAAGGCAATGTTGTAAATATGATATACTTACACTTTAGCAAAACATTTGACAAAATCATGCTTTTTTTTGTGGGATAAGATGAAAAGATGTGCAATGAAATTGGTTCAGAAATGCTTGAATGTTCTAACCCATGGTTATTAATGATCTGATGTCAATGTATTTTCCTCTAGAGTGGCTCAGTTATCTGTTCTTGGCCTTGTTACATTTAACATTTTTATCAATGACCTGAATAAAGACATAGAGAAGGTATACTGATTAAA
Source organism: Notamacropus eugenii (assembly GCF_028372415.1). Taxonomy (NCBI): domain Eukaryota; kingdom Metazoa; phylum Chordata; class Mammalia; order Diprotodontia; family Macropodidae; genus Notamacropus; species Notamacropus eugenii. The sequence continues at coordinate 597,177,823 of NC_092872.1, read as the reverse complement.
ATTTCAGATGACTCAAAGTTAGGATGGTTAGTTAACACTCTGATTGACAGATTCAGAATCCAAAAAGACCTCTATGTGTTAAATCACTGAGCTGAAACTAATAAAATTAAATTTGCTAGGGATTGCATAAAGTTCACAAAATTAACTTCTTAAGTATAGATTTTTAGCTAATTCGTAGTTCATCAGAAAAGGATCTGGTGTTAGTCTACTTTAAACTCAATATGAGTTAACAATGTGACATCGCAAAGAGAACTGAATTTGGGGGTAACATTAAGATATATCTTTTATATTCTAGTAGATCTCTGGTCTTCCCAAAGAGTTGCACAAAGTCTCTATCACCTTGTATTTGGGATTCATCATAAAAGAAAAGTGTAATTTGGGGCTGTCGGACAAGAAATTTCCCTCCTATTGGATTTTCACTGTCCAAATAACTCATTGGCTTTGCTCTTCAACTATAGTGCTTCTCGTATGGGCAAATCCTCTTTTTTTCTCCAAGAAGCATGATATATCAGGAACATCTCTACTCTCTTGTACTGATCCCTGAACTCTTGATCATGAGAAATCTCAAACTTGGAGATAGCCATAAAGCAAGCCTCAAGACTGATATTGTGCAGAAAATCTCCACTTCCTAGACATGCTGAAATACTAGGATCATGTTGCCTAAGGAATTAAAAATCTCTTCACACAGAAAAGTTGTATTCACAAACATTGTCAATGAACTACCCTTTCAGACTGAGAAGATACTTGCATGACTGTCATGTACTACTTCAGGCAATCTATTAGTCCTCCTCCCACCCCAGTTGCTGCCATCTCTCAGATTGGGGAAGTCCACTCTCCTCTCAAGTCACCTGTAACTCCTACATTGGTCTACTCCAAGTCAATCATTTCCAGTTTCTGTGGCAAAACACTGTGGATGACCATAGACTTCTTTCCCTATGAGAACTAAGTATACACTGGTGCATGCTAAGCTAAAAATCAAGGACAGACTTAGAAAACTGCATCATTCATCAAAGATACACAATGTCCAATGTGATGAAAAGCATGGCTTCACAATGAATTAAAGAATACAACAGTTCAATAAAAAACAGGTGACATGAGCCACCTCCTTAAGAAGCTTTCTGATCTAGACAAAATATCCTATTAACCTTCAAATGTTATTTTGTCATTTTCCCAAGATGATAATTTTAATACTGTTAGAACTTTATCAAAAGCACCTTATTAGTGAAGCATCTTAAATACCAGTGTCTTTCTGAATCATTGTATCTCTAAAAAGCATGCAATGGAAATTTCCACTTGAATTATATGTTTGCAAATCAATTATTCATATAATATATGCTTTAACAAATCACAACAGAATTTCTGCTTGTCAGTACATTTCATACTTCAAACTCTGGTAACACCAAGCTCAGCACTCTACATTGAATAAACGCTGATCACTTTAATTCACTTCATCATTATTGATTTCTACATTGTGTGTATATCTCTTCATCTTAGCCTACAGATCCAGGACTAACTAAATAACAGATTGTGTTCCAAAAGTTCATTTGTTAGTCATTTTGGAACTGAAGGTATTTTTCCCCATAAATATTATAAATGGTGATTAGACAATCAGGCTATTTAGCTAGTGACACAGCTAAAGACTGCATAGTATAGTGGAAAGAATGCTGGCATTGAGCCAAGAAGCTAGGGGTTCAAATCTTATCTCCAATATTTATTAGTTTTGTGATCATGGACAAATTCTGTTATCCTAAAAGTTTTGTATTATGTAACTAATAGTACCAGAAAAATAAACTTTTATAAGATCATACTATATGAAAATGCATGACAAATTGTAATTCTGGAAGTGAGTAATCTAATCTTCTATCATAGCAGTAGAAATGGGGATTTTTTCTCCCTTTACCATAAAACAGCACTGACTTTAATAATAGAGATGATACTGGTTTCTACAGCCAAGGCTCACTAGCAAACAGTAGACTGAAGATTTAGCCTTTGGGGCTAAAGAATACAAAGGAGTCTGGTGGGAGGGCAGCTTTAACCAGCAATGGTATTACAGTAGAAAAAGGAACTCAAGGAAGGGGAAGTTCCAGTTGTGGAATGAGTAATTTGTATATAGGTTAATCATATGTCAGGAGCTCCTAAGTCTGTCTACAATTGTTTTTCATTTAAAGCCATTTAAAGTCATTCAATTTTGTAGATAGTAGAGCATGAGTATAAATATAAATATAGTAGAGTATGAGTATAAATTCTACTAGACTAACAATAAAATTTAAGGTTCCTTTTATCTCTTAAGATTTTATGATTTAATTTCCTGTGAATCTTTATCAGTTTGAGTTATTCTCATCCATCCAATAAAAAAAGACAATAATAGTAAAGCTCCCATTTTTGCTTGCAAGTTCACTCCCTAACATCGGTTTCCCAGGTAACTTGGTCTGAATGACCTCCCCTGTTTCTCTCCATCTCCTCTTCTGACTTAGGGGAGGACAGGGGTTGCTCCTGGCTAGACTCTAGCCTCAAAAAGCAGACTTCCCCAATACCTTTCAAGCTAGGGAGTGGGAGACTAGGGGAAACAAAGTTGCAGTAAAAGAAGAGGAGTCCACTTAGTCCTCACTGCCCATCCCCAGTGAATCAATCAAGTAGGCAGATTCAGCTCCTACTGCAAGGATTGCCTGAAGTCAGTGGGTAGACCAGTAGGCTTTCATGGAGGAGTAGATTTAAATTTCTTTCTTGTCATGACATAACTAAATCTTTTTTAGCTGTACCACCTATTCCTGTGCCCTTATGCCTATAGTCATAACATTAACTATCTATATTCCTGTCACTACTGATATAGCCTTCACATTAGCAAACAAATTAACTTCTACAGAGAAGTGGTTATCTCTGCAACAATCAAGACATTTCTTCACTTTCTCTTAACCTAAGCTATGGTTTATTATTTTTAGGAAAATCAGGGTTAGGCCCAAAGAAAAGTTCACTATTAGCTCAAGCACAATCTGACCAATAGGAGATCCCTAGGGAAGGGAGGGAGAGGAAAGAGGACATTTCATGATGAGGGAATATTTGTATAATTGTTGAAGAATTTTAGTTTTAATTCTTAGATTTGGCTACATACTGGCACACAATGCATTCTCACTTTGAACTCCAGGAAAACAAGGGTTTTTTCCCCCATATTTACATTCTAATTGTATAACAAATTCTGTTTCCCTGGATATTATTTTTACTTAGTTTTATTTATCTCTTTGAAAGACTGATGAGAAAGCCACAAGTACTATAACTTCCAACATGAAAACGTAGAACTACATAAGAAATTTATGGATAATTTGTGAATGTGTAATTAGTCTTTAACAGGTATAAGGAAGTGCTGAATTTTCATATTTATACATTGTATAGAGAAACACAACTACATGGTGGTATGTTCTCTATGTTGTGCATTATTTATTCCTCCTCTACAAGGGAGATACAGTAGATAACCAGAAACATACTTCAAAGATCCATGACTAGATCTCTTTATACCACATTTTTTTCCCTTTTGAATGGGGCCCTTAAACAACACTTGGAAGTACTATACCTGCATTTTATGTGAAAATGATTACAGAGAACATTGGAAACCCCAGGTTTCTTTTCAACTCTCTGATATCTTTAAAAAGCATTTCCTAAATCACCATTTCCAGTACCCTTTTAATCTCTGTAAATTGTTGGTAAGAGTTGACTCAAGGCAGAATGTCATCAGTCACAATCACAATTGTAACTGAAATAATCATTTTCACCATCATCAATTACTTGAACAACAAAAAAAAAGAAACTGTTGCTTTTAGAGGCACATATTGTGAAAGAAATTATCGAATATACTGGAATAGTTTAGATAAAAAGAAAATTTTATACCTATCATAGTTATTTTTGAATCATTTATCTCTTTAAAACTTTCAACTTCTTTACCATAATCAGAACACAAACATATAATAATATATGGATATGCATTACCTTATAAGCTTTTCCATTACACAGAGATTGGAACAATTGTGGCAGCTTTTAACCCTACTATATACAAGCATTTCATAAATGTTTGTTGACTAACTTTATTTCAAGAATATTTTTCTATGACGAATAGGAGATCATATAATTTGTACCTATAACTGTTTTCAAATAGTAACATACAATTATTTATCAATTTGCTAAATAAACTTAAACCTTATTTTTGTAGAGGTATATTTGCCAGATATTCTTTATTTCTAACAAGTTAGACAAAATATGAAATATTTCTGTTATTAGACATAATTAGAATCTTTTATTTTAAGGCACACTGAAAGGAAGCAATATTTTTAAATGTAATTCTTATTTTTCTTCTTTGTTTCTATAATACACAGTAAATATTTGTGATGAGTGAACTTTGTGGAGATTCACAAATTTTCAAACTAATGGTACAGAACTTTGTAATTTAAAATGTTGGATTAAAATAAAATCAAATTTTTAAAAATGTTCATCAAATTTACAAATGCATTTTTTAGCAAAAAAAAAAATGCCTTTACAATCCTTTGTTACAGTTTCAAGGACTGGTATCAATCACATTCTCACTAGTATCCTCACGTAATTTGCTGCATCATGACAAAGTTAATTGCCTTCTATATTCAGCACTTCTCATGCATTCAAATGTCACCAACTAGAGTTACTGAGTCACTAGATTCCAAAGGTATGTATTCATTCAATTTGTTTCACAAGATTTATTTTTGTCAGGAATTAAAAGTTTTCTATCTGATTGACCAATTGCTATGATTCAACACTGTTTTCCTATGTTACTATTATTTAGGAGAAAAAAGTCATTTGTTATTTAATTACTAAATCAGATTTGGCTTGATATGTATTTTTGATCAGTAAGTAAGGTGTGTGTGTGTGTGTGTGTGTGTGTGTGTGTGTGTGTATATATATATACACATATCTTTAAACGGTTTGAAATATTTGTATTACATCAATTTATATCAAGAACTAAATTGCTTAAGGTCCAGGAACTATTGATAATGATTTGTAAAATGAATTGGAGCATATCGTCACGATATATAAAATTAGACTTTTTTGTTCACACCTATTTCAACTACTAACATAGTTGATAATATGGACTAATAAATTTAGATATTTACACACTTCTAAAATCTAATTTATATTACCATTATATACTGTGGGATATCTGTATTGAATATCAAATTAATTTTGTGTCAGTGGAGAACAAAAATAACCTTGGTTGATAAATAATTGATTGTGCCATTAATTACTTTTACTACAATAACAATACATGTAATTATAATAATTTTGGAATTTATTATCTTGCTGAGCCAATCTAAAAGTTAGCTCAGAATAACTTATGAAAACCTAAAAACTAAAATTTCTCTTTCAGATAAGCAGATGAAACCAGTATTTACAACCCACATTGTTCACAGAGGCATGATTATTAGCCAGAAAAATAATTGAATAATAATAATTAATCACCCAAGAAATTTTATTGATAAAAATCAAATGTTACAGAGTAGATAACTGGAACATTTGCAATTTCTGTCACTGGAAACTTGGAGGAATAGATATTTTAATTTGAAATCAGCTCATTTCAGAATTTTAGGGAAAGATGAAGGGGAGAATATGGGTAATATCCTCCTTTAAAAGAAGTTGGAAACAGTATGCATTTTCTAACCAGGAATGTGTAGGGCTAGGATATTACCTTGGGAAATGATTCTGTTGCTCATTATGCTTGTTATCTCATTTTTCTTAGTTTTCTAGACTTCCAATTTCTACCAATGTGAAGATATTTTTTAAAAATCCCCATGAAAAATATCAAGTTTTATATTGTCCAAAGGAGTTTAAATGTATTTCAAAAAAAAACTTTATACTTTCCAAGTAGACAAACTGAATGAGCCTACTTATTTTTCAGAAATAAAAATTATAGTTCAGCATTTCCTCCAAATTATTTTTCTTTATGGTGAAAGAGATTCTATTTTTAAGGTGTATGATTTTTGCTTTCTTGATCATGTTCACCATTCTGAAAGAACTTTGTCTCTTTAGGCAAGTTTCATATTTTTATTCTACTGGTAAAACTGATTGTTCTACCAGGTCGAGAAAGCAACAGAGTGGACAGAAATCTAAATGAATTTTGATATTGGAATAGCTTCAAGGAGCAATAAATTCTTTATTAAACTGTTTTGACAGCTTTGTATGAACATCATTATAATTTTAAAAGGCATCTCTGAGTTGGCTTTAGAATTGTTCTTAGATTATTATACCATTTTGATAAACCATTTGCAGAAAGATATGGATAATAGATGTAAAGAGTATTTTAAAGAGGTTTTTCTTGTGGTCTGATTTTGATATGTTACAAGCTTGCAAAGGAAAAAATTTTGCAAATACCTAAAATACTTACAGAGGAAAAGTTTATCATATTAGTAGAAGTGATTAAACAAATATATATTAAGCACTTACTATGTTCATAGACCTGTGCTGGACATTGGAGAAAATAGAAATGATTAGATAAAATAAGATCTCTATACTTGTTATAACTGTGGGTATGAGTCAACCAATAATAAGTTAGCTAGAGCAATTTCCCTAAAACATTTTTTAAAATTTCAAAAGGACCACAAAGAAAGCAAAAAAAAGAAAATCTTTTTGGAAATTAGTGGAATAAGCAAAAATGTATCACTTCATTCGGTGCCTAAAACATAGTAGGCACTTAATGCTCATTTCTTTTTCTTTCCTTTCTTTTTCTTTCCTTTCTTCTTCCTTCTTTCTTTCTTCCTACCTATTGTATTTATGATCTATTCTTCATTATGAACACAAAGCTTGCTACAAAATACTAGTTCACTAATTCTCTTCTTTATTTCTCCCACACACCAAAAATGTTTCAGAAAGTATACCTTTTTATAGCTTCACAAAGTAAGAACTTGACAAGTTCCATCGTCATGAAAAACTTAAAGTTTTGTATATATTGTCCAAAGGAGTTTAAATGCATTTGACTCTTAAGCATTTTGTGTCAGGGCAACTATACTTTAACAGACATTTTGCAAAGATTACACCGACACACTCTTTATGCAAACACAAAAATCCACTTCGCACCAAAGGAAAAAAAATTGCAAGCTTTCCCAGTCTCCAAAATGGTTATCAGATAGCTACAAACCCTTTAACTTCCCTCAGGTCTGCTTCTCTAGGGATCTGTTTGACAACTGTTTACACTGTTAAACAGCTGAATTCCCATTTCTATGAAAGGAAGTAAAAGTGATCACCTGCTTGCTAAAGATCTCAGTGTAATGCAGTCCTTAGTTTAACTACCACAATATGAATAGTCAATAAATGTCACAATCTTGAGAAAAGCTTTAAATTTCAGAAGAAAGGAAAAAGGGAATACATGAAGACTGCAAGCCATTTTTTTAATGAAAATTTCCTAAGGAAACCTGTCATGACCTGATTATTTTATTTTCAATCTTTATAATGCTTGAAGTGTGCAAATTGATCAAGTCTAAATTAATAGATTCAAAGATGTTACTTAGGAAATGCAACTGAATGGGCACCTAGTTATTGCATCGTTGTAATGTATGTAGACATAGTTTTTGCAAAGTAAGTTTAATTAGAAGCCAAAACATTATAATTATCTCAACATAGTATCTAGGTACATGTCCATATACAAATCCACCAGCTAAAATACCTCCAATGTTTATACTCTGTGCAATTACTTGTTTTTGGTACAATATTTTAGTTTTGATAGATTAGTATTGGTACTTTTACTAAGACACACATATCTGATAGATGGTTTAAGATTCAATGAATCCTATGATACCAAGATTTATATAGTAAATATGGCTCCAAGATTTATATAGTAAATCCTGAAATATTTTATTAAACCCACAGTGAGCATGAAATAGGATATGGTTAGAAAACTCCTAAGAGTATTTGAATTCCTCTATCAACTAAAATGCCCGCCTTCTTCCCACCCCTCAACTGTTCACCTCAAGGTAATTACGAAAGTATTTATCACTGTGAATGGGAGAAGTATTAGAGCACCAAGTTCATAGGCAGTTAGAGAGTGGACTGCTGCAAAGAGCTGCCAGGAAGATAAAATGCAGTTCTGTTTAAAGATGGAAGCCTACTTCGTGTCAATCGACTTTCAGAGTGTGGCAAGTATCGATCATCTAATTGATTACACTGCTGTTATTTCATTGTTTTTGGTACATGGGTTAACAGTCATGTAGTCTTTGTTGCCGTTTCTTGATTCAAAACTGTGCTCTGGCCCCTAGAGAAGGCAGTTCTCACAAGCCTGCAACTCCGTGTTAATTTCTGTTGAAAAACAAAATGCTGTCGATTTGGAATCAATTTTGATGTACTAATTAGATTTTTATTACAACTCATTAATTCTGTGAATAAAATTAAGCAAGCGATATATGAGGCAGTTCTGCAAAGCGCTAGATGGTAAGATTTTCAAATCATAATTTTTAACGCTGTCATTGTGTACGGAATAAACATGGAGATAAATATAAAGTTATATTTGTGGTTTTCAGCTCTGACACACACATGATATGTGACTATGGGCTGGAGAGAGGAAGATCATTTGCCCACAAGTGATTTTTAATGCACAGTATTTCAAGTAAACAGCTTTAACTTTGTGTTCAAGGAAAGTTTGGAATGCAAGACTTTTCAAACCAGTTTTTATTCAAACTGATATAATAGTTGGAATGAAAAACTTGAATCAGAGCAAAGACCTAAGGCAAACTGTAGTTCGGAAGAATCCCAGCAGAAGCTTAACAACTTCTTTGTGCTGTAATAATAAAGTAGACAAGGAGAGCGCAGCTAAAGGCGAAGACATACGCAGGTTTTCCAGTTCAGGAAGGACCTAAGAAATTAACAAAATGTTAAAACTGCAGTAATGCTTTTCTTATTGTGGAAATAACATCAAATTTTAGATTTTTAAATGCAATTTCCCAATCCTGCACTATTGTTAAGTTCCTCACATATATGGTGAAGGATGGGATTGTACAAAAAAAAGGACGTATCTTGGACAAAAATCAGAGTAAAACCTTGTCAAGATGTGTCTTAAATATAATCCAGGGGACTCTGAAATGTAATTGCTAAAGGAATAGGAGGCATTACATCATCTGGACTTCCCCTTTCTATTAAATCATCAGTTTTCCCTTTTCACCTGTTCAAGGAAAAGTCATTTCTTGAAATAGAATAATTCATTTTTTCTCTCAGCCAACTCCTCGCTTCTTTCAATCCACGTTTCCCCCCCCCCCCCCCAACCTTTAGCATAACAACTTTTCAAGAACTATTTACCCTTACTAGCATTCCCCCAAATTATTGGGGCACGCACATATCCAGTAGTACTCTATGATACTTCTATCTTGTATCTTTTAGTCTTTCTTATAGTGTCCACAACTTATGAGCTCCTTTATCACACAGTGCATAAAAATATACATATCAAAATAAAAAGAATATATTTTTGTTTTAATGTAGTTTTGTATTTTCCAAAGAAACAAAACATTTTCCCACTTTCTCCTGAGTATTGAAGACTTTTTAGATTTCTGAATTTGTTGAACTTTTTGTAACCAAAAGTGTATGAATCTTCTCCTTATACTTTAGACTATGGGTCCTGTGTATATGTGTTTTAGGATGGTGAGAATGAATGAGAATGAGGACTGTTTTACTTAAAATTTTGAAAAATATAAACATCTTAAAGCACAGAACTCCAGACCTAATAAATCAAACTGGAAACAGTTTAATAAAAAAAATACATGTGCTTGTGCCACGCCAATCACTACTCCCACAACGTAAAAACAGAATGTATACATCTATGGTGTGTGTGTGTATGTATGTGTGTGTGTGCATTTTCTCTCTCCTTTGGATTTTGGTACTTTGAGCTAATTTGGAAGTGCCCGTCTGGTTGCTCACAAAATGAGCTTAAGGGTCTAAAGATGCATAAATTAGGTAGCCCTACAATGGCAGAGTACGGTCATTGTACCTATTCTTTCTCTGTGCTCTCGTGTGGGGGACCCAAGAGCCTCTTTTTTTTTTTTTTTTAACACTTTAGATGATGGAGGAAGTGTGGGACTGGGGAGTAAGAGAGGAAGATGTAAGCCCCCAAACCATCCAAACTTAACCGCACAATTCCTCTCAATTAGCTCCAACTTTGCCACTGGCCGGTTCATTCAAGTCACTTCATGAAACTAAGAGGGTAAAGGGGGAGTGAAGGAAAACACCGCCCGAAGACTCGACGGAGATTTCTGGTGCTCTCGTAATGGGATAGATGGATGGGACAGACCCAGGCGGCGGCCTCAGTTGGGGATGTGGGAGGGGTGGAAGAAAGGACTAGAGATGCCCGGGAATCTTTTAATGAGAAACGAAAACTGCCCCCCCCTTTTTTCTTTTTTTGCCTCCATTACGGGGAAAGGGGGGGAGATGTCAATGACCATTGTTTGCTCGTTTTGGATGTTGCTCCGCCCCCCATGTCTGTCGTAAACCTGGCGCCGGACTAAAATAAACCCGAGATAAGAGAGCTTTAGGGGGCTCGCCGCCGCCTCTGGCTCCTCCTGCCAAGGCGATCCCTTCAACTCAGGCGGAGGCAGAAGGGACCCGAGCGGGAGCAGCAACAGCCTCCTCAGCCCCGCGCCCCGGCGGGCCGCCGCTCAGCCCGCCGCCTCCGCCGTGCGCCCGCAGCTCAGCCCTCCGCAGCCCGCAGTGCCCCGGGGCCCGCCGGGGCGCCCGACAGCCAGCCCGCGGGGCGGGGAGCACCTTGCCTCCAGCCTCTTGCCGCCTCCCCCGACCCTCCCCCATCCCCATCCCCATCTCCGTCCTCATCCCCATCCTCACCCCTTCCCCACCCCCGCCCACCCCCTCGGCTCGCACGAATCCCCCCCAGCTCCGCGGCCGTCCCTCCTTCCTCCCCCGCTCTCCCCCTCCCTTCCTTCCTCTCCCCTCCCCCTCCCCCCCGCCCCCCGGGCCCCCTTTACCTGCCCGCCCGCCGAGCCATGTCGTTGAGCCCCAAGCACACGACGCCCTTCTCCGTGTCCGACATCCTAAGCCCCATCGAGGAGAGCTACAAGAAGTTCGGCGGCGCCATGGACGGCGCGCCGCCCAACCTGGGCTCCCCCCTGGGGGCGGCGGCGGCGGCCGCTGCGGCTTACCGGCAGCAGCCCGCGGGCTCCTCGTCGCAGGCGGCGGCGGCGGCAGCGGCGGCGGCGGCAGCCGCGGCCGGCATGCAGCCGCCTCCTCCCCATGCCATGGCGGGCCACAACGCGGCGGCGGCGGCGGCAGCGGCTGCGGCCGCGGCCGCGGCGGCCGCCACCTACCACATGCCTCCCGGCGTCTCCCAGTTCCCCCACGGAGCCATGGGCAGCTACTGCAACGGGGGGATCGGCAACATGGGAGACATCCCCGCCTACCCGGACGGCATGAGGGGCAGTGCGGCGGCCGCCGCCGCCACCGGCTGGTATGGGGCCAATCCGGACCCCCGCTACTCCACAAGTGAGCCGGGCGCAAGTTGGGGCGGGGGCGGGGGAGGGGGGAAATTGGACCGTTACCGTTGGAGAGCCGGGGGTTGAGGAGGTGAAGGGAGGGGGCGGGAATGGAGTGGGCAGCGCTTTCCCGCCAGATTCCTAGCCAGCCGATGGAAGCGAGGCTGGTGGCTCGAGGACGCCTCGCGGGTGCTCGCAAAGCCAGCACGCGCCAGCCCTCTTCCTCCCCGCCCCCCCTCCCCGCCCTCCCCTGGCAGTAAGGAGGCCCGTGGCCCGGCTCCCGGCTCCCACGGCCCGGGAGACCTTGAGGGATGAGCCATCGTTCTGGCCGCGTTTTCAGCTGGGGCTGGTCGGACACCACTCTTTCCCTGCTGGGTCAGAACCCTTCACAAGGTGTGAAGAGAGAGGCCTGGCCTGGCAGCTGAGCCTAGATCCGGACCTGCCCTCTCCAGGCCGGTGTCCCCGGGGTACTGTTAGCTTTCCCAGGGGGAGGCGGGGAGGGAAGATGGGGGCGTGCCGCGGCCGGCGGCCCGGAGGGCGCTCGGCCGTCGCCCCTCGACGTGAGCTCACAGCTCGCCTCCCTCACGCTCCCAGTCTCCAGGTTCATGGGGCCGTCCACGGGCATGAACATGACGGGCATGGGGACGCTGACGGGGATCGCCGAGGCAGCCAAGTCCATGGCCCCGCTCCACGCGGCTCCGAGAAGGAAGAGGCGAGTGCTGTTCTCGCAGGCGCAAGTCTACGAGCTGGAGAGAAGGTTCAAACAGCAGAAGTACCTGTCAGCCCCCGAGCGGGAGCACCTGGCCAGCATGATTCACCTCACGCCGACCCAGGTGAAGATCTGGTTCCAGAACCACCGATACAAAATGAAGAGGCAGGCGAAGGACAAAGTCACGCAGCAGCTGCAGCAGGAGAACAGCTTGTGCCAGCAGCAGTCGCCGCGGCGAGTGGCGGTGCCCGTGCTGGTGAAGGACGGGAAGCCGTGCCAGAACACTTCCAACACCCCGACGCCCAGCCAGCCCGGGCCGCAGCCTCAGCCGCCGCCCAGCGCGGCCAATGGCGTGCTTCCCTCGTCCAACAGCGCTGTCCATCAGCACCAGAACCCGCAAGTTAACTCCATAACCCAGGCGCCCGACCTGGAAGAGATGTCCCCCAGCCCGCCTTCTCTTCACAACCAAGTCACCAGCCTGGCCCAGATGGACGCGACCACTGTCGATTACAACAGTGGCATGGTCAACCCGAACCTGCTCTATGGCAGGACATGGTAATAGGGTGGATTTGCTTTGGGTTGTGTTTCTACATGGTTCATCCACAGGATTCACCTGTTGATCTGCTTGCTTGCCTACCTTTTCTTGGAGTGTATTCCTACTTATCTCCTCTCTCACCCCCCTCCTTTTTTTTCCTCCCGAGATTGAAGTGCAACAAACTCGTGAAACAGTTGAAAACAAAGCAGCTACAATCTTTTTGAACTTCCTTGGACAAATAAATGTATATGCTGATAAACGATCAAACAAACAAAAAATCCTGTGAGACCTTGCTTCTGAAAACAAAAACAAAAACAAATAAAACCCCTCAAAAACACAGGTATAAAAAGGGACCAAATAATTAGTGTAATATTATACCATAATGATCTCTGAGTTAGTTTATTTCTTCTTATAGTGAATTACCATTACAAAATTGAGGTGATTAATCACATTTGAATGGATTGTCTACTGCAATGCTAACAAGATACTGATCAGAATTTTAGTTTAGTTTGAAATCGTGTTGGTTGGTGTATATATCTATAAAAATCAATTGAGCTTTAACAATAAACTTTTTGAAGTGCAACTTATCAGAAAAATTAATTTTATAAGGGTCCCCCTTAAATGCAATTTCATTATTATTTGATTTAAAATAAATTGAATTGTAACTGAGGGTGGACAAAAGCATGTAGCAATGATATCTGAGAGGACTCATTGTCAACTGGGTAATAGAAAGGTTATCAATTAGGTTATCAAAACACTGTTTATACCAGTTAAAGATCTTTTGCCAAATAACTTTTAGATTTTAATATTTTGCTATTTATTCATTGCTATTATTTAGGGAGTTCCAATATATGTATTTCCCATATGTTCCCATTTTGTTATGGGGTAAAATCTTATTAAATAAATTCTCAAAACTACCTTTATTATATGATATCTCATCAGTTAAAAATCAGACAAGGTGTTGTTTTTTTTTAAGACAACTACATTTCAGTTAATAAAATGTTTCTTGAAGTATCTGGTATTGTAGATCTCAGTACTTTGATAGGTCTCATCTCCTATTTCTAAATTTTACTTGTTATGTAAAAATGATAAAATTGACAGGAGCTAAGTCAGTATTAAAGAGGAAACAAAATAAGGATAAACAAGATATGTTATCAAAGTTATTCTAGTAGCATTTTTACAAGCATATTAATTGGAAGAAGTTGCTCAAAAATTTTGCTCCTTTTGTAATGTATAATCATTGTATTTACCCTTTAACATAACAATTCCTATTTCTTTTTCCCCCCTCAAATTTATCTTTAAATATCTTTTAAAAAAAACAAAAAAACTTGAATACTTTTCTCCAAAAAGTCAAGTGGTTACTTCTGTTTGACTAAGTTTTGTAGGGTGATGTGTTTTGTTTTTGTTTTTGTTTTTTCACACGATTTGCATGATGTTTGCTACAAAGCTCAATTTACACAATGATTTAAAGTCATTTCTGGAGTAAACATATTCAAAGAAAGTCAAAGAAAAGTGTGTTATTTAATAATGAAAAATAAAATGAGTATCACTAACAAAGTGTGATCTATAAATTACACGAACTGCCAAGAATGTCCTTGAGGTTTTTTTTTATAATTTGAGGTTTCAAGATGATATTTGGTGCTCAGTTTGGTTGACAGTTCTTTTGTTAATGTGCCCATGATCCCAGAAAAAAAAGAATTTCTTTGGAAATTCAATTAAGAAGATAATTTCTTCCTTTCTCCAAGTTGCAAAGCCATATTCTTTATAAGTTCCAAAAAAATTTTAGTCCACTTGAGAGAACAAGAGTTCTGATGACAGAATGGTTGAGCTCAACCACAGCAAACAGAACTAGTAACACTTTAATTTTCTAGTGCATCAGCCGATGAGTTTCAAATTTTTAATGAAATTTTATCCATTATAAGGAAGGATTTGGGAACAAGACAAAAAGAAATTGTGAATCATGGCCCTTGTAGAACACTTACAATTTTGTTTAGTGACTGTAAATAGGATTAGCTAAGGAAATGTGTTCCAAAAGATCATAACTAGTTCTAATTATTCTTCTGTATTCAGATGTGCTTTTGTATGTGTGACAGAGTCTTTTGGAGCGGTGTCAGAATTTTGAATATGTATTTCTAGATTTGATCACACTATAAAAATTACATTGTGAAGATAACTTTTTGGGTGGTTCAGTATTTTAAAAGCCTATTGATTTGTGAACCAAAGCAGTCTAGCTGTCCAACTAACCTACTTAAAGAAAAAATGTATCCACTTGGGCATTTTTTTTCTTCTTAATTTATTTGGGAGTTTCTTAGAAATGCAACTCATGCAGAAATAATGAGAAAAAATTAAAGAAATCCACCTAAGAGGTAATCATTAATCTTTTAGTTAAAATTGAAAGAAATTTCTAGGGACCTTTCTCAAAATTTACTTAGGACAATTGTTTTTTCTCCCTTTTATAGTAAGACAAATAATAAAACACTCAAAAATTGCTAGCAATTAAAATTCTACAGAGTTGGGCAGTTGAGCATCTCAGAATATTTTTGAGGATGGAGACACTAAAACAGAAAATGTTTTTACTATGGAACATTAGTTTCTAATTTAACCAAACCTAGAACTTTTTGGTTCAATTTGCACATTGCAGATCTTTATATAAGAATACAAATGTGCGAAGTAGGTGAAACCCATTAACTGAAGAGGAGGATAAGTATCTTCAAATCCAACAAGGAGGAATAACCAGAGTCCAAGTGGAACAAAGCCACCTCAAAGTTTAGCAGTGGCAGAAGCTAAATATTGCATCAGAATTCCTAAGTCTGCAGACAGGCCAAGGCCCATCTTTTCTAGATATTTCTTAAAATCTAATTTATTTTTCCAATTAAGGAATGGAAACCCAAACGAGGAATCAGTGTCACAAAGAAGAAACTGCTGGGATTGCAGGTACACTTCTGAAATCAGATCTGCAATGTAAATTAAAATTGTGTGTGTGTGTGGGGAGAGAGAGAGAGAGAGAGAGAGAGAGAGAGAGAGAGAGAGAGAGAGAGAGAGAGAGAGAGAGAGAGAGAGAGAGAGAGAGAGAGAGAGAGAGAGAGATCTCAGTTTTGTGTATGGAAGCTTGAGAATAAGTTGGCTGTCTTTATTTCTTACTTCTTTCCTTCTACTTTTGATATAAAAGATTATAGTCAGAAAAATAAATATCTATTTACACAGATGCCTCAATCAACCACCAGTTTTCACTGGCAAGTTTAGATTGAATAAAAAGAAATAAGTTCAGAGAATAATTTTTATATGTACAATCAACTGCCCAATTCATGATAACATTTTCAGAGAATATTTGTGAAGTAAATTATTACTAGATAAGATGCATGCAATTTGATTTATAGTATGAATTCCCAAACAGAAGAGAGAAATAGAGAAATGGTGGTGGCTATTTTGTTGATTCAATGTGTGACATGGTAGTCATATGCTTGGGTTTTGTTTTTTTTTCTCTTTCTTACAAAGAACAGCAAAGCTTGCTGATGCGAGTTTATCTTTTTGGGTGTTGTTACTCAATACTCATACTTTCCACCTCAAAACTGAGTAAGAAGGGGAGGCAGGGAAAAAAGAGGGGGACAATACAGAGAATGAAAATTAACCCCCCGCTTTGGCTAACTTGGTGAGATTCGGAGAAAGGGACTGAAGAGGATAGAAGATTGAGAAATTCCTATTAGGTAGGTGTTCAGTAAAAGATGGAATGTAGGAAGTACCGAGACACATATTTATTTTTAGATTAGTTCCTAGTGTGTTAATGTTTATTAAAGTCTAGATAAAGTAGAGGAGTCAGAAAGGGTTATTAAATCTAAGTTCTACCCCACCCCCATCAGTAAAATGTTGCATTTATTTGTCAACCTTTTGGGTCCTCAGAAACCTACTTTAAAAAAATTTTTTTTTAGTTGACTTGTAATAAACTACCTTTTGTCCACTAGAACTGCCTGGATCTGAATTATGTCTGTGTATGCACATATTTTATAGACATGTGTATATCTTTATATTCATAGATTAATAAGTAACAATCTTAAAGACAAATTCTCCGGTATCTAGTAATTGTTCCTGGTTGCATAATTGTCTGACAGGATACAATAACAAAGTAAATTGTAATGGGAATTGGATTCCTGGTGGACTGTAACCTACAAAGAATAAGCTATTCTTTTAATGTACTAACCTCTCGGTTCCGCCAATAAAAAGGAATTAAATCAGACGGCATCAACCATCGTTTTTGTGTGGACACAGGAAGAAGTTGTGATATCTAGCTAATGGCTTAGATAGTGAAAATAGAGCCCAGTGGGAAGCTTTTGCCATTAAAGCTCTATAAAAACCAGAGGAAGAGAACATCTCATTTGAATCTTTGAAGATGCCCAGATTTTAGTCTAACTAGCCTAACAAGGAAATCTGAGATTGACTCGGGATGAAAGTGGGGGAGGGAGGTCACTTTATTTTAAAGGTGCCACGTGCCTGCATTCATAGGAGTAAGATGGAATCAAGAAGGGCTGTTACTAGTAAATAAAGATCAAATGGTAATGTTTAAAATTATAACGTTTGCATGCTTCAGGCAAGTTTCCACGGGAGAACTATGCGAAGGTCGGAATCTTCAAACGGGTTATCATCGGCCTTTAACACAAACTTATGGGTCAGAAGAGCGGTTTGAGGTTAGAGAACCGCCAAATATTTACTGAGGGGAAAGGGTGCCCAGCCCTGGATGATTTTAGTTCACGTTTTGGACAGCCAAATCTGCTTTTGTGGAGGTTTCTTTTCTTTCTTAGAACCCTGATCCTTTCCTCTGGGGAGAGAAGACTGCAGTGTTTGTGACGTCATGACTGGGAGAAGCAAGGACTCTACTCACCCATGCCATCCCAGACCTTGAAGTGGAAGGAGGAGGACAGCTAGGTTAGCAATTCAGCCTGGTGCAAGCGACCATTTTCGCCGGCAAACACTTTCTAAGCGTGCTTAAGGTAAATAAGTGAATGTCGTGTTAGTTCTGCTGGAAAATGCCATTGATAATGAGTATTATGAAAATATAGCTTTTCAGTGGAAGTAGAGGCCAGAACATTTTAAAGTGGTTTTCTATCGTACTAGTGTTATGCAACATCAGACAATGCCAATACCCAATTACAAGTGTCTAGCTTTTTCTTAACACAACCGAGGAACTTCACGTAGAGTCCGATTTACTTAGGATAGCAGCATTAGTGACATATATGGATTTTGTCACGAACAAACTAGAACCTTAAACTGAAGAACGTGTAACAAGGACTTCGTGTTACATTTTCTCTCCTAGGTTTCCTATAGAGGCCTTAACGCTGCGGGTGCCACAATAAGCAAGAAAAGAATGCCAAGAAGCTGCGCTCTAGAATGTAGCTCTAAAGCTGGGACGAGAAGGGGCCGACCTAGGAAAAACCGCAAGTCTCTAGGACACCCCTTCCTGCCTTGTCTCACACGGTCTAGACTCCAGACAAGGTGGGACGTGATCGGTTATCCCTATCCCTTCTAACATGGACACGAATAACTTTATGCCATTGCTTTCCTTATACTGGAAGGCTTTCAAACCAAGGAGTCACTTGCTCCTTCAATCCCCTATCCAGTAAAAGAATACCCTTTATTCTCATTTCGTCGTAGTACTTCAAGAAAACTGTGTTTTGATGTCAAATCTCTACTTGACTTTTGCCTCCCCCGGGAACGCTTCCCAGCCCCCACTCCCAACTTGTTTTCTTCACAAAGCCAAGAAGCTGTGGGTGGGCCATTTTAAAGGCCACACCCACAAAGAATATGAAGCTTTCAGGCAAGAGCGGGTTAGGAAACTAGGGACTACTGTGTAATGCAGGAACCAAGTGCTTAAGCTGTGGAATTGAGCACAACACAGCACAATAGTCTAAAAACGAGGTGGGGGTGGGGAGAGGACTGAAATTCAATATTGCAAGCAACTGAAAAGCTTCATTTGCAAAGATGAGCGCACATCTCCCTATCTCCATTCAAAATTCGGTTCTCTCACAGGCATTAGGAACACATTTTATTTAATGGAAATGAAAGAATGCACACTGAATATTAGGCTTCCTTAACAAGTGCTGCAACTTACAAGTTTCAGAATTGGAAACCTGTACATTTGTGCATGCCCATTCTCCTCTTCCTCTCCACATCTCTCAAATGATTAAACCAAGGCCACTCTCTTGAGAAATTTGGGAAACCTTGAGAAGTTTCCAAATCAACTGTCTTTACCACACACCTTGTAGTCAGGTTATACAATGATTTCTCTCTTACCAGAGGCCAAAGCAGCCTGCTCTGCTACTAAGCTATTAGAAAAAGCTTATTTTTCATTGTAGAGAAAACAAGCAAGAGTAAAGAGTAACAAAGCCCAGAAAGACCTGGTCTAATGTACTCCCACCACCACCTTCTGAAATTATAGCTAAAATATCTCAAGAACTAAGTGCTACCTACATGAATGCATGAGTTTTCAAAGCCGAAAAGTGCATCTGCTTCCAGGAGTTACAAATTATTTATATTAAATTCTATAAACAAAACTGCTAGGTTCTCAAGAGATTCTACATAAACAACATTTATGTGATGTATTAACATCTTGCTTTAATTTTACACCACTTTATTTGCAGTATTTATTACACATTATATTCAAAACTACAAACCTTTTGCTTTCTATATAGAAATGGCAGGGAACAACTTCCCTGAAGGGTTTATAAAAGACATGCATCCCACCCACACGAATGTCTATGAAAAGCCTAAGGAAAAGGGGAACAAAAAGCACCAAGGAAGAAGATAAACATCTCCTTGAAGCAACAACAGTTTATCTAACCATTTAATTTCTGTAATTATTCAGAAACAATACTTAGAAGCCAGAGGACCTTGGAGATCGTATAGCCCAACTTCTCCCCCACACTCATTTTACAGATAAGGTAACTGAGGCTCACAGAAACTGACTTGCTCATAGTCATCTAGGCAATGGTTCAGCCAATATTTTAACCCAGGTCCTCTTATTCCACATTCAAAACTATTTTCGTCATACCAGTCAATGAGTAGGAAGATGGTTCTTACTAACTTTTTTTATTGTAGATTACATTTCTTCCTGAAAACCGTTTGTTTTGAGAAAATGGTCTCTAAAACAACCATGAGAAATTTCAAACTGATTTAAATACTTTTTTAAAAGTTCCAGCTTCTATATAAAACAGATATTGCTTGGTTGGGTGAAATGAGATCAACTTTCCTAAATTATTGGATTTTTGAGAAAAGAAAGAAAATGCTATGAAATCTCACACAAAATTTAACATCTGAAAACACTTAAGGAAAAAAGCGTACTGATGGAGCTATGTGCTTACTTCAGATACATGCTAATACTTCTGCAGAATTTTAGATAGCAAGGGACTTTTAATGAAATAGGACACAAAAAAATTTAATGTTCAGCTTATCCAAGGCAGAACAATTCATATTCACTTTAATACGTACTATTATATATGTCATTAGTGCACTACAATATGATGATGGTTACAGTGTCAATAACTTAGATGAAAAATTTTATCAAAAAATATTCTGTTCTCAGTTATCACTCAGAAGTAAAAAAAAAAAAGTCTAATTTCAAAATATCTTCCTTTTCAAGGCTAAGGCAGTGTTTCTTTTCTTATTCACTAGGATTAACATCTGTGCCCTTGAAGATGGATGAAGCAAAAATGCCCCTACCAGATGGTCTAGGAGAAATTATTTCTTGATATCTAAGACAAGAACTGGAGAGAAGGGGGAAAGCTTCAAAAGGCTGTAATTTACTTTTTTTTTTAAAATGGCCAAGAAGAAATGTTGTAGACTAATGAAATAGTGAAATATGCAACCTAAAAATGTAATCCAGATTATGCATAAAAAAGTGGCTATGCTTAAAGAACAAAGAATACCTAACTTTTATTGAAATTACCAGCATTTTCTTAAGGACTTAGAACAAATCCTAACAAATTAAGAACAGGTAAGAGTTCCCCTCTCCTCTAAATTCTGACAATGACAACTTTTACAGAAACAAATACGAATTTCAAAAGGTACATAAAAAAGTTACTTATCACAATTTCAAAAATATAGGCAGTCAAGCAAATATTGTTGACATGTTAATGCATGGTGGAATATGTATTTTTAAAAACCATTTCTTGGACTGATCCAAATTCAAAAGAATTATAAAATGCCAACCATATTAGCCGGCACCTTTAATAATGATTCTTTTTTATCTAATGATAGAACTCAATTCATCTCTGCAAGAGCTTCCTAAAAAGAAACATTTTGGCTTTGACTTTGCTATACACCTAAAAAGTAAAATGTTGAAATGCTGGAGGAAAATAGAAAAGAACACAAGAGACCAGAGTTTTAAAAGTTGATTTTTTTTTTTTTTACTAAAGTGGTCCAGAAATTCTCAGACAGATACAATAATGAAGTGTCTTCAAAGGAATATTGAACAGTAGCTTGTCTTAAACATGTGTTTTCTAGCTGGCTGAAGATTCTACCTGAAGTGTTCAGACCTAATTTTTGTGCATTAATTAAAAATCAGCAAGTATTTTGGATGAGCTAGTGTACACTGTTTTGAAATTCACAGTAATACAGTTTGATTCTTAACTACGATTAAAAAAACCAGTACTTTTCTATTCATCAAATGCCTCTCACAAGTAAAGTAGTAAATTCAAATCCACTGTATTATGCATTACACAATTGGAAAGCAACATAAAACACTGAAAATCAGATCTGTAAGAAATATACACGGTTAAAACAAATACATCAAGTATCGTAGTTCTTAAACTACTGTTTGATAAAGATGCTTCCTTTCCACAAACAGCATAAAATTGTAGAATGATGAAAGGATTTAAGAAAGCTTTACAAAAGCTTAATTCCAGTTGTATCTTCCTGAGGGAGGTGGCAAAGGGTAATTCCTTCCAGGGCCATATCCCTGTAAATAAACAAAAGGAAGAGTTTATTTTCTGGATTAACATCCTTACAAATAAATTAACTTCTCTGCTCTATTTTAAAAATTATGAGGCAGTACATTTGAAGACAAAGGCAGCAAAGAAGGAGCTAACTAAGTCTTAACAGTATATACAGATGGTCTTCTAAAGGTAAATGTTTTTATCCAAAAAGTTCTGTAGACTACTTGATATAGATGGGAGCTGGAAAAAATGAAATGACTGAAAACTAACTAAAATTTTAATTCAGCATTGACTTATGTAACCAGTTGCTCTTCAGGGTTTTTATGTGTCACTGACACTATAAAGTAAAAAAACAAAACAAAAACATGAAGTACAATCACCTATAGAGTTTATGAAGTCACACACACCCACATGCCCACACGCCCACACACACACACACACACACTCTCTCTCTCTCTAGTGATGTGCTTAAAGCACCTTTTGATGGTTAACCAGGTCAGCTATTGAGGTTTAATAAAAGCAAATGAAAAATATCTGAAATGAGGGGTCAGTTAATTCTAGGAGCTGTTTCTCCTAACATGACATGATTCAGTGGGACGTTAAACAGTCTTTTTTAGGTCACAAAGACGAAAGCTACAGACTAATAAATTAATTTCAGACTTTTGGTGTGCCTGCAAATAATCATCCTTTCAAATTTTGGCACTACACAAGATAAAAGTGTCACTACTTCTCTATTATTACTCCCTTTTCAGGATTCTAGAGATCTGAAATAGAGATCTCAAAACCAGTTTCTGATGCTTTTTACTTCCACTCAAATCAGTGAAGTAGTTTAATTTTAATAATATGAACGTATACAGATTCTTAAGTTCACAATGTAAGCTAAAGTCTTTGTTAGCTAGGTTCTGCAAGAAGTCATAATACTATATTTGTGACAGCAGTTTTCTGCCATGTGACTAAGAAAACAGAAATTTATAAAACAAACCTGTATCTTAAACTGTTATTATAATTTGACTTGTGGTTTCAAATCACTTGTATGAAAAAATAATTTTGTGAATACTATCCAAAACAAACTTGATGGTGGCAGTAGGTTTAGGATCTATCAGACCACCATTGAACCTGGATTCTACCTCGTTCCAGATTTGGGAGTGTTAAGCCTCTGGTTAGAGTCATTTCAGCTTTCTAAGCCTTTTGGTTTCTCCTCTAGAAAATAAGGGAGCTGGACTAAAAGATCATTAAAGTTTCTTCTGGTTCTAAGAATGCCATGATTCTAGAATATATATATTTTTCATCTTTATATACAATAATATCCACTAGTATACCATCAACAGGACCCTAGGATGATAGTACTCAATGACAAATTTTATAAACTGATTTTTAATGTCATGGTAACAAATCCTTTAAATGGGTACAACTATTTAACCAGGGTCATTTTACTAATTGATCATTCTAATTATGAGGAATTATGGCACATGCTCTATGAACTTAACAAAGCAGAAATATTTATCAATGTTTTAACACAGGAAAAAACCAAAAACATTTAGTTACTTGGGGACAAAAAAGAAATAAAAGCAATAAAAGGACACATGGCAGCAAACTTAGGCTAGAAAAATGTCAATTTAACATGCAAAGGTATTTAAAATAGGCCTATGGGCTATACCAGGTTATGTTGCTTAAATACTTCACATCATCAAAAACTCTATCATGCCACATGAATTGAAACTTCTGACTCTTGTTTCTGGCAATTATTTCAAAACAAAGAATACATGTTAGCCAGGATGTCAATTTGATTCATGAAAAAAAAAACTTCTGATGTTTCTGAAACAATTCTTTCAGTTAAAAAAGAATATAGCACATTAAAAGAAAACCTTTATTTTCTTTTTGAATTGAAATAAGTGTCACTTAAAATGGACTGACAGACTTAGTATTTGATTCTTTGTAACGTTGCCACTAATTTCTAAAAATTAATTTAAATGGACTCTCATATGGAGTTCACACAAGTTTCTCAAGTGCGCTGGTAACTGGACAACCCTTTAATTATACAGATGCTCATATTATACTGTCAATAACAGTATATAATCTTCACCCAAGTTCACTTGAGTGGAATTAACATTTATAATCTCCATCTCTAAAGTGCATTTAAAGCATAGAGTAAGCATTACAGATTTTATCTGTAACCTAGTTTTAAGCTGCATAAGAAGCCTAGCAGAGAGTATTTCATTGTGAGTTACCTGTCTCCCTCCACGATCATCACGTCTTGGTGGATAACCGCCTGGACCTCCTAGTAGTTGATATTGATTTTGCTGAAATGCTGCATTTTGGGATTGTAGCATTCGAT
The DNA here is from genome assembly GCF_028372415.1 of Notamacropus eugenii. Classification (NCBI taxonomy): domain Eukaryota; kingdom Metazoa; phylum Chordata; class Mammalia; order Diprotodontia; family Macropodidae; genus Notamacropus; species Notamacropus eugenii. The sequence goes on along the minus strand of NC_092872.1, from coordinate 597,153,852 downwards.
TCCAAGGCAGTAGAGGTTCAGCTGAAGCTCTATTGGGTTGGGGGTGGGAGAAGAGAAAAGAATTCTAAGTGTAAAACTTTATATAAACTCCAAAATTTTTCAGGTAACTCAATTCATATTTATGGCACAGAAATGTCAGGAACAACTTTCCATTATCATAAACGGGAACATTTATTCATTACATCCACTTCAGTCTGACATTTCAGTAAGTAGCATTCAAGTAAAACAAAATCTCAGTTAAACTGAAATGAGTAAATTGAAAGTCTGACTTTTGTAAAAGGTTTTTCAATGAATTTTTTGTGAATCAGTTTTCAGCAACCTGAAATATAGATTGAGATCGAAAGATCAAGTTAGCTATGTCTAAGACCTATGCAAAGACTAAACATGCGAAATACACAAGAATGAGGCTTTATTTTCTAAAATGTCCAGACTCTTTCTTGGAGTCCATTCTTTCTAGTTAATTGCAGGTTGCAAATGAATTCTTACTGCTGAGTATTTTGAATCTAGGGTAGGGGCCTTGGCTGTTTTTTCCCATCCATTATTCTGCTCAATATGTCAGAAGGTCTGATCGGGAAGAAACCTTTTCAAGTTCTATTGATGCAGCTTTCAATTGACCATGGTGACCTAGCAACATAAGCACTAATTGGCATGGACTGACTGACATTTGGTGTACAGTTTATATGGGAACACAAATTCAACATCTATTATAACCCAGTTTGTCACCCCAGATTACTAGCAAAATGAAATGTTTTAATTGCCTTCAAGTGTCTATTTTAACTTTATGGATATAAAGGAACAGGTATGATGTACTAAATCATGACTTAATTAAAAATTTTCATGAAAAAATGATATAGCAATGATATAGCTTCTAAATGGAAGTAGCATTTAATGTGTAACTTCCTCCCTGATCCTTGAGACATTTTTCTCTCACTTAAAATTTTATTTTTTATAGAACATTCACTCCAAGGGATAAAAGTAAAAGGTTGGCATTTTTAAGAAAGCATACCTTATTAATATAAAGTGTTGCCTGTATTGCACCTGTTACACAGGAATTGGGGTCAAAGCCACAATTTAATTCTTACTGGAGCATTTTTTCAGGGTCCGGGTATTAAGTATAATGCAATACACATAGATAGCTCCTGGCCAGATAAATTTATCTCACTTTAATCATAAACAGACGAATGCTTCAATTTCACTTCCCAGGTTTTGAAGAAGCTAGAGTTTGAGTCTGTTCTTTTGACAACCATGTACTCAAGTCTGAATTCAGCTTCCTTCCCATGTCCAAACCCTTCATTTTTTTACTTCAAGGGTTTTTGTTGTTGTTTTTTTTAAATATCAAGGATAATGATTCTTGTATGATGCCTGAAAAACAAGGACTGCTTTCTGAAGAACTTTGTGGAATCACTAAGATTATTTTTAGCTAGTCGTTTTAACTATAACTTAATTAATGAATGTACTGTTATAATGGTTCTAAAAATAAAGCAATCAAAAACAAGAAGCTCTGGATCCCAAGATGCAGAAAAAACATTCAAAGTTGTTTTCTAGTTTAAATATTTTCTAGCTCATTTTTTTTTTCAAATAAACACAATGCAACAATTATTATCTGTTCCTATTTTAATAAGCACACCAATAGTGCTGCATAAATGAAAAGCACAAGATTACTATTGTATAACAAGATGAAGGATGCACAAAATGTATTTCCTGGGAAAGGCTCACCTAATAAGACAATTCAGTTTTGATAAATGCCAGCTATAAATTTTATTATTAATTTCAGTATGATAGCATTCATTCAAGTTCCAAGAAAACTTACTGGTTGAATTCTGATTTTTGTTTGGAATTCAAAATTATAGTTTGCTTTTAAAAACTCATATTTTATCTTCGATTAACTTGATTTTGTGGAGTTTTTACATACTGAGATGAAAGAATCCTTAAACTAATAGTAAGGATAGAACACGATATAGTGATCTTTCACTGTCAAGGACTTATTTTATATAAAGGATTATCCATGTTGTACTATTCTTTTGTAAATACTATTCTGGTAGGAGTCTTGATACTTATGAAGAATGTTTTCTCATAAAGCAAATGAGCTTAAGGATTTCAGATAAGGCAGATTTTGAAATTAGTTTAAATTTATATTTTTAAATTTAATATTCAGGCTACTTAGATAAGAATTTAACAACAAAAATCCATCTTAATCCAAGCATCCAAATTATTGATCACCCATAGCTAGTAATGTAAAGTATATACTTCTGGTGTGGATAGTTGTAATATTTATATATCTTAAGTCAGAAGTCTTTAGAAAGCATTTTGTCACAAATTAAGTCTCTTCTTTTTTGAAACTACTTTAAAAGACTGATTAAAACTGAAATAACACAGCAAGGCAAAACAGAAAATGTAGCTGAGAGTTCATGTTTTCATTTTGCTTTTTCCACTTATATACTTTAAATTCTCAAGAAGTTTAGGTTTGTGGCAAACTTGATCTCTTTACGTGTATTAATCACAAGTAAACCTTCTGTCATATCAGAAATTAAGCCTACAAATGGAAGGATAAAAAACAATGAAGAGGAATCTACAGTAAAGACTCAATTCTACTGTAATATTTGCCCAGTTGCATGCAATTGAGTAATGAAAACCTCCATTTGCAAGTAAACACAGAGTAGGGCAGAGTTCAAGTTGCCATGGGAATCTTAGCATTAGATTTTCAGATTTCTAAAGCAATTAAAATCTTTGGTTTAGGATTAACACTGGATTTTAGATAATCACATTTTTAAAATGTGGAATAAAATGTATATCAAAACAAAGAACTAAATTAGAAACAGGTACAAAGAAATTACAATTTGATGTGCATATATTTCTTTTCTAGAGGTTTCCCAACCTAATAAATTTACTTGCAAACCCCAGTATTCAATGATGCCTACATCAATCGCTCCCACTCTACCTTTTGCTTGTCCTAACAACTTAAAACAATTTTTTAAATAAAATTGAGATAATAATTCTAGGTTACTTGATGATATAGTTTAAGATATTTAAGAGTAGCAAATTTCAACTTTTCTTCTACCTTCAAAAATATGTCACCATTTTTTGCTGATTCTGCAGTCAGTTTTCAAGGTAAATTGAAGTTTCTAGAGTAACAGAATTCTATTACCCTCACAAATTATTTTTTTCTGTTAGAAAACCAAGTTCACTTTTAAAAAGCCATATTATAGTTTACTAGATTTAAAGAAAAAAATAAGATAAGAATAAAAAAGAAAAAAGGTGGAGAATTAAAATTGCAAAACTAGAGATCTGCAAAAGCCTTCTGGGAAGAAATTAAATTCTGATGAGGCTGAGTAAGGGAAAGAATATAATTTATCCAATGAATAAAATAGTTACTCAAAGGCAGAAACTGCTTATTTTACTTCCTTTGTAACTACAACTGAAGTATAATAGTTATAGATAAAGTAGATGCTTAATAAATGTGAGCTAAAAGAACAGTTTCAAGGTAAAGACAGAATCATAAGGAGAAAAGAAGGGGAAAAAAAGTATTTTTGAGGGGCAGATCATCTAGAAAGGGGAGAGTGGAAAGGAAATATCAGGTCCAAATCAACCTCAATGTGTTCAAAAGTTTTACACAGTATTTTAGTGCTATGTGCGTCATTCACCACACTTAAAATGTAAATTATTTGGTGTTTCTAAATAGAGATACTGATAGAACAAATAAGATGGCAAGAAAATGTAGAATTGGTATATTTAGAAATAAAAACACCCTACACAAAAGAGACAGAACAAATACTCAATTTTAAACATTGTATAATTTTAAACATTATATAATTTATAAATGATATTGGCATTTGTAAGATTGTCAATCATGGACATTAATAAAAATAATTTTTTAGAATTCCTGTCACTTTCATAAAATTAGTCATGATAATTATAAAATTATGGTACTTCTGAGGCAATCCCTGGTCAAGTTTGATCAAATGGGACAGCAGTTTACAATTCTAAATAAAATGTTGAAATGTAAATTATTCATTGAAATAAAATACTAGAAGAATTCAGAATTACAGAAGACTATAATGTGGTCAGAAAAAAAGATCTTTCAATAAGCCTGTGCAGGCCATTCCTTAGCCTTTATTGGTGCTGCCAAGTAAAACATAAACTATTCATTTTCAAGCTGTACTTTTCAAGGTATTCTGTAGATATTAATATAATTATTCATAACATTCATAGCTTGTCATTTGTAGTCTGACTTAAGGACACACAACTTATCAATGAAGGAACACATGTAAAACATCCCTTATTACTAAACCATGTCACATTCTTTCTATTCCATGGTACTTATTAGACTGCAGATTCCATAATCCTCTTCTGAGTCCCTTCTGCATTTAATTCAGTTCAGTCTTAAGTAGTTAAAGAAACTGTTTTCAGTAGCAACTAATAACTACTGACCTACAGTGACACTGCCCTACAATAGGCTTGTCAGCCCTGAAAAAGTTGTACCAAAGAAGCTGATTAGGACTTCAAGAGGTTTGTAGCAAGAATCAATGGTTGGTCTGTGCTAATGCTGTGCTACCAGCACAGAAATGATAAAAGTGGAACACCATTAGTTATGCCTCATTAAGTTCCACAGCCCTCCAAAAAAGAAATTTGTTTAGCCTGTCCAAAATCTAATGCAGTTTTAAGCTCTCTGTGTTGAATTTCATGGTACCTCAATAGCTTCAATAAAATAAAAAGGCAAGAACCAAGAAAGTAAGAAAGCATTAACAGTTACATAAAATTTGAATTTCTGAAACAAAGTGCTTTCTTTTCAAAAGATATGCGCCACACTTTCCTAAGTTATAAATCCAAAGGAGATCTTACATATTTTAGAAAAAAATACATTTCAAACTACAAGAATCTTAAGTTTCTAACCCCCTCATCAAATTAGACATAAAATCTTTTTATATTAATATTACCTGTCAAATCTTGGTTGATGGAAAAGGGGAGTGGGGCCTCTCCATGAATCATGTGGTCTCATATCTATAAAATGGATGGAAAATTTAAAATGAAGGTTCAAAAAGAAGCACAAACACAAGTCATTGCTAAATTGCATGCTTTCCAATGATGAGGGAAAAACCCTGAGATATAGCAGGCACTGAATAAAATTCAAATAAATACTTCAAGAATTCTAAAACATTAATCTTTACATTTGCATTTAATGGTAATTGACAAAATAAATTATTTAAGTCTATTGTTTTGGTCGGGGCTAGTTAATTTCTGTTAAAATGCAAAATAAGTGAAAGAAAGTATAGTAATCTGAAATCCTCCCTTAGGCATGTGAAAGTGAAAAGAAAGTTGATCTACCTAGATATCATTGCATTAAAAGACCATAAAATCTCTCTCAAACACAGGGCAGTAAAACACGAAGAAATTATAAAGACCACCCACTTTTCTATTGTTCTCTTGTAGTCAAACCCCAATGCTAATACAAAGATGTAGTAGCAACATGGCTTTAACAAGACACAATTAAATGACTGCTGTTCTTCTAAACAAATTGACCAGTAAACAGGATGAAAGAAACAACTAATCAATAGCTCCCTGGTCAGTTCACAGCACTCGGCAAATTGTGTATCAATCAAAAGCTTCAGTTTCAGTGACATCTTTGATGATCTTCAAAGGCATTTAAGTGTGACCTAATTAAAACAGCTGGTTCCAGAAGTTGTCTAATGAGAGCATTGTGTTGATAGTTAACACCCTGTTAAAACTGGCAATATGCAACTGACAACAAGGCTTAACATAATGTATTCAGGCTCACATTTTAAGGAAAACATAAGCTACAACTTAGTATTTTCTTTCTCAAACCACATGTGCAACAAAGATACTAAGAAAACTAGAAATCTTTATCCTTTAAAAAAAAAAAGCAAGACAAGGGACATCTCATTCTTTTTTGACATAGTGCTCTAGAAAGTAATGGAAAATGAAAAAAGACAACACGAGACAAAGGAGAGAGACAGCATAAGGCAGGTGCTTTTGCTTTCAAAGTATTCTCCCAGCTCACATTAATTTTCATCTTCAGCAGTTCTGCTAGTTCTATTTTGGGCTTTTTTCCAATCAAAACACAAACTAAGCATACCAGATTGTAGAGGGCTTTCTAAATGTGGACAAAATATACATTGTGGATCAGACTCGAGCAAAGCCAAATTTGAAGTTTTCATGTTGTTAGATTTGGAATAGAAAAGACACTGACTTTTTCCTCCTTCCCTGTTCCAAGTGAGGCAGAGCAAAATTTAATGCAAGCACTAGATTTTTCTATTACTGAAATCTTTTTTCGATTCCTGGTCCTTTGCCATTTGTATTATTTCAAAACTAAATCCAAATTGGAATCCAGATTGTTAATAGGAGAGTTAATTACCCCCTCTAATTTGAACTAAATATGGCCATTTAGTGACCAAAAGTAGAACATTAGTTCTCAAATTAAGGCAAGTTCTCACCAGA